>NC_090926.1:722427552-722730582 GCF_040938575.1 Ambystoma mexicanum
ATTAACACGGGTTCTACACCACTGTGCTTTCTGAAAGGAAAGTTTTGCTCCGGCGGCCCTGAACTGGGTCAGAACATAACGGATCTCCGCTATGTGTTCCTCCACAGATGAACTTTTGATGAGGACATCATCTACATAAGCCAGGTTACCCCTCGCACCCAGGTCGGGCATGGCCTTATGTAGGAAAATGTTGAATTCATTGCCGGAGTTGAGGTATCCGAAGGGAGTCCGGGTCCATGTGTACTGCTGGCCCCCAAAGGTAAAAGCCAGCTTGTATTGGTCCTCGCTACTGACAGGCACAGTCCAGTATCCATTGGTCAGGTCTATTGCAGTGAATACCTGTGACCCCTGGATCTGGGCCAGCCCTTGGTCAATGTAGGGCAGAGGCCATCGGGAAGTATGGACCCGTTTGTTGAGCTCCCTGAGGTCGGCGCAGAGTCTCCACTGGCCTTTGGCTTCAATATTCCCAGCACCGGATTATTGAAGGTGCTGTGAACTGGACGGATTATTCCCCGGGACTCAAGGTTCTTAATTATTTCAGTAAGGGACTCCATGGATGCGAGAGGCAAACAATATTGCTTCACAAACACTGGAGTCATGCCAGGGTCCGTGGGGATTGTTTTTGTGTGGATGTCGGTGCGGCCACAGTCATATGAGTCTACCGCAAAGAGATCTTGGAAATCCAAGAAAACTTGTTTCAACTTTTGCTTTTGTTCCAGAGTCACACAGGCATCAGCTAGGTTGACTCTCTCTTCCACCATCTGCCTGAAGCCTGGAAAGACTTCTGGTTTGGCTATCTCAGCGGCCTCCTCCAGCTGGGTGGAGAAGTCCCTGGTCAGAGTGCTGATTTGGACTGGAGGCTTCAGGTGGGAAAGGCAACCCTCATGGACCTGGAAAATCACCTCATCCCTCCTGAAGTCACAAGTCACATCTTCCTTACCATAAGGGCAGGAAGTGTACACAGGAAGTTCCCCCCATGCCGGGTAAACATCCTGTCTGGTGTTGTATTGTCCTCACTGTCACTGTCAAAACAGTCCTTGGGGATTGGTCCTAACAGTTCATTTCCTAAATCGATGGAAAAATGTCGGTCATCAACCGCCATTCCAATAATGGTGCCTGCGGCTAGAGTAATACTCTTTAAGTCGCTGTTATCCACCTCTATTAGAATGGTGTCATGTTCTATGTTGACTAATGGAGTTGGGTTTACCCCCAACCCTTGCTGTTGGAGAGAAGCATTTAGATGTATATAAGCATCAGGGTTTTTCAAATGTTGTCCTCTTTTAACTTTCACTTCCAGGGAGAATTGTCGGGTCCTTTCTGGGATGGTGACTTCCTCTTTGATCTGAATTTCAACTGCATAAGGTAGCAATTGAGCTGACCTAAATGCTTTTTCTGGATCATCAAAGCCCATGGGATTATCCGCTAAACGGGACCAAGCTTTGAAGTTTATTAGGTCCAAACTAATGGCAAAGCGATTGAGAATGTCACTGCCTAAGTAAAAAGCGGCAGTGACGTCTCGCACGACCCAACAATTGTGGACTATGCTCTTGTTGCCAATGGAGATTTTGAGCATACACCTGCTTGGCAGGAGATGTTTGGAATTGGGTGCTTCCAGGTCCATTTCCCATTTGTCTATCAGTTTGAATGTGGGAATGGCTGGATCTTTTGTGAGTTGGCGGAACATGGCTTCGCTGATGAAGCTCTTACCGTTGTTCACACACACTCGAGCGAGAACAGAGTCCTTCCCATCATTTAACTGAACAGGGATGAACAACTGCTCTCCAATTTGCTGAACATCAGCCAGGCTCTGAGCTGATTTCACATCTTTCTGGACTATAGGAGTGGGAGTTTCTGATTGTGGATTGGTAAAGAATTTCAGGGTGTTTCCTTCCAGTGTGGAATACCACCTTAAACTGGAAGGAAGGTTGATTTTCAGAAATAGAGAGGACCTCCCATCACCAGTCTGTTGTCTTACTGCTATTACTGTCACGTCTGGAATCTGGTTGTTCTGGAAGTGAAATTCTACTTGGTCAGATTTTTGTTCAACCATGTGGCAGGTGCCGTTTAAACTAACATGGTTGACACTCTGTTTTAATTTCATGGGTCGGCTAGTCTGGGTCCAGAGGACCTTGTTTACGCAATCTATTAGGGGTGACAACCTTCTCAGGAGGTCATTCCCTAGTAAACAAGGGGTGCCCCCTGGAGTCACAACTATGACCGGGTGTTTCAACTTGTGTCGCCCAATTTTAATGTCCAAATCTGCCGTCCCCTCGACGGGAATTTCCTTCCCGTCAAAGTTCTGGAGTTGTCCAGGAAGTGAGGTGAGAGGAATTTGGTAATTCCCTCCCCTTCCTGCATTCAGTTCATCAAAGGCCCTTCTGGACAGAAGGGTAGCTTGAGATCCCGTGTCCACCAGCGCTGAAATCGTACCCTGCCCCTGTACTTGTACCGGGGTATAATATCTTCCCTCCTTCTCCTCAAGGGGGCACAGATAATGCACATTTTTGGACAACTGGTGGGCTAACTTTCTGGTTTTGGACATTGCTAGAGAAGAGATTTGGGCAGAATTCTGTGGAGAATCTTGGAAATCTGAAAGAAAAAGTTGGCAACTGGAGATCAGAGCCATTGTGGGTTCCCCTGGTTCCGGTTCTGGGCCGCCCCCCCCTTTTTGGAGGCAGTCACCAGGATGGGTTTGAACCAGGGGATTTTGGTATTGTGGGTTCTGGGATGAGATAATGGGCGGCGGTAGCTCAGTCTCCATATCTCCCCAGTCTGGATTGGAATCCCTTGGGACCCATTTTTCTTTGGGAGGAGTTCCCCCATCTCTGAAGGAGAAGATCCTTTTCCCAGGATCCTCTGGGGATCCCTCTCCCTCAAATTGGAAGATCTGTATTTCTTCCACAAAACGGGTCTGTTTGGGTCCTTTGTTTCTCCTACCCCCCCTCTGCTCCTTGGGAGGCAGGCTTTCAGGGGCAGGAGATTTTGTTTCCGGTTCCTGGTTTTCCAGGGGCTGTTTACAAGTTGGGAAGGAAGCTTCCTCCAAGGCTTTACACACCCCTTCCCCTTGTGCCTCCTCCCTGGGAACCGGTGGGTTGTCGGGGTGCTGCCCCGTCATTGCTCTGGAGCACCAGGCCCAGAGTTTGGTGCATTCTGTGCCGGCATGCCCATCTGAGGGTTCTGCTGAGCCCTTAGCACGCGACCCAGCTCCTGTGCCATGTTCTGAACCTGGCGCTCTAACTGGGAAACCCGCTCAGGCTGATACGGGGCTCTGTTTTCTCCCCTGGGCTGATCCCGGGAAGGGTAGCTATCCCTTCTCTGGTAATATCCCGGATTGGGAAGATTTGGGTACCCCTCCACCCTTGGCCTCCCCTCTCCCGGATTAGGTTGTCTGGGCTCAGGGAATTGGGGAAAGAAGGATGGATGATTTTGGGGTTGGAAGTTGGGTGGATACCTGGGGAAAAAGTTCTGCCCAGGATTTGGAGAATTTCTGCCCTCCGGTGGGAAGTTAGGAGGGAAGTTCCCTGGGTTAGGTGCTTGGCTGGATCCCCCCCCCTTCGGCTGGAGGAGTCCACACATAACCCAGGATGGGTCGATTTCCCTTGTAACGGGGACTTACATAATCAGGAGAGCGAGGGACCCCATTTGTGGGGCTGCCTCCTTGGCTCCCTGTCTGTGACTGGCCCGAGGACCTTCTGGGCCTAGCATTATTAGGTGCAGGTAGGTTTTTAGGCCAAACAACTTATATGGGGAGGAAGCCCGGTATACCGTTGACTATAGAGAGTTAACAACGTATACTCTATCTAGGTCCGGGAGGACAGTAATCCATTATTTACAAAGGAGACAGAGCTAGTTAATATAGATGCCACATGTACACAGAACTCATAATATTGGAGTATCTCAACAAGGACCCGTCATAATTAAAAATGATTAATATCAGATTTAATGAATCACAGATTTTTAAAAACAAATTAAATCATACGGTCCACAATATGTACATACATTTTGAAAATCTACACCACAAACAAAGGACATGGACAACAGTTACGTGACAAGCTTTCAATAGCTAGTTGCCAGTGTGTCAAGAGTAAACACACCGAACACCAAGCGGTACGTTTTATATACAGTTTTACGCACCCAAAGTTAATTAGGGTTAAATGTGTCAGCAAATTGGTCACTCTGGTAACAATCCAGAGTGTTGGCTCGACATGTTTCAGTTCCTAAACTAGGTATGGAACATTCATCAGGAGAAACATAAATGACAACGTAACCAAATAATTCTAATCAACAGACAAATATTAATATCAGAATATTTCTTGGCATCTCTAGTGATGCCTGTGGGTGCTCTCTACTGAGTGGTAGTAGGAAGTAGGAGTCCGGAATCCGGTCCAACCTGAGAGGTAGAGGTTCCCTTCGTGGAATAAAGGGGAAACATACAATGAATCCCTAGGAGAAATCAGCGTGTCAGCGCTAGTGCTGAAGAGACCGCGGCAAAGCTCCGTGTAAATCAGGTCTCAGGACAGCTTTTTAGGGTTTTTAGGCCCCCATCTCCAAATCCAAAACGGGGGCAACCTTTACCTCTGCCACCTTGGCAGCAGCAGGGGTGCTGTTGGTTTTGGGGTTTTGGGCTGGTTTTTGTTTTCCACCGGTTTCTGCACCTCGTAGATGTGGGTGGCTTGTTCAATGACCCATTCTAAAGATCTTTTCTCATGAAAATCTCTCACGAGCTGGGTCATTATGTATTTGGGCAAGGCATGGAAAAAAGTATTAACAAATTCTGTGCTGTCTGTGCGCACCCTTCTGGTGGTCTGCACAAAGGCACGTTTCAGTTCTTGCACGAATTCTTGTGGGGCCTGATCCTCCCCACATTGCAAATTGTAGGCTGCCTTGCGAGCCTCTTGAGGATTTCTGTGAACAGAAAAATGTTTCAAGATGGCCGCCATATAGGTGGACCATCTTAAATGATTTTGGTCCTCCAGCCCCGCAAAGAAACTGGAGTATTCTGGTGAGAAGGTCCACTTTACATATTGGATACAGCTTTGGCTGTCCTTCAAATGAAAAGTCTCCATCATTTGCTCATAGAGCTCCAAGTGTTCCCAAACAGAGTACTTGGCGTTCTTATGATAAGGCGTGATGACACTCCTGATTGCCTTAATCTGTTTCAATGGGTCCTTAAGCAAGGCCCTTTTTGCCTTATTGGCCTTTTTGGTTTGGGTAACCCTGGTCCATTCATCCTCTGACTCAGAGGCACTGCTCCCAGAGGTTCCTGTCTGCTCTTCCAGGTTTTCCTGGATTCTGCGAGCCTGGGAGTGGCTGGCAGAATGTGGGGACCTGGTCTCCTGTGTCCTGGGCCGTTCAGAGGAGTCTTCAGATTCCTCCTTGCTGCCAGGATTTGATGGGTACCCCCCCCCCCCACTGACCTAACTGGGCAGAAGTTTTCAGGATGCCCTTAATGGGCCTATTCTCCTGGGGTTCCCCACTAAATTGCACTGTGCTTGGGTGCCCATACCCGGATGCCCGCCCATCCATTCCTGGGAGGTACTGGCCTATGAGCCCCATGCTTCTGGCTGGATAGTAATCTGCCATCCCTGTGCCCCGGTGCTCATGTGTGCCAGGGGACAGGGGGGTGGCAGAGTCCAGGGACTGAGAGAGATAAAGGCCTCTGGTACTAGGGCTCCTGAGGTTATGCTCAGGAGTTTCCCTTTCCCAGCGAACCTGGTCTCTATCCGCCCCTGCTCCCTGTTGCAATGCAAGAGCCTGCGCCTTCAGTTCCTCAGTTAAGGCCTTACTAGACTCTATCAGTCTCTCCTGCATCGCTACCTGTTGTTGGAGCCTATCATTGTGCTGGCAGAGAGCCTCATTCTCTCTCTGCGTTTCCTGATTGGTCCTGGAGCACTGGGCCAGTCTTTGCTGCAGGAGGGTTACCTCCTGAGCTGTGTCCCTATTGGCCTGCTCCTTTCTTGCCAGAGCATCCTCCACCTTCCTGGTGTGCTCTAACAAGTTATGGTGTTCTTTTTGGAGGTCACCCAGTCCTTGGAGGGCCAGGTGATTTTCTTCCATTTTCCTTTTTAAGTGGCAGACTTCCTGGCCTAAGGTATCCCTTTCCTGACTAAGAGCCTGCATCTGTGCCGCCAGGTCGTCCCTTTGCCTTTGGAAGACACCAGTTTTCTGGCGCTCCTGGTCAAACTCTGCCTGGGTATCCAGGTCTTTCAAAATCAGTTTATTGCTCTCTGCCTTCTCCCTATCTAGGTGGCTTTGCAGGGTGACTACCTGCTCAGCACATGCCCTATTGAAGTCTAACTGTTGCTCCAGCTTTTTCTGGCTCTGCAGTAGGGAGTCCAAACCTTCTTGGTGCTCCTTCTGCAAGGCCAGAAATCTGGTATCCTGGTCCGCCTTTTCCTGTTGCAGCACATCCATATCCTCCTTTATTTTAGTGATGTACCGTCTGCTGTCATTTTCTGACTCCTGGCTCCTGAGCAGCCTCTGCTCAGAAGAGTCCAGATCAGATTGGGCCTTCTGTAGTGCCAGCAGTTGCCTACTCGCCAGATCTTGGCCTTCAGCACATTTGTCCTGCATGGCTCCCATATGTAAATATAAATATGCCGCTACCCTGGCAATCTTGTGGTGCTCATCCTTGGCCTTCGGGGCCATGTATAGTTCACTCAGGGCCACATGTAGGGGACCCTGATCTCCCCATATATCTGACCCTGTTTCAGTGACCTGTTGCGTGATTGCCTGCAACCAGACCGTTTGGTCCTGATGATTCCACTCACCTCTCACAAATAGCTTATGTAAGAAGTGTTCTCTGGCTATTTTCATATCTACCAAGGTCGTCATTCTGGAATTTGAGTTCCTTCCTGACTTACAGAAGTTTATATTTTATTTTTGCAAAACAGACCTTTTCCTTAGAGCGTTCCTTTGAGGAGTGCTTTACAGCGTAACACAGCGTGGTGATCCGACCAGATATGTGTATCTGGTCAGCTGGCACACTGTATTAATCTGCACAAGTGATAGATCTAACCCAAACGTCCGGCTCGAGCCCCCAATTTGTAAGAGGATTCAATTCAACACTACAGCTAACTCAATGCCTAGTCTGGGATACTGAATGGAAACTCTTATTGATATATCTTTATGTCCAGTTCATGCGTCCTGGATGACTACCCCTATATAACACCCCTCTCTTGGAATCCCCCTGACCCCACTGAGCCAAGAAGTAGTTCTGTTTTGCAAGTTTAAAAGGTTTATTCGATAATTTAAACAATAGATATATATATCACACTTTATAATAAATTAATAATTGAATATCACACTTAATCTGAGCAGTAATCAATAATGGATAGTCCGGCACTAGCACACTTCTTTATAATCAATGATGAGTGGTTATAGGATGGATAAGATAGCAACAATACTTTTATGGTTTCAATGGATGCAATGTGGAATGAAATGCAGTACAGAAAATAACTTGATAGGATTTCAGCAAAAGACAATTTAATCACTTTCTTGGACAATTCACCCCCCTTTAATGTAATGTAAGGAGATGAATAGAATGGGACTCAGTTCTTAGGAATGCAATCAAATAGAATTCAGTTAAATTCCCCCCCAGCAGCTTATACAACAGATAGGAGTTTTGAAACACAGGCAAAATGCTTTGAATATGGTGACAATGCAGTGAGAAATATGCTGAAAATGCTTTTAATTCCCTTCAGGAGGTTCAGGGTGAGTGAAATATACTTGGGATGAGTTCAGGCTCACTTTAGCAAGGATCTAGGAGTAACTAGCAGGTTAAACGAATTTTTGGCAAAGGAAAGCAATGAAGCTGCTGTTTTCACACGTGGCTGGATATTTAGCCAAATTGCAAATCGCGGTAAAATTCGCGAGTGCGAGAATCGTGATTACGGCAAAAGTATGAGAAGTCTAGGCTTGTTGGAAAGGTGAGATTCTAAGCTTTCAGAGGAAAGTTAAACCAAGTTCCTAGCCCAAATGGTTCCAGAGATACGGACGATTAAATAAAGGTAGTTTTTCGGATTTGAAATTTTAAAAGTTCAAAGCGACAGGTTACAGCTTGCAGCTAGAAAATGACAGGTGACAGCTTTGCAAAATGACAAGTGACAACTTCTAGGAGGCAGTTCTGGTTAGATTAAAATAGTTTGAATTATATTATTTTAACTAAGAGATTGGTTCTGCACAGTTTTGGCGGATACTCACTCCTAATTTTTAGAAGGACTGGGCCTCGTCACGATCTGGTCAGCGGGTTTTCTTCACTCGCCACGGACGGTCTCTGCACACAGCGTTTGGGTCAGCTCTACTCTGCTGGTCTGGTCTGGGTCTCTGGTTCTGATCAGGTCTGTGGGTCCGGATACAGCGGTCTCCGGTTCAGCTGGTCTCTCTCTGGATACAACAATGCTTTCTGGCAAATGGCAAGAGTTCTTGCAAAGAATTCAAACAACTCGCCTGGCTGTGAATAGTGGCAATGATTTGAGGCCTGCTAAAGAGGGATTTAGCTTGTAGTTGACCTCTCTGCTACAAATACTGAAGTAAAGTCTTGGTCTCTGAAGGTGGATAGATTGAAGTCTCTATGTTGGCTCTCTGGAGGTTGATGGAGGTAAAGTATGGATTTTCCCGGCAGAGCGTCCCGCAGCAGATGGAATAGAATGTCCCTATCTGTCCTGACTGTCTGCTTTTATGTGTTTTGAAAGTGGGTGGAGAGGCTAGCTTTCTAGGCCCTACCCCTCTCCACTTGTCATTGGCACTTCCTCCTCTTCCCCTTGATTGGGGGAATGAAATGAAGTGTCATCATGATGAGGTCTGTTTATGATACAGAGAACCCACCCCTGTCAACTTTACACACAATCTATATTTGACCTAAAGACATATTTCATAGATACACAGTGGTTTGAAATTACATGCACCCATCACATATCACAGGAGGTATACCCTGTTCAAACTCTGCTCTTCCTGGGGGCTTGGGTTAAAAAATGGCAACATATTTCACTTTTTGGTCGGGTTACCAATATTGGATTTGTCCCCGCATTTACACAAATGTTCGCAAAGCATGTGGGCATTAGGTGGTGGAGTGTCAGATTTTTAACATACATACATTTAGAGTAATATCCTCTTTTCCACTAAAAACCCCCTGAACATACCACCGGGTCCTAACACGTCTTCAAATGTGCACAGAAAAATCACAAGAATAATGATATCACTTATCAAATTTTCACAAGTCCGCTCTATGAATGATCCATCTTTTTAGATTTATGTTCTGGCCCCAAAGGGGTGTGGTTTCCCAGGTCACATGGTGTAGAAACCAGTTTATCCAGTTTCTGCCAAGCTCAGAGACCCTGCCCCTCCCAGCTTCTGCCAAGAGGAAGCTATTTTATGGTCCCCCTAATAAACCATCTGCCTGGGCCCTGGAAGGCCCATTGTTCAAGAGGAAGCCATTTATGGCCTCCCCCCAATAAACCCTCTGCCTGGGCCCAGGACAGGCCTTTGTTCAACTCCCTGTAGCTGCTCCACCCCTAATCTAATCAGAGAGGTGACAACTCCTTTTGGCAAGGGGAAGAGTGGCTGAGCAGGTTTTAACTCCTGTGGGGGTAGATGTCAGGCAGAATTCAGTTCCTTAAGCCAGGCCCCAGCTAATGTCACTTCTAGTTACCCAGTTTTCTGCATTCAAATAAACTAACAATGTTTACACATGCAGCTAGAATGCTGATTCTAAGTTCAAAACTATGACATTTTAACAGTTACAAACTATGTGACACTCAAAAGCAGGTCACTCAGTTAATTTAAACATTTCAATTTTGGTGGTTTTAATCCAGTTTCAGTTAGGCTGCTGACATGGATAGCTCAGCCAGTTTTGTTATGAACATTGTTTTGGGCTCTTCATCTTCCCAGATTTAGTATGCACACATACTTCATTCTGCCAGATGTCCGCTGGTGTTCAGTGAGATTTTTGGATGTGTTGCAATGTTTGAAAATAGGCATCTTGAGCTGGCATTCAGAAAAACAAAAGGTGATTTTAAAGTGCTTTCTAGCGAACAGGCACTGCTGTTTTTCTCTTTGGCACCCCATTTCACTCATGGCTCTTCTGACCCAGCACACCCGCACCGGGGGGTGGCAAGTCAGGCGACCATTTTGGTGTGCGCACAAACTGCGTGGTTTTCATAGATTCTGGCGCACATGTGGGCTTTTTCGGCCATCTTGGATTTCCTAAGCCCACAGCACCAAATGTTGTAGCATAATAGTCCAAACGTGGGTCAGAACACCCAACACACTTTTGATATCTGAATTTGGGAATTGTCAATAGACTGGCAGATCTCTATCTAAGCTGACGGCTGGGTATATAGTGTCCTAAAAACATGAAAGACGGTCCTTTAAGGTAAGTAGGCCTTATGCAAAAGGGTATCAGGTAATAATATCCCTATATATATGGTCGCTGTATATAATGTTGCAGGGAAAAGGTAGTGGCGACATTATATAGGTGACCATATATATAGGGACATGGGGAGCAGGGGGTTGCGGAGGTGTCCCCTACTCCTCTTGGAGAAAAAATGGTTTAGGGGTTGTGGGGGTGTCCTCTGCATGTTACATCTAATAATGTCACCGCAAAAAAGCAGACATTTTTCAGCAATTATTTTACATGGCATTACTTTTGAGAGGACCTTATTACATGGAGCCTGCAAAAGGTAATGGGCTTTAAATTCAATGTGCTTTGTCACCAGAAGCCAGTGTAAATCACGCAATGCCAAAGTAATATGGTTGAGACGATTCAAGCGGAAGATAATCCTGGCTGCCGCATTCTGAATCTACTGAAGTGTTGTTAGTGATTTTAAGGGAGACCCAGATGAGGGATTTACAATATTCCAAGCGGCCCACAAACACATTCATAAATTGGACCTTTGCAGGAAAAGCCATAGACAGATCTGACTCCAGCCAAATGCCTAGGTTGCTTACAGTTTTTGCAGGGTGAGGGCATGAACCAAATGAGGCAAGCCAATATTTGTCTTGCCATAGCCAATCTCTCTTATTGGTGATGTCTAGTGGTGGTAGTTAAAGTTTCAACAGCCTTATTGGAACAGATTATCAGATCTGTTTTCCGAACATTTAACTGCAAGTAGTTAGAGTCCATCCAATTCTTAACTTGTTCTATACAGATTTTAAAATGTTCTGTTTGGGGATTCTCCGGATACCCTAAATGAAGAATCAATTGGTATCACCTGTACCCATAAAGAAGACTATCGCTGCCCTATGAATTGACTCAGCCAGTGGTTTCATACATACATGAAATAACAAAGGACTGAGTAGAGAGCCCAGAGGGACTCCACATGAAATAGATCCGTGAGGGGAAAAACAAAAGTAGAAGAGACACTGATTGGGCGTGTTTTGTCAGAAAGGATTCGAACCATTTGCAAGCACTGCCCTTGATACCCATTCTGTACAGGTGCTCCACCAACATCATATGGCCCCAGGTATCAAAAGCAGCAGAGAGATACAGTAAGACCAGGGCACCCATTTCTCCAGTGTCCACTCACAATCTCAGATCATCCAATGCTGCTACCAGCGCTGATTCCGTATCATGGCCTGGTCTAAAGCATGCCAGTTCTTCATTTAGCCAACCTGATGTATCACAAAATGCTGCAACCATGATGTTACCTCAGCTTCCATTAACTTGCTGATAAACGGGAATTGTAAGCATAGACGATAGTTAGCCGGGTCCGGTGGATCCAAAGTAGCTTTCTTCAGCAGAGGAGTCACAACTGCGAGTTTGAGGCATTCCAGAACTGTCTGAGTTGAATATGAACTGTTTGTAATTTGGCATATATATATTTTTCAATATGCACATTTGTATTGAACCACGGTTTGCTGTTGTTCAGATTAGATTTAAAACCAAGCTGAGTGTAAGGATCTGGTCTTATCCTGCATCCTAATGGAATCTGGAGTGAGTGTCATGATTGACAATGGAATATTACTGGTTGGAATGTTTATGTGTGACTGGTGTTCTCTTGAGGGAGTTGAGAGATGTGGCCTGAGGAGAGGATGCCGGTGCTTGTCTATGAGATCAGGACTTTACCATCTGATGAATAATGACTCTAGAAACTGGATGTTTACTTGGAAACTGATTAAAGAAGTTACTCATCCACACCTTGATGTCAGAGTCATTTTGCTAAAACACAGAACTCCACATTGGCGACGAGGATACTGTCTGTGCTGGGGGGACAGCACAGAAGAAGAGACAAGCACCGCCCCCCAAACCATGGAAGACCCTCTCTCTCAGGTAGGAAGAGCGCTTAATGCTATAGGCGCAGAAGGGCCTAGCGCAAAGGACACAGGCACAGGAAATAAGGAGATGAGCCAAAGCCAGGGGCCAGCTGGTCTGTCAGTAGTTAGACAGGTCAAGCACAGAGAAAGTCAAGAGACTTTGGCAGGGCTGAGGGCCCAAAGACTGTTTTAAGGGGTTGGTAACCCAAGCTGCGACATGGAGGGCTTGGTGCCCAAGGCAGTAGCGATTTGAAGAGGCCTGGGGGTCTAAATTACGCCTGGATTATTAGGAAGCCATGCTGCACAGCTGGGGGCTTGGAACCCAGGGCAGCAGCATCAGAAGAGGTTGTGAACCTAAGCTGCACCCAGAAGTGACAGGGAAGTTGTTTGAAGGAGTTTGGGCTAAGGTACAAAGCGCCTGGAGCAGAGGAGGGTCCTGGGGGCAATTCCAGCATTTGAGAGGGCTTGGAGCCCGTACCTGAACCTAAGGGACTTGTAGCCTGTAAATACACTTGGGGGCTTGGATCCCATGGCACAGTTGGAGGTAGTCGGAGTCACAAATGTGCTTTTGAAGGGGCTCAAAGCCAATATGCAGCAACACCATAAGGGAGTTAGAGCCCATTGGAAGGGGCTCTTAATTCTGGCTTTGCTGAGGAGAAAAGGCTGCATATATCAGGCTCTGGAACCGGCTGTTTTCAGGCGGAGTGACACACTCACAAAATGTGTGCCAGCGAGAAGTGCAGGGAGCGGCCTGTGCTGTGTAGGAGGTTTCCTTGTGCAGAAGAGTGCAAAAAGGAGAAGTTGGAAGAGTTTGCCAGTGGGTGTTTTTTTGTGACAGTGTGTGCACTGCAAGCTCATAAAATGTGATGCAACAGGTATCTCTAGAGGAGCTGTGAGAAGGAACTTACCTGGTCAGGAGAACCTAGGGGAGTGAACCGCTCTGGCACAATGTTCGTTGGAGCCAGGAGCTCTGTTTCTCTCCGCGGCCCTCAAATTAGTGATGATGTGTGCTGGAGTGCCTTGGGGGTTGGTGAAGGCATAGTGAGAACGTCACGGGAAATAACTCCCTACCAATGCTCGAAGTTGCGAGGGGAGGAATGCTGAAGTAAAGAACCTTTGGCGTGCGGAGAGTGCGTGCGTCAAACGCTCATTCAAGGAAGCACCGTTGGATGGAAGAAAAAATTAAAGTAGTTCCGTATGGTGCTCTGTGAAGAAGAGTCTGCGCTCTCAATTCTGCGCTCTCAATTAGGGATCAGATTATGGTGTGCTGCTGTCGCATTGTTATGAAAGCAATATCGCAAAGATGCAGAGCACTGCATCATTGAGCCGGAAGAAGGGCCGTGTCCCCGAAGGTACTTTTAGTTTAAAGATGTGGACATGAGGAGGGGCCGTGTCCCTGAAGGTATTTTAGTTTAATGAAGTGGACACGAGGCGGGGCCGTGTCCCCGAAGGTACTGTTTGTTTAAAGATGTGGACACTTTTTTATTAGTGGAATAGCAGATTAAGTATAGTTTGGTATTGATATTGATATTGATATTTTATTTCTATTGCGCTCATACACAAGTGTTTCAGAGCGCAACAAGGCAAGGGAAGGGGAACAGAGGAGAAACAAAAACAACAATCTTACTAGGCCCAGTGACATTGAGAACACGCAAGTGCATGGTAGAGGGGGAAAGGGAGAAGTGCATGGAAGGGGGAACAAAAGGAGAGTGCGGAGCAAGGAGGAAAAAAACATAAATAATAATAAATTAATTAATAAATAAAAAGTCAACAAACAGAGGGAGTGCAGCCAGCAATTGGCAGTGCTGGGTTTAAGGCAACAGGCTGGGTAGGTCTGATAAGTGCAGGAAGAACAAAACAAAGGGGTGGGGGCTGTATGGGTACAGATACAGACCCCAGTGCAAGGGGTGGCCCGGTGGCAGTGGTGGGGGTGGCAAGAGGAGCATGTACCTGGGCCCGTAATAAAGAGGGTGGCCAGGTGCCTGGTGTCGAGGGAGAGTAGAGTCAGCATGGGAGAGGGGGGGCAAAGGCAGAAGCAAAGAGGAAGGTCTTGAGGTGCTTCTGGAACCGGAGATGGTCCTCCTCAAGTTTTAGAGTGGCAGGGAGGCTGTTCCAGAGGGAGGCCCCAGCCGAAGACAGAGCTCTACCCCCAGCTTGGTGATAAATGTCATGTGAGGCCTGTATAACATTTAAAGAGCGTGAGTGCATGAGAGTGTGAGCTTGAAATTGACGGTTGTAGTTTCGTGTGGGATATGTTGTCCAGATATTTGGGTGCTCCATCAAAGTGGTCGAATGCTGAGGAGCAAACAACAAGGTTTACAATTTTTGTTTACAAATTGTGTTTTGAGTTTAGGTTTCAAAGGTGTTTGTGCTCAGTCAGCCAGGGGCGTGCAGGATTTAAATCCTGATGTGAAGGGTTTTAAAGGAGGTTTAAAGTGACATTTTTGAAGGAAGTGATTGAAACATGCCTAGTTCTAGTGATAGTTTTAAATGTTACTCTGTATTTGTGTTTTAAGAACATTTGTGTTGGGGGCCTGTGGCAAGTGGTGGTGCATGATATTGATTGGACTGCACGGATGGAGTGTAAAAGTCGTGGCCTCTGTTAACTAATGCTTAGTAGTGGAATAGAGTGTTACTGGCATGTTTAACTAACATACATTTCCTTCCACAGTTGGACTTTTTATTGAAGTACAGGTTGCGTAGTCAGTATTGCTAGAGTTGGTATGTGGGAACTAAAGTAGAGTTTTCGCTGCACTAATGTTTTTCTCCACAGGTGAGACTTGTATAATGCAGAATTAATGAAAGTTTGGTTATGTTAAAGTGTAAATATGTGGTTAAGCAAAGTTAATGGTTGTTGTGCTTAGAAACTTTACAGTAGTTGTTATGATAATATGAGGATTTTAGCAGAGTTATTGATGTTTGTGTGTCGCTTGGGTGTATGAAGTGGGGTTCTCCCAAAAAGGAGCTTGATGTACTGAGGAATACTTTCAACATGGGCACAATTGGGGTAATGGAGTCACTGAGCAGTCAAGTAGATACCCGAGTATCAGGGATACTCTGCCTAGTTGGAGGTGGTATGTGTTGAGGCACATACCGGTTTGCGATGGAAGGGTGTGAGGGAGTTGTGTGTGTGTTCTATTGGGGGAGATTGGAGTTAAGATTTGGATGAGAGGTATGGGTGCCTCTATGTTTGTAAAGTGTAGTAATGGTTTTCAGTAGTTGGATGCCTCTTCTTCACTTAGTAGAAAGAGGAAGGGACATTGGTTGTAATTGTGTCACACAGCACTGTGGATGTTCATGGAATATAGGAAGCAGTTAGCAGAATGTTCTTAGTTTGGGGGAGATGATGCAGGTGCATCGTCCTTGTAGGTGTTTGTGTGTTTTTGCTTTATATAGCTGTTATGCTTGAGTTAACTGGTTGTCTTTTTGACATCTGTAAGGAGGGGAGATATGTAAGGATCAGGTTTTATCCTGCATCCTAATGGAATCTGGAGTGTGTGCCATGATTGACAATGGAATGTTACTGGTTAGAATGTTTATTTGTGACTGGTGTTCTCTTGAGGAGTTGAGAGATGTAGCCTGAGAGAGAGGATGCTGGTGCTTGTCTATGAGATCAGGACTTTACCATCTGATGAATAATGACTCTAGAAACTGTATGTTATGCTTGGAAACTGATTAAAGAGGTTACTCATCCACACCTTGATGTCAGAGTCATTTTGCTAAAACACAGAACTCCACACTGAGTAACCACATTTACCGGTCTTCCATTGAACATATCTAAACAGAGTAGTGGGATCACTACTTTGAGAATCCCCAACCTGAGCTCCCTTGCCAGAGGGAAACCCCTCTTTAAAACCAGTACGAGTAATATTGGATCAAATTAATGTTAAATGGAATCACTCTATGATCTGTCCTGGGAAGGAACAGTGGGTTGACTATTTCCGACTGATTAAAGTTCCTCTTGAAAACAGTGGAGGAGCATTTTTGATTGTTGTTAAAGTTGTCAAAAATACATTTCAGAATATGTCAACCCAAAATCACTGTTAACCCAAACTCACTAGTGAGTTCAATCACTGTATTGCCACCTGGATGAGACATCCTAGTACTATCAAGCGATGGCATACGGGGATACACCGGCCAACCAAGCGACCCAACTCAGATGACAAATGAATGACTCCATTTGGTGGACGATAGAGTAGAACGGAGTACAATGATCTATTTGGGACTAAAAATGCAATTCCTTCATATCTAATAATACCTACTCCACGAGACTTCCTTGAAAGATAAGTAAATACAGAAAAATTACTGACACACATATTGTTTTCTGTTGAAATATTGTGTTCTGCCAGCCAACTCTCTGAGAAACACAAAAGATCACAATATATTCAGTGATTAAGTAAGGAAGTAAGGGTTCTTGCCAAGATGGACCATTGGGAACCGATAAAGCCTGTCCAGGAGAAGTTATTTTGGGCATGTATATTGTAGAGGGATCACATTTTGTCCTAAAGTTGGGGCCCCTATTGTATATGATGCTGTGATATTTACCAGGGTCTCCAGCATTTTCCTTGCCAAGTCAACTGGGTGGAGTCATTCTGGAGCCTTAACGATTAGGCACAGCACATCCCACATTGCCAAATGGAAGTAGTTGGTGCAACTATCACGTGATTCCTAGAGGAGGCGGAATTGCAGACCATATTTTTCTCGCACAAGAGTTTTCATGGTGCATTCCAAGCAATTCCGAGAGCAACTAAAAGAGACTCTCAGCCGCACACCATACAGCGTATCGTTCCCCAGACATCAGGACACCAACACATAGCTCTCAACCTTTTGTGTAGCCAAGGCAGGTGAAAACACCAGATTTTATTGTTGGAAGATAGAGCCCATTTAAGTGACTGGGCATATAGGGAGCTTGGCATCACACCCACGTGTGAGTTGAGAGCTATGCCAGCCGGGACAAACTTGCATCATGTCAGCCTGCCGGGGGCTCTCTGATGATGCTGCATGGTAAGCAATGTGGCGAAAAACCACCAGGGAGCCCGGTAGATGAAGTCTGCAACTTAATTCGCATGGCAAGGAATGGACAAGCAAAAAAAAAAGGAAATGTCTAAATTCAATAATTAAAAAATAAATGGTGAAAATAAAGTTTGGAAATACAGCAAATTCAATTGATAAAATCCCAATGGTAGATTTAAAAGCCTCTAAGACAAACATAAAATAAAATGTCAATATCGACCAGCCTCACATAATTAAAGAAGTGCAATTGTACATCTAGTTTGGTGGTAGAACATTGCACACGGCAGTCATGTGGAATGAACTACCAATAACCCTCAGAGCAACAACAACAACAAAAAAAATCACATGTTGCTCAGGAAAAGACTTAAGAATTTCTCACTCAAAAAATCTTTGGATTCCTGTCTCATGACGTCTAGCGTCGCCTGTTTGCTCGGCAGCAGGGTTGATGCACCCGTATCCATGCTGAATCTCTTCTGGCACTTGTGAGGCATGGCATCTGCCCTCACTCCTGTGATTCTTGCAAATTGTTGTACTCGTTCCCGCTCTGGTTTGCTCCAAGGCTGTGAATGATCATCAGCTTCCTCCTCCCCCGCCCGCGCTGCTGCTTGTTTTTCCTCTTGGGGCTCTAGAAAGGGACTGCATTTTCATTGGGAGCCTTGTAAATCCCTAATACATACACATGTGGTCATTATACAGTGGACGGAATTTGATTGTGTCAATCAACATTGATCCAGGGTAAAATGGCTCACTGTCTATGGGTAAGGATATGCAAAGTAAATCTACTACACAGAATTACTGTCCCACGTGAAATTGTTAAAATCCATCCCTTGACCCCACAGGATCAGCCTGCATGCTTCAAACCCGGTGCTCGCCACAATCTTGTGCTGACCCGGTCATTGCAGAGAAAGGATTGCGTGCACTGCAGTGCCCCATAGCTGTCAGAATCATTGAAATGCAATTACAAAGCTTGATCCTGGGTAACGGGTGTGAGGATACCAGAATTGGTGGCCCCATCCGTTTTCAGTCCCAACAAGGGTGTGACATCTGGTGCCACTGATGGGGTACCCACACTCAGCGGATGGCATCCACATCTCTGTTTCTTTATCGCTGTGACAACATGCACGATCACCAGGGAAGAGGATTTGTCTCACTGGAAAGTACTGCACCATAATCCAGTACCAACACACACCTGTCTGTAATCACCTTGTACCTTCTGACCCCATTTGTCAGGTGAACCAAAATGCACAGTCCCAAGACCTTTACCGTTAATTTGCATCAACACGTAATTTCATGAGTGTGGACATTCCTTCTGCAAAGCACTTCTGTGATATCCTGTATCCTTGTCTGCCCCGCTCCCACCATTTACCTATGTTTAAGAAGACCTATGAGCTGAACACAGGTCTACAGGATTGCTCCCAAAATAGAGTGAATATCCATCAAAAGTAAGGGTACTTGTAAAGCCCATTTGCAACCACTGGAGCAAATCTATCATTAAGTAGGTGTCCCTGTGCTTCCCACGGTAATTCCTACTTTAGTCCTAGTTTGAAGTTTATTTAATGAACTAAACCAATGCATCTTGATAGGCAATATGGCTAGTCTTTCCTGCAGGAGCGAGTGTGAACAAATGGTCTTTGTTTCCAACTTTGGAG
This sequence comes from Ambystoma mexicanum, assembly GCF_040938575.1. Classification (NCBI taxonomy): domain Eukaryota; kingdom Metazoa; phylum Chordata; class Amphibia; order Caudata; family Ambystomatidae; genus Ambystoma; species Ambystoma mexicanum. The sequence continues at coordinate 722,446,467 of NC_090926.1, forward strand.
CAAGCCACATAAAGCTGACCATCAGAAAAGCATGAATCTTGTAAATTGGTTCCAGCTACTTTGAGTTGGAGCATTGAGATTGCACAGCAACATTATTGGTGTCCTGATCTTCATCCGAGGCAGCAGCGATCTCAACATAAGTGCTGTGCATGTAGGACTGAAGCGTGTAAGCTTGAAGTGCTGTACCCGTACGTGTACGGCTGAAGCATGTGAGCTTCATGCTGTTGAGATGGAATACATTCATCAACTTCTGTGGGAAATGATGTTTCTGTAATTATTATGAGAGGTTGCTACAATGTGACGGATAACATCATTGCGGACACTAGACATGCACCTTTTCCTGTCACCCGAATTACTACAAAAGCACCATATTTTGTCACCCGCATGAATTTAAAAGTGAGTGCTGCTAATGTCAGCTAGAATGCTGATTGTGTGGTTTGTTTAGAAACAATGAGCTGCTGAAGGTTTCATGAACTGCTGAACTTTAGGAACAATGAACGTTGAACTACGGCAGAACTACTGCACGAAGAGCCATGTGGCATGGGTAAGCATTACAGACCTCTTAAAAAAAGAAAATCAGAAAAAGGTATTGTTACATTTTCTACACCTTGGAACCTATGCACATGGGCAGTATGCAGAAAATTCCGAACAGACACCCACACATATCCAAGCATTGCAGACCACTTACAAAAAAAGAAAAAATAGAAAAATGTATATTTTATACTTGTTACATTGCCTACACCATGGCACCTACCCACATGCCACATATCAGGTCTGTAGCATGTTCGGAAGTATGGTGAACATTTGGAACAGACACACATATCCACAAATGTCCCTTTTATATATATATAGATATGTTTGTACCTGCCACTTACACAGATGTTCCAAAAAGGGGGTGCATGTGGCAACATGCCAACTATTATTATAGTGGTTAGAAGCAGCAGTAATAATACAGCATGGAACACTACACGAAAACGTTATGAGAATGTGAGTATAGTATTTTGTATTTAAGAAGCGCTGAGGGGACAGGAGAGGCTAGTAGGCAGATATTCATAGGAAATGTTTCTTTTTTAATGGCACAGTCGATCAAATGACATACTTTAAGACTGGGCAGATAGCTCAGCTTGTTAAACACACTCCTTAGACATGCCATTCTGAATTTCGCAAGTTCAAATCCTGAACCAGGCCCAGCCCTTCATCGTTTGAGTTCAATACATTGAGCATTGTTAAATGTAGCTGTGCTAACACCTGTTAAAGCGCTAGAAATCAGGTTGAAGCACTATACAGAAAAATGGGATATATTAACTGTTCTAGCTTGAAACAGGAACACACTATACAGCAGTAGTGTTAACATGTTGGCATGCACAAAATGATAGGTCACAGAAAGAGAACACATCAATTTTCACTGTACATAAGAAGCTCCGGGTCTGGCACGTCCACGCATTGCCTGTCCTACATACACAAACCCTTACCCTCATGAATGTCCGGCATAAACCACCCCAAGGAAGACTACACCAATGTGTAATGCTGAACGCTTGTGACAGGAGCAACCGTGGTCGAAATGCAATACTGCAGCCCACCTTGAGAGTAAGGTGAGCATATTTCAGCTGCCTAGACCACACACACTAACTCCACATAATGTGGTGGTTCTCACGGTTTCTGCATGCTGCATGTGTCCAGCACGAGGCCTGCTGCCAGACATCATGGCATGGTTTTTGAAAAGAGGGCCCAGCCGCCAGCCCTCCCTAAAGACGGCACTGGTTCAGAAACAATCTGGCATGGAATCGAAGACAATACAGAAAGGAAATAAACCCCCGAAGCCCCATTGTAAACAGGTCTCCCTCTGCAGTTTTGTTGACTTCATTAGATTAGATAAAATAAAACGATTTCAACTATTTAAGAGCAATCTGAGTATGCAAATGGAGCCTGGGCGCAGGAGTATAAATACATCCATTTTAACAGTGATTTCCTTCATTGAGCCAGTTTCTATAAAGGAAAGCATTGCTAGCACAGATGAGACCAAAATAGGAGGTTTTGACTGGACATCTGTTGAGGGTGCTTTAAATCCTTAATTTGCATATTTACAAAGGTTATGCCCATTGTGCACAGTGCAAAGATACTTGAGTGTGTCAAACAGTGGCTGCAAGTGACTATCACACAGGGTCCTCCGGATTGTGTGCACGTCTGAAAGAAGTACGACCAGAGGTAGGGTTTTTTGCAGGGATCCCAAGTTTTACTACGCTATGTGAGAAGTAATGAGCCAGTCTTGGCTTTTGGGTTCCAATGCATTCTGGTTCATGTAGTCCTACATTTATAGTATGAGCCAGGAGGATAGCTCAGGAGCACTGCGTTTGTCTTGGAAGTAAGACAATGCAAAGCAGCACAGGTTTGAATCCCGGTCCCATGCTTAGAGACTGGTCTCCGGTATTAAGCTCATTATAAAGAATGTATTGCAGGATTGCAAAATGGCATGCAATTCAAAAACCAGGACTTATAGAACATTATTTGAGAGTTTTGTTTTAGGATGTTTTTAAGAAACTGGAGTGTGCATCCTGAAGTAGAGATGTTATATGAGAAAGATGGATGGTGTTTTTCTGCATTACTACTTTTATACAGGCTAAATTGTTTTCATAATCAGTAGTTACTTTGCATGCATTTTATTTTACTCCACAAGAGAAACCAAAGGTTATGCTCGAATTCTAGCAGGACCGACACTTTCTTTTATCTTTTAACTTTGCAGAATGGATAAAGTAAATATCATTTACTTGTGTACTGTTAACATGCATTATTTAAAATATTCTGAAGCTACTGGTACTTACTGTAATGCACACAATTCTACTCCTTGACGTGTGACACGTCTTTCGGCTAAGTGTGAATGTTTGGCAGCTGAACTATTCCTCTAAGACAACAAATTGAATCACAACGTAAACCCCCTTGCTTTTAAAACTGCTTAACACATTCTTGTAAAGCCTGATTGCAAGACATATATAAATGGTTGCATTTGTGAAGCACCTCAAATGTTTAATGAAACACAAACAACAAGCTGCACGCACTTGTCAAACTGCGTCAAAACGCAAGGACATTTATCTCAGTTTGTTTTGTGTCTTGAAAATACAGTAACACAACTCAGGAAATGCTTTTGCGACACACACTGCTTTATATTCTGGTTCATTGGGGATATGCATTTTGGTTAAATTGTGTTTAAATAGTTAAGAACATACAATACTCTACAATTGTTAAAAATGTTCCCCTGTCTACAGGAGCATGATCAAGAAAGCACCACCATAAAATAAGTATCTGAACTTTAGTTGTGGGGGGTGCTGCCTTGAGCCCACATCCATATTGTGCAGGCCCGATCCTGGCAAGACATCTTGGCTACACCACTGCCTGGAAACCTTCTTCAATTGCCATTTCCCCACTAATTGGGCTCCTAATCCCATATAGGCCGTTCCTCAGTTCCCATTTACCCCATCGACTCGCCCCTTTCTTGGCAAACATTTCTAGCCCATGTGTTCCCCTTTAGCATCACGTTGATCATATCCATAGAGCATTGCTTTGGTTCATGAGAATACCTTAAATAGGCACTCATAGTTTTCCATTAACATTTTGTAGATAGAAATTGTTGTTCAATGACATAGAAAAGTGGATTTCTCCAATGCCTCCAACTTCTGCCTTGCACTGGTGTAGTTGCACTGATGTATTGGGGGCCCCTGTACCCGCTCCTGTGCAGGAGGCCCTGCCACAACATGTCCCGGAGGCGAAAGGCCTGTCCACCTTCAGAATGAAATGTTCAGGCTCCCTCTGCTCCACTGCACAAGTCAGGAACCAGGAAGCTCTCCCCGCTTTCTGGTTTCTCTCTGACATAGTGGATCGCGGAAGTCCCATGGGGAAGACTTCTGAACAGCAGATAATACAAACATACATCTTTTTTGTAAGTGTGTATGAATGGGTGTTGGATGTTTATGATGAATTTGTGTATGTATGTGTGCGTACATGTAAGGGTGGGTTATGTATTGTGTAATGTGCATGTGAAGGAGTGAGTGTATGATGAATGGATGGCTGGGTGCTTGTGTGAATGATCAAGTGTATGGTGTATAGGTGCAAGTGTCAAGGATTGAGTGAATGGTGTGAATAAATGAGTGAGTGAAGGTTGTGTGAATGTGTGTGTGCATGTGTTTGCACTGGTCCGGCCACCACAAAGCAGATTTTGGTGGGTGGGGGGTGAGAGGCAGGGGAGGGGGGGTTGGAGGGGAGGGCACTATTACACCATTTCATTTTCCATCCACGATAAAGGAAGCATAATACGTGTTATTACATGGCTAACTGGCATTTTGGGGCAGCCAGTTCAGCCATTTCTACCGTGGCATGACATTTATTACTGAGCATTTATAATTACGCAGTAGTATTATTACGTGGCTACACTAGCATCTTGGCACTTCCAGTCTAGTCATTTCTCACTGTGCCATGACATATTTTGCTGGGCATTTATCATAAACAAACATGCTAAGATGTATTGCCTGGCTAGGTTTGCATGTGGGTGTAACCAGTCTTGCCATTTCATACCACTGCATCTATGATAAAGCAAGCAGGATATTTGTTATTTTTTGGCATAGCCTGGCATTTTAATTCAGCCAGTCTACTTATTTCTTACAGTGGAATGACTTTTTTTTCAGAGCATATGTTACAGTAAGCATTATAGGTGTTGTTATGTGGCCTGACTGGCATTTTGGTGCAGCCAGTTTGGACATGTTTTCTTATTATGGCATGGCACTTTCAATGGCAAAGCCAATATGAGTGTATGCCTACATGGGGATACTGCCATATAGTGGCAGAGCCAGCCTAGACAGGTGTTCTTATAATATAATTACTGGCATTATGCACAAAGCAAACAAGAGTATGTTCTTATGTGTGAATACTGACATATATTGGTGCAGTCATCAGGGACATCTATGGGCATAGACAGCTTTAAACTGTTTTTATACTGGCATATATTGTGGGCAAAGGCATCATGAAAATGTATTGGGAAATGCTCATGTACACTTTTGTGGGTAAGATGCAATATTTTCACTCATTATACAAAAACAGTTCTTGGGGGGGGGAGCATCCCCCACTGAATCCCCTTTGGTTGGTTTGGGCGACCCTTCTATGCTCAGTCGCTCTGGCATATTTGTGGAACATGTTTACACCCCTCCAATAAAATAATTCACCAGCTGCACTGGATAAGTGGCTGGTGGGTGAATAGGTTTGAATGTGTGTCTGCAAGGCTAGGATCCACGCAAGGGGCATAGGAGTATTTTCTTACATGTTTTACTGGCATTATTGGGCAAAGCGAACTTGATTAATGTTATTACATGGAGGAGAGTTTGGGGTGGAGGATTTATAGAATAATGAGGCAGATAACCTGGACATCTTCTTTCTATAGCATGGCAATTTTTACTCATATAAGGGGCAAGGCCAATATGATGTTTGCTCTCATGTGGGGAGGGTGGGAGAACGTGTACAGTCAGCAAGTACATGCTTTCTTACTGCTTCATTGCATGTTTTACTGGTGTTAAGTGCAAAGTCATGATGAGTGTTCTAACATGGTGGGGAGTGGGTAGAGGCCTTTGTGCAACCAAACAAGGAAATGGTTCCTGACTGTAGCATTGCATGTTTTACTGTTGCTGAGAGCCATGTCAACATGACGAGTATTCTTACATGGTGGTGTGGGGGTTGGCCAAGAATGTGTGCAGCAATAAAATCATGTTTTATTTCTGTGGCGGTAGGTTTTCACTGGCATAAGGGTGAAGCCAACAAGAGAATGTTCGTACATGGGGATACTGGCATATACTGGCAGAGCCAGCATGAACATGTTTTCTGAAGGCATCAGTACTGTACGTAATATAACAGGCCATGCACAGAGTTAGCTGGTGCATTTGGGTTTCAGCACCTTGTTTCTATGCTTAGTAAAACTTGTAAGGTTTGTTTTAAATACATTCTTACATCTGTCACATAATACAGTGCACAGCGGGATCTGAGAGAGCATGATTATCATGCACATTGTGCATGCATAGTGTTCCGGGCCTGACCTTAGTGTGGTCCAGCTGTGCTTTTGTTGCCTAGCTTGGGGGACCCAAGTGGCCCCCCATGGCTCCCAGTGGGCGCCCACATTTTGTGTTACATTACTGTAGCTTTGCTTTTATGATTGTTGACAAACCAAGGTTGTTGGTGTTTTTACACGGAATGGTCATGGTTTGCCTATGGTATTTATCATTCTTGTTCTCTGGAACATCACCACAGTGCCACACAGTTGACATAAAAGCCATACCACCTATAACTGAAAAGACATTACACATATCCGTATGCACCACAAAATGTAATGGCAGGGAGTCTAATGAGGTCCCAAACATGTCTCACTGAGAAAAAACTTTGTAAATAAAGTGACAAAAAAGCAAAATTGCTTTGAAAAAACATTGTCAGGCACTTTGATTGCAAGGTTCCATGATACAGCTTGATTAAAGAGAGCTTAAAGAGTTCCCATGAGGAGGTATATTGCGGGGGTGGGGGGTTAGGCACTGGGTGGGAATGGCCATGGGGATTAGCATGGCAATGGGCAATCAATGGGCCTCATTACAAGTCTGCTGGTCTGGATATAAGGGTGCTGGTAGCAAATTCCTCTCCGGCAAACTATCACCGATCTCCATCAGTCTTTTCCTGGGCAAACTCCTGGAAAACCTGGCCATCTCGCAGCTTAATCTACATACTGAATCTGTTGGTTGCCTCCATGACCACCAGTCTGGATTCAGAGCAGTCAGAACCGTGGAAACTGCTATCCTGAACACCTGTGAAGACTTGCTCTCCAATCTTGACTCAAACCTTCCTTCTGTCCTCATTCTTCTTAGTCTGTCCTCTTCTTTCGACATGATCAACCACGCTATCCTGCTCGTTCGTCTCTGTGACAACCTGGGTACCTTGCCTGGTTGACATTCTTTCTCTCTGATCGACCATCCCAGGTCCAACTTGGATCTTTCCTCTCTTCTATCTCTCTCTCTACTTGTGGTGTTCCTCAGGGGTCAAAACTCTCTCCCTGGCTCTTTAACCTCTGGCCCCTGCATCTCTACCCTCTACTCTAACTTTCACTGTTATGCGAATGGCACACAGCTCTCCTTCAGGCTCCCCTTAGCCTCTTCTGCTCCTTCTCTCATACCAGACAGTTTGTCCACAATTCAGGAACGGTGTGTCTCCAATGATCTTTGCTTTAATGCCAGTAAGACTGAGATCCTCCTCATTTGGACACCTGCTCCCGCCTTCCCTATCTCACTCTGGCTGCCCACACTAGGTCCTCTACCTACTCCTTCCTGTGAGGTTAAGAACCTTGGGGCCACCTTCGTCTCCACCCTCTTCTTCTCTCCTCACATCTCTGACGTCTCTAAGAAGTAACACTATCAGCTACACCTCCTCAGAGGTATTCTTCCTTTTTTCACTTTCCCCCAGAAGCTCACTATCTCCAGAGCCCTGGTCCTCTCTAGGCTGGAATATTACAACAGTATCTTTCAAAATTTGCCTGCCACTACTCTGCGCCCTTTACAACTTATCCAGAACAGGACTGTGAGACTTGTCCTTGGCCTCAAGCCCAGGGATTGTATGTCTCCAGCCCTGAAATCTCTCCACTGGCTCTCTGTGGCTGTGAGGATCAAGTTCAAGAACCTCTGCATAGTCCGCAGGGCTTTCTGGGGCCGGGGACCACAGTACATCCAACTTTCTTTTCCTAAGCATCTTCCTTCTCAAGCCCGCCGCTCACCACCTCCAACTCTCTGAGGGTCAGACACTTTTCTAGGCAGAGACTGGGGGGTAGATCTCTTTCCTCAGCTGGGGGCTTCCTCTGGAACAGCCTCTCTGCCTCTATCAAACTTGAGCCGGACCACCTAAGGTTCCAGAAGCAACTCAAGACCTTCCTTTTCACTTCCCCTTTCTCTCTCCCGCTCCCTTGCTGATGTCCCTGTCTGCTGCGCATACTGGTTACCTGGCCACCCACTGAACTTACGGGACCAGGCTCCTGCACGACCAGTTGCCCTTGAACTACTTCCGTGCCTCCCACCCACTTAAGGGACTGCAGCTGCTACCCTACAGTCCCCTGACTCTCTGCACTTATGACCCACCTCACAGCAGCACTTACGATTTACTTTGCGCTCTCCCCTCCCACCTGCCCCTTGCACTTCTCCCCCTCGCTCCCCCTACACTTGCGCAACCTGATTGACACAAGGCCTAATAAGATTGTTGTTTTGTCCTCCTTGTGTCCTCCCTTCCTTGTCTTGTCGTTCCTAGAAACACTTGTTTACAGGTGTGTTATAAATGACTTATCATATTATATAACGTACTGGCACCTTTTCCGGACCGGCAGACAACAACTCTGCTTTCCAGGGCCTGTGCGGCCAGCAGGTCTGACCGACCTGGCCCAACGGTCCCAGAAAGCAGAGTTGTCACAGAAGCACTGGCCGGCACCTTTAGCAACAGTGCCAGTGCTTCCGAGTCCCCATTCCCGTGGAGTCCTATGGAATCCAAAGGAATGGGGACTTACCAAATCCGCCTCCTGACTTCCCGCTCAGCCGGGACTTGTGATGTCCCTGTGGCAACGGCAAGTCATATGGTGGATTTAGTGTTACAAGGACGGCGGTAACCTGCCAGTAGCACTGGCGGATTACCGCCGTTCACGTAATGAGGCCCAATTGGTGAGCATATATACCCAAACAAAACCTACAGGCTGTGTGCCCCTCCTCATATGCGATTCCTCCCTGTACTATCTGTACTCTAAGGCAATAGTTTCGGCTTGTAGATGTCGCAAGCAACGTCTAATAGCCCAACAAAAATACTCGACAGGATAACATTTTGCATACCACACCGTGATACCTAAGGGTCTGTGCGTGTAACAAATGTAATAAATTTAAAAAAAAATAAAGAGCAACCTGCCTTCCAGCAGCCTGGCGTTATTTGCTTTCGAAATATAAATTGGATGTTTGAATGATTAAATTGATTATAAGTGTGTTAGCACAGGGGTGAGATGCCCAGGCTCTGACTATGGCAAGATGAGAAAGTTGAATGTTCGCCGAACGTGACGCGCTTGGAGGCCATTCAGCTTCAAAGTGTACAGTGAAACTGGCCAACTACGGTTGCCATGGAAAATGAACTTCGTCTGAAATACAGGTGCCCACTTTCCATGTCCCTGGCTGTGAGGCAAATCGAAGCGGATGCAACCGTGGGAGAGGCGGAGGAGGAGGGAGGAAGCGACTTGAGAAGCACAGTCTGCTGTAAAAATTAAGTTCACAGAACAAAAAAGGAGGGAGGTTTGCCAAGGCCAAGTGATGCTCAGAATGCGCACACTGTGGTGGTTAAAACCGGTATTATGAGCCTTCTCATTGGCTCTGATGTACTTCCTGAATGCATGCTACATGCCATGGAACAGGCTTTCTCTTATGCAGAAAACTCCTTTACTTTACTTTGCAATTAGCAGTAAGAAACCAAAACATGTTTTCATGAACTGCAATACACAATTCCCCTCTCCCTCCTCCCTGAGTCCCAGTTCTTCTCTGTATCCAACGCGTGTTTATCACATTCATGTAGTTGCCCCTTTTAACCAATGACCTCTTTTCTTACTGCTCCCACATTAAGATGGATAAGTGTACAATTCAATGAACATTATGAACAATGAGAGGTTTGTATGAAGTAATATGATAATATTTAAGATATATTCATACAACTCTTTAAACGCAGAATCAGGAGATGTTTGCAAGTGAAAACGGAGTCAATTTCTCATTGCAATCACTGCACTGACACACTCAGCCTCATTACGACCCAGGCGGTAGCCATGCCCTTATTAAGGGCACGGCTGCCACGGGTAATGATTTTTTACTGGGTCCCAGAAAACGGCAATACCGGGTCATTCCGACCTTGGTGGACCCAGTAATTGCCCCTTTCTGGGAACTTGGTAAAAATGAATCCCCATTCCCATTGAGCCCCATATGGGGAGGATGCTAACAATGGGCCCGTTAATGACGGGCCCGCTGTTAGCATCCTGGACTGCTAGCGGGACCCGCTAAGGACACCTGGTGGGACCAGGCGTTCCTTAGCGGGTCCCTCAGTAATCCTCGTAATAGGGCAGCCCGTAATGAACGGTGCCGGTGCCGGACCGGCACCGTTCATTACGGGACCGCCAGGGTCCTAGTGAGGCCCACAGTCTTCTTGGGGTGATGACATGTGGCATACTCACTATAAACCCCAGATTCAGGGCTCCCCTTCACAAGGTCAACTCATTTGAATATTGATATACACAATAATAAGTAGAAAGGTGAATGTATGGGATTCATAGATACTTCTGTGACAGTCAGTTGGAAAAGCCTTTTCTTCTGTCATGGACCTTATTCCGAAAACTATAGTTTTTTTTAAAAGTTGATAAAGCCCACTTTAAACATCCTCTATCATTCATGCCCCCAGAAATAGCCCATTGGAGGTCTGGGAGTGGGGAGGGAGGGTAAGGATGGCGATGTGGCATACTCTACTTTTCTCAGGAACGCCCCCCAAAAAAGGAAAGACATAGAGCACAAGGGAAAAGTGTATGGAAATGTACCTGGGCCTAGAAGCCCAGGGCAATGACGGAAAGAGAACCCTCTGTCCAGGATGTGCTGCAGACCCTCATCTGATGCTCTGGCCAAGAGGAGGGCCAGACACTGGCTAAGAAAGCTAAATGCATACTATGCTCAGACGTGTCATCGGGGGATTATTCTAACAACTCCCCTAATAGCCCTATCCTTGGGAGGGGTCATTACACTACATGGCTTTCTGTCCCTATTCAAGATGATGATGCGTTTGATGATGATGAGTTGGATAAATAGGAATCAGGCCCTCTGGAATTACAAGGATGTCAAGAGGAACCAATGTTTAACCCTGCCTCCATCACTCAACCACATTCTAGAGAATAGGTCTCCTCGGAGGCCTGCTTCTGCATAAAATGGATGTGTCCACTCAAAACAAGAGAATAGCTGAGAGTCCTTATCACAATACTCCCAACTAATCCACTACAACTCCAATAGTAGAAACCAAAATGTATGTCTTCTTTTCGATATATTCGATATTTATAGCATGCTTAATACCGGAAACCAGTCGAAGCAAAGCATTGAAACCATTGTTGCTTTGCATTGCGTTGCTTCCAAGACACAGGGCTTGACCCTGAGCTATCCTCCCAGCCCATGTATGTATGTCCCGATATATGGTAGGCACTTATCAGAATGAATGGATAGGTCCTGGACCTCCTGCCACGATTTAGCGCTCAACAACTCAGCTCCATTATTAACCATTCTTGACATGGAAAAGAAAGCTAGGTTGTTATTTGGATCCAGCTTCAACGAACAACTGGCTCCAATGACACTATCGCATTCATTTTGCATAAGTGGGAGGAAGGGGGTCCTTTCAAAGATAAGTCCTAAATGAAGAAATCTAGCCTAGATCAGCAAAAATTCTATTTCAGATGCAGTTTTGTTTGGTGACATTTTCATCAAGGATCTCGGGAAGTACATCAACACATTGGCCTTCCTATACAGAGGCCAGTCATCCGTAAAGTAAATCTTTAACCTTTGGTTTTCTACCAGCATTGGCCATGTTAGAGGTTAATTGTCTGGCTGTTTTTATCTGCAACTCAGGCCTCACCAATAGACGCAGGAATGTTCATTAAGAATTCCAACAATCAAAAGCCATCTTCTTTCCTCAGAGAGGCCATACCTATGCAACACAGGGTCTCAGATGAAACAGAGGTTGCAGGAACTTCAACCCAGGTCAGCACATACAAAAAAACCTGGTACATGATATTGTTTTGCAAGCAGGAATTTTTCTCAACATTGTTCTTATGATTCTCTAGATCAATGGGCATTCAAAACTACACAAGGGTTTTACGTCTGAATTTTACAGTCCTCTTGTTCAGCTTTTCCTTTAAAGCTCGAGTCCGTTCTCCCAAAAGAACACCATTTCGGAAGAACTAAAGGATGTAAGCGAATTGCTGGATAAGAGGGCCATAGAAAGGATCCCTCTTGACTAGAATGATTTCATTTTTTTTTTTTTAAAACATTTTATTGGCATTTGTAAAAGTGCGAAACAAACAACAAACAGTGACTTAACAACCAACTTAAAACAAATTAACTAATTAACTACTTAACTTCCACAGCCTTCATAGAGCAATGTATCGTCCGTGGTGGGGAGCGGAGGGGGGGGGTCGGTGTGCAGCAAGTCCGTGGTCGTGGGGGGCTGGGTATGGTGTTGGCCATTCTTGGAAACCAGTCACAGGCGGTATTCTGTTAGGAGCGAAAATTCAGGGGGGTTTGTGGTCGGAGGCAAATTGAATGTCACGCACCAGGGCCTTCCATGAGTCCAGAGCTTCATTGGAGTCGTCATCGTTCGAGCGGATACCATCCTGCCAGGCCCTAGTCTCCGCCTCCGTCCACTTTTCCAGGTCTTTGAGCCAACGTCCGTGTCTAGGGCCCCTTGGGGATTTCCATGCCATCGCTACGGACCTCTTCGCAAGGATGCAAGCAAGGTCCATTAGTTTGACCTGATGCTTGTGTTTGCTGGGTCTGGGATGGGCTCCCAGCAGGCATTCCTTTGGGTTCCACTCGTATCTTGTGAGCCCCGCCTCAGTGCATGTGCGTTCCACCATGGACCAGAAGTACGCAGTTTTGGTGCAGGTCCAAAACATATGGATCAAGTCCGCCTTGTCGTTACCGCACCAGGGGCAGTGCGGAAGTGCACGATTGTTGAAGGTGGCAACTCTTAGCGGAGTCATGTATGTCCGGTATAGGACATTTAACTGGACTTGTTTAAATCTGGTATTCCTCGACACCTCCTTGGGGTATAGAAGTATTCGCTCCCATTCGCCGTCGGTGAGCGGGACCCCCAGGTCGGATTCCCATTTTTGTCTCAGGGGCGCGCTTTTTGGGTTGGGTCTGTCGTTCAGCTTGGCGTATAAGCGGGAGACCGGTCTCCAGCCATCTGCTAGGTCGTACATCTCCTGAAGAAGGGGGTCCGGTGGGGGTTCCTCCGGCCAGACGGGCCATTGTGCCTTTGCCGTTCGCTTGAGGCGGTGGTACCACAAGAACTGGGCGTTTGAAATGCCTTCATTGGCTTGTAGGGATTCGAGTTCTCTGAACATACCGTCTTCGAACAGATCCCCCCATGTGTAGATTCCAGCTCTCTCCCATTGTCTCGCTGTCGCTAAGTCTGCGTGGGTCTTGCACACGTCAGCCAGGATGGGGGCACTGGGATTGTAGGGGTGCTCCAGGTGTCGGAGAAAGCCGGTTCTAGCCCACACCTGCCGGCCCAAGGTGACAATCATGGGGACTCCTGAAGCTTGTTTCATCGGGTTCCAAAGCGTCTCCCTGGGGAACAGCCTGGAAGTCGGGTTACGGAGGAGCTTCGTTTCCGACGAAAGTTCATCAGAAAGCCATTTCGTTGTGTGACTGAGCTGTGCGGCCAGAAAGTACCTTTGTAGATCCGGTAGTTGTATCCCACCTTCTTTGTGCGGGAGCGTGAGTGTGGGGAGGGAGATCTTGTGTCTGGAGGACCCCCATATGAAGTCCTTGATGAGAGAGTCCAATTTTTTGAAGAAAGGCGGCCTGATGTAAAAGCATACGTTCGTGAAGTGGTACAAGAGGCGGGGGAGAATTATCATTTTGACTATTGCGGCTCTGCCCATTACCGCCAGTGGTAGCTTCGACCAAAAGTTCATGGATTTGCGAAGGGTCATAACAGCTTTTTCTGTGTTATGGTCATGTGTGAGAGCTGGGGTATGGCACACGTCAATTCCCAGGTATTTAAAGTGCTCTAGTTGCCATCGTATCCCGACGTCTGGGAGGTCTGACTCAGCCAGGCCCCTAAGTCTCGCCAGCGGAAACGCACAAGACTTCAGTTTGCTGAATGTTATTCCGGAGTATCGGGAGTAGTTGTCGAGGATATCGAGCGCGACGTGTGCGTTGAGCCGGGGGTTATTCAAGTACAGGAGGACATCGTCCGCATACATGGATATTATGGCATAGTCCCTGCCCAGCCCGATGCCCGCGTCAAAATGTTGTGCCCTGAAGTAGGCAGCCACTGGCTCCAGGCCCAGTATATATAACATTGGGGATAGTGGGCATCCTTGTCGGGTGCCGCGCTGTATCGGCCAGGCCTGAGACATCGTCGTTCCAGTCTTCACCCTCGCTGTCGGGGTGTTGTACAGTACCTCGATCCACCTCACGAAGCTCGCTCCAAAGCCGAATTCTTTTAGTACTTCAATCAACCACTCCCAAAAGATGGAATCAAAAGCCTTTATGGCGTCCAGAGAGAGTATAGCGAGGTCTTCATCTCGGTCGTGGGTCTCCGCCATGATATGTTGGAGCCTCCTCAGGTTCGCAGTGGTGTTGCGACCTGGCACAAAACCATTCTGGTCTTCATGGATCAAGGTTCCAATCACCCTTGCCAGCCTCTTAGCTAAAATTGTGGTCAGAATTTTGCAGTCGTAGTTCAGCATGGCAATCGGGCGATATGACTCGCAGTTGTTGGCGGGTTTGTTAGGTTTAAGTATAGGGATAATAATTGTCTCTTTCATGGAGTCAGGTAAGGTCCCAGTTTCAAATGCCTCCATATAGACCCTGTGGAGTGTCGGGGCAAGGGTCGCGGCGTAGGCTTTGTAGAATTCGGGCGGGAGTCCATCGCTCCCGGGGGTTTTACAAGTGGTCAGCGACTGAATCGCATATGTCACGTCCTCAGCGGTGATCTCTGCATCCAATGACTCTCTCTGGGCCTCCGTCAGACTTGGGAGCTCAATCTCGGCCAGTGTGGTCCTGATGTCGTCCACTGGTATTTTGGCGTCATGGGCGTACAACCTGGAGTAGAAGGCCGCAAAAGCTTGGTTGATATCTCGTTGCGTCCGATGAGTCGTCCCCCTTTCATCCGTTATTTCGGTTGGGAGGTGTCTTGGAAACTCGCGCCCACACAGCCAGGCAAGCATTCTACCAGGCTTATCCGCTTCTTTGTGAGTTCTGGCTATGTAGGTCGCGTAGTCGAATTTGGACAGTCTGTTCCATGCCAATAGGCACTCCTCCCGGATGTCCTTCAGCTCTGTTTCGGCATCGGGTGCATTATTGAGTTCGGATTCAAGGTGGGTGATCCTGTCTTCCAATTTCTCCAGTTTCAGTTTCAGTTGCTTGCGAATACCTCCGGCACCTGATATAACTTCGCCTCTTGTGACAACCTTCATGGCCTCCCAAAGTGTGCTCCAGCGCGACACTGAACCTGTATTAATGTCGAGATAATCTTCAAGTTTGGTACCCAGTTCTTCCCTGAATGCGTGGTCCGTGAGTGCTGCGGGTGGCATTCTCCATAGCGGGATTGGTGGCCTGGGTCCTCTAGGGGTCCATTGCATGATCAGCGGTGAGTGATCAGATATGGTTCTACCTAGGTAAAGTGTGTCGTCCACCTGCTGAGCCAGCGCACGATCAATGAACAGATAGTCTATCCTCGTGTGGACCTTGTGGGGGGCCGAGTAATAGGAGTAGCTCCTCTCGATGCGATGTTGTTCCCTCCAAATATCCACCAGGTCGAGCTGTTCTATTGCCGTGTTCAGCGCGTTAGACGCGAGGTTGTTCGGGGAACGGGGGGGGTCCGACCTGTCCAGAGCGCCGTTCCTGACCGAATTGAAGTCGCCACCCCATATGAAAGCGCTCTCTCTCCTGGGAATGATTTTGGCAGTGAGCATTGCGAGGTGTGAGGGTATTCCTTGTTGCGGGAAATATGAGTTCACCAGGCACACCGGTATGGAATCGATGGTGCCCCATATTATTAGATATCTGCCCTCCTTATCGGCTTCGTGGCCCAACAGGTGGAAGGGGACAGTTGGGCTCACCCACGTGAACACTCCTCTGGCGAATTTGGAATAAGGCGCCCCTTTCCCAGTACCTCCCCACTTATCGGAGAGTTTGGCCGTTGCTTCGTCCGTGAGGTGGGTTTCTTGGAGCATTGCTATTGATATCTTTTTCCTACGCAGATAGGAGTGGATCCGATTCCTCCTCATGTACGTGCCCATGCCCCTCACATTCCACGTCATCACCTTGATTTGGGACGCCATGGAGTTATCGTTTCAGCCTCGTCTTCCACGCCTCCCCCGCCTCCGGGCGGTACATTATCCCCCTCAGGGTCTGGTGACGTCCCGTCCGCCGCCCCCAAGAGCCTCCGGTCCCATTTTTCTGCTTCATTAGTGGTCTGAGGGCTGTGGTATGAACAAAAACAAATAACAAAACTAAAACTGGTGCGCCCAGCAACGACAAAGTCTTGCGGGTGCTCAGGCGCTCTCGTACCGTCTGGACCCATCCGGGTATCGGGCACGAGGAAGGTCGGGCAGGCAACTGGCCTGACCTGTTCTGTTCGTGGGGGGTGGGGCCCTGTGCCTGGCGGGGGCCGAGCGAGGGCCGTTTCATCTTTGCAAACTGTTGAGTGATGTTACCTTCTTCTTAGGTCGAGTGCCCAACGTCCGAGTTGAGTATATGACATCTTCGCATCGGGCGAGGGGGTTCATCAATTCGCGGAAAGTTGAGAGTCATTGTCCGCTGCCAGATTGTTGTCCTCTAGCCACATGGTCGCCGCTGCCGGGGATTCCAAGAAGATCGCCCTGCCCTTGTGGATCACTTTTAGTCTGGAGGGGTAGAGCAACATATATTTTAGGTCTAGTTGTCTGAGCCGAGCCTTGATCGGCACGAATGAATTCCTCTCCCGTTGAACTTTCGGGGTGTAATCAGGGTAGATCGTGATCTTAGAGTCGTTGCGTTCGATAGGGCCCTCCTCTCTGGAGTGTCGGAGGATAATCTCCCTATCTCGGAAGTTCAGAACTTTAGCAATTATAGGGCGAGGGCGCGAGCCCGGCGGGGGTTTCTTCTGCAGCGATCTGTGCGCCCTTTCGATCGAGAATCCCTGCGTCAGCTTTCCTGCGCCCACCTCCTGTTGTATCAGGGATTCCACATAGGCCGTCGGATCCGGGCCCTCGCTTCCCTCCGGTACCCCCAGTATTCGGATGTTGGCGCGTCTGGCTCGGCCCTCGGCCTCTTCGGCCCTGGCTTCAAGTGTGAGTACCTTCCGTTCTAGGTCCGTCACCTTGGCCTTCAGCTCCGTTGTGTCTCCCGACGTCTCTTTAATGGTGGATTCGGCGGAGGTCACCCTTTCCGTCAAGTTGCGGGCGTCCTGGCGCACAAGCTGCAGCTCAGATTTGAACTCCCCAATTCTCATGTCTATGAACGCACGCAGTGATTCAATCGCCTCCAGTACTTGTGCTTGGTTTTCTGGGGAACCAGTTGGTTGCGCTCGGGGGGATTCAGGAGTGGAAGCGCTTGGCTGCAGGGGAGTCTTCGCTTTAGCGGACACGTAGGAGTCCATGGTGCTTGCCTTTGTCTTGTTCCTGGACGCCATTTTGGCGCCACTCGATCGTGTGGAGACAGGCGCCGGGGTTATTTGTCGGAAGCAGGGTGGTCCAGGCTCAAGTTTTCAAGAGGGTGTACAGTGGGATATTTATCAGGTCGTTCACGCTCATGCCCGGCGCTCTCCCCACCGCCACCGTCGTCTGTTGTCGATGGCCGGTGGTGTGGGTCTGAGCCCCGGTTTGGTTTCCCCGGCCAGGGGGTCTGGTTAGTTCAGCTCAGCAGGGCCGGATAGAGGTAGAGGCTCCTCATCCCCGATGCAGTCGCAGCAGAGGTTGATAGGTCGGTTTGGCTGCAAGTTCTCCTGCGACATTAGTTTCGTAAGATGGCCGCCATCTTGGGTCCCGCCAAGGGGGGGGGGACCGTTATCGGAACGAATCCTTGGGCTCGGGGGCCCGGATCCAGGGGAAGACCCCTGCAGCGTGTCCGGGATCGGTTCCACTCTTCTCGGAGCCGATTCTTTCTATCTCAGGTGCGATTTTAAGTAGGCAAAAGGATCTGGAAACGGCGCCTCGGCCGGAGCACGGCGACTCAGCTTCCACTCGCCATGAGCTCCAGGCCACGCCCCTTGACTAGAATGATTTCATAAGTAATATCTTCCCGGTAGGGAAAAAGGTTTTGGGCCTGTCGTCTTTTTTATTAGTTTATGATTACAAAAAAATAAAAATAAATAACAAAACCTAAGAGAAAAAGCAAAAAATAATATTTAATACCATACATATTCTATGCATACAGTACATAACATTTCTGATTAAGATAATTCCCCTACAATTTGATATAGACTTGTTAAGAATCATCTCAGTGCAATAATTAAGACAGTTTGATGTGCGTCTATTACGCAAGACCATCATGATTCAGATAAAACAGCAGATGGATCATGTACAAATTTAGCAAAAGCCTTAACCCTTAATGTTTGAGTTTCGCCACAATCTCTAATCATATGTTTTATTGTCTAAATAATTAAAATTGCACAATCTAGTAATACGATTCTCAGAGTTCTACTTTTAACAGGGCCCAACAATTCCATTGTCTGGAAAAGGTTTAAATGAAATCTTTTTTTTTTTTAATTATTTGTATTTGGTTATGCAAAACCTTTACAAATACAACAAATATTATTTCGTCACCTTACTATTCAATTCTTAAAAAATATACACACACATTTCATTTCTAAACAAAAACATTAAATGTAAAATTTGGCAAGGCAACATTTTGTGTATCATGTAACTTACATTCATTCATATTTGTACACCAACATTGATATACACATGAAGGAATAGTATATACTGTTCTTCCTAACCATAACATAAAGAAATTAAAAAAAAAGGAAAAAAGAAAAGAACAAGGGGAAAGAGAAAAAAATGAACAAAAAGGGAATAGGCAGCAAAAGGGAAAATGGTAAGGAACAAGCAATAAGGAAGATTCCCTCCATCACAGCCTGCTATAAACACTAGCAGCATAGAGTCACTTCTTTCCAGAACCTGGACCACTGCAATAATTAATGCTGTGTCATAGCCTGAGATCATTCTATCCCAATAAATCTTTGACACTATACCCTCCTCTCTCTCCA
Organism: Ambystoma mexicanum; assembly: GCF_040938575.1. NCBI lineage: Eukaryota > Metazoa > Chordata > Amphibia > Caudata > Ambystomatidae > Ambystoma > Ambystoma mexicanum. Next base: position 722,465,493 of record NC_090926.1, read on the forward strand.
CAAATCTCCTAAAAAAGAATCAGTCTCCAATTCCATGTGCCCTCACATTCCAATGAAAGATGTTTTAAACTCTGTTTGTCTGGGCTAATACATGTATTGCACAATTCAATTGCTGCATCTCCCTACCCCCTTTTGGAAAGTAGTTCCCCAGTACGAACAAGATTGAGGCAAATACTCAAGAAGTTCTTTTTCGTTTTCCAGTCTGGGAACTTCAACAAATATCTTGGTAATGTCCCCAATTTTTTATCAACCACCAAATCTCATGTAAGCCAATCTGCTAATCTTTGATCACATTTGCATACTCTCTACAGAGCTTGTAACTTTAAATACTATGTCAAGACCGGATGCTCGTATTATTCTCAACACTTCTCTTTACTTCTCAAGGAGCACATATCAAAAATCATAACTTCAAGTGAAAACCCAAGAAGAAAACTACAACTTGCAGTAAAAACAGTATTTTTTCATCATGCTTCAACCTCCTCTGCTCCTTTCCATTTCTCTCTTTATTTGCTCCTCGGACAACAGATAAGTACATTTTATTTTCTTGTTATTGTGGTAGTGCCTAGGGGCGAGTTTTACTTAGCTTGTGAAGGGGGCGCAGCGAAGACTGATCAACAATTCCTGAATGGAAATTGCAGTTGCTGGTGTACCGTGACTATGGTGGACAGTTCTGCATTGTCAGGGAGCAGCGCACCGTGGATGCAACCAGTTGGTTGCGATGGGACTCAATGTGTTCCAGTGCCTGTGCAGCTTACTTCCTCAGCGTACAAGAATGTGGCCTGGAGCCTTAGTTATTGGCACTGTAGGCAGTGCGTTGTAGAGAAGCAGGTAGACGCATATACCCTAACTCCCAGCCCCTCACCGCTGTCACACTTAAACAGCAGAAGAAAAGCTGTGGCATAATGAAATAGACAACAGTTGATAGAACATGTACACTGCCACTAGCCATAAGTAGGTGATGGTCTATGTGCCTAAAAAGTCACAGGAGCAGAGAGAAGAGAGATACTAAGTATCCGTTGGGCATTCCACTGAAGGGGGTGGGTGCCAATTGCTCAGACTATAGAGTTTTGGGAGAGACACTAAGTATCTCTCTATCCTTAAGAACTGTAGTTACTTAAGAATATAGAAAAAGAATCTTAAAGAGGACCCAAAGGGTCTCCAGGAACACTGGCCATAAGGAGCGGTGTGCTGCAGTCATAAAACACAGATGCATCTAAGAGCTATGGAGCAGACAAACTCCATAGTAGAAGTAGATTACAAAGAATAGAGTTCCAAAAGACAACGCCCACAAGAGGGAATGAGTGGAAAATGGCTCCACTCATTCAGGATTAAAAGAAAAGGTCCAGAGGTCTAGCAAAAAGTGCTGGGGGTCTCACTAGGAGAGGGGATAAAACACAATCATGATAAATCTCCCTAACAAGGACATATTGAATTGCTATGACAATACTTAAAAGAAACAATGTAATTGAAGTGACAAGAGAAACATGTACGGAATGATAAAGTAATCATGTATGAAAAAGAAGATAAAGTAACCTGGTGACCAATAAGTGTAAATATGCAGCAACGCAAGGTAGATGTGAAATATAGAAGTTTGCTACAGAGGAATATATAATGTGGCTAGGATGGCCATAACTGCAACATGGACGATGGCTCGTGCAAGGATTCTTTTAGCCACCTCAGAAACAGACCAGGGCTGCAGAGTCAGGATAGACTAGAAAACAGCTTTGAGGAGTCTATGTTGGCATAGGATCAAGGATGGTTTTTCAAGGAATAGCTGCAAAGCACAAAGGGAGGCAGACATATAAGCCAAGAGTGTGAGGCATATTTCCCTTAGATTAAAGAAGAAGAAAACATGTGCAGGAGCCAAGTATTGGACAATTAACAGTAAATAAGGCTCAAACAAGATAGAGTGAGCAAGTCTTTGAAGGCCAAAGGAGCAATAACACCCCGCATAATTCAATCAAATAGTAGTGATTAGAAGGGTCGAAATTGACAAATGTGTGATCTCCTCACATGTGATGCAGAAGTCGAAAGCAAGGGCTTTTCATTAAGAAGCAATTGAAGATAGTGTTGTGCTCATACTCCCTTGAATGTCCCAGAACAGAGAAGACTGCAAGGTCAACTACACACGGGAAGCTCTGGCTTATGGTGAGGCTGATGAGAGATGATTGACTCATTGGCAAAGTGGGGAGTAATCTCACGTGACTCAAGCACCTGGGTTTCAGTTTTCTTACATGCTGCTAGCCGAGCTGAAAGTCTGAGATTGGGTGGGAATGCCAACCAATCAGTGGGTCTCTGGGGGAAAATGCTATTCAATGCTACAAAGACCAATCTGCTGCCATTTTGTCCACTATAAAAGTGGTATGTGTATTTAGAGGTAGTTCAAGTCCTACAGATAAGGGACAGCCAATGAAGTACTAACCCCTATACATTCTATAAGTAGATATGTTCCCCTAACCAATCCCTACCGCCAATAAGTTTTACAGTTTGCACATGACGTCATAGATGATGCATATTGGGGTATAAGACCTCTGTGTAATCAAGTTTGTGTGTGTGTGTGCCAGCCTCATTCTGTTGTCTGCCGGTGTACCCAGCTTTATAAAATTGAGAATAAAGTAGTACGTTGCCATATTCCTTTAGTCTGTCCGGTTATTTGGTCTGAGATCTTTATTGGTAATTCCATTTAGCACAAGAGATGCTTCAAGGTGCTAGAGCACAGCGTCGGTCACATATGCGGAGTGTCCCCACACTGATACAGCTGCCATGGCGGCATAACCAGGTACTTCAGTGCGTTGATCGCTCAAAGATAGCGCCACACAGAACAATAACAGAAGCATGCTGAGGGCCATATGGGCCGAGTCGCAAGAAAATCTGGTCTGCCACGAAAGGCAGCAACCCACCGACCTGCTCACAGAGCAATGTTGATGGATGCAGGCCCCACGTTAGCCTGCGTTCCTCCCACAGTTCCAGATTGGCGAGATTTAAACTGCAGCTCTCGGCACACTACCTACTCTAAGTACAGAATTATGAGTAGGCGAAAAGCCAGGGATTCCATTTGGGAATCAGATGACCCCCAAGAAGGCAGGGTCAAACCCAACATAGGACGCATTGTCCAGGATGTGGTATGCACCAGCTTGGGACCGCTCAACAAACAATTCAGCTCAGTGGAGGACTGAATAGCCTTTTCACAAGGCATGAGGGAACTAAGAGGGAGCAATCCAAGAAAACCAGAAGCCCCCAGTTCCACAAGATTAGGGGAAAGAAAGCCTGTTGGACATGGAGCTCCTATATCTCCCCTGGTCCTCACCATGAAGAGTGCACATGAGCGCTAGGTGTGCAAGGTCATGGCATGATGTGAGCTGAACGCTATCCTCAAGCCAGGGAAGCAGCCACTATGTTTGCTTGAGTTAGGAGGAACATGAGGATGTGACCTGTTCAGAGTCCTCACAACACAGCAGAGTCAAAAAGGAGTACTTCTCTTAAACCGTGAGCAGGGTGCAGGAAACGACGAAGAAAAGTAGGAAGAGGCATAGGAAAGAAACGCAGAATCAGGGGACAAATTCGACCCAGAGGAGCTAATCCATCCTAGGTCAGCAGAGTGGGAGCCAGTAGCCAACATCACATCATAGCTGAGGAAGCGACCTCTGCACTCCGTTTGACAAAGAGGCCAGGAACAAACTCAGAGCTGAGTGTCCTAGACCATGAGTGCAGGATAAGGTGGAAGAGATGCCAGAGATAGAAGACTGCATATTAACATTCATGGGGCGGTACAGCAGAGACATTAAGAAACGAATGACAGACCGTGGAGATCCTGCCAGGACAAGACGATAGATGTCGTAGGGCCTCTAGCTTAGATTTTGCAGAGAGAGTAAGAGGCTACAGAATTTGGGCGCAGTGTGCAATCTGTCTGCTGGGGAATGTGAACTGCGGAATAGCGACAGAGTGCAGAAGGTCGATTTTGGTGTACCTTGACCCCAAATTAGGAGAGCTGATCTCATCTGAAGCAGCGGATGATGCCAAAGGGAATCTCTTCAGCAATTCCTTCGTTAAAGACATGGCCAAGTCCGCCAGCAGCTATGCGGCTTTAGTCAAGGCACAAGCATCCCTCAAGATAATCTTCAGGACAAAGGCTTTTGGAAGGGCTGGCAGAGGAAGGGGCTGCTTAGCCAGATGCTCTTCATTCCAGAGGTACGCCAATAACAGAGCCACCTGGAGGGAGCAAGAAGACGACAAGCCCAACCCCTTCTTTCCTTCTTGAGGAAGAGGCAGAATCAGGGGCTATTGGTGGTACGGAAGGAAGGAACAAAGCAATACCTCAGATGAGAGCAACAGCAGTGCTGCTCTGCAGGTGAGCAAGCGCCGTGATTCCCACCATCTGGGGCAGACTCAAAAGGCACACCAGGAAATGGCAAGAAATCACCAGAGACGATTGGGTCTTAGAGAGAAATCAAGGCTTTCATTTAGATTTTTACTAGGAGCCTATAGAGATGTAGTTTCCAGGCCCGATATGTTTTTCTCGGGAAGTCGAGCGTCTGCTGGGAGAAGAGCTAGCTGAACTGCAGCGAAAGTGCACAATTGGGCCAGTGGAAACTGAGCCAGAGAACTTTGTGAGCAGCATCTTTGGGTTGAGAAGGAAGTTAAAATTGAGACCCATCACCAACCTCTGGGCATTAAACACATTCTTAGTGTATCGCCATTTCAAAATGGAGCTGATTCACCTGCTATGGGATATACTACAGAAGAGAGACTGGTTGGCTCGGATCGATCTCATGGATGCTTATCTGACAGTCCCATCTTCCAACCACATCTTCGCTTCCTTCAGTTCCTGTGGCAGGACCAGCAATGGGAATGCACTTGCCTGCCGTTTTGCCTAGCATCAGCCCTCTGGTGCTTCACCAAGTTACTCAAGCCTGTGGTGAAAAAACTACGCAAGAAGGGGCTCAGGCTCATTGTATACTTAGACAACATCTGCAAAATTTGTCAAGACAAGCAGTTGCTGCAGAATCAGGTGAATCAAACAACCACGCTCATAAAAGAGCTGGGTAGCTAGTCAGACTGGTAGGTTGGCTAGCTTTGTCGATTCAGGCGATTTTCCCAGGGCTGCTGAACTATTGTGCGCCTCAGTGCTTCAAGATTCAGTATCTCAGGTGGGGCCTCTCCTACAATCAGAGGATACCTCTCTCCCTGGAAACGAAGATGGAATTGTCTTGGTGGTTCTACCACATGGATGCATGGAATGGGAAAGCGATCTTCGGATCCTCCCCGGACCTGGTGAACGAGTCAGACGCTAGCCACAGAGGACATGAGGAACCATACAAGGAGTTGGTGATTGGAGGGAGATGGTCAGAGAAAGAGCTCAGACTACACATCAACTGTCTAGAGTTGCTTTCAGGCTCTTTCGCTGTGAGATGTTGGGTGCAAGGGACAGTGAAATGCTGCTCCCCTCTCAAGATGGACAACGTGGGTGGAACAAGATGCAGAATGCTTGCTAGTGAAGGATTTCCAGCACTCTGCCTTCAAAGGAGCATCAGTGTGACAGCAGAACACCTCCTTGGCCTAGCCAATCAGGTGGCGGACTGGAATTCAAGCTATCTCTGTGACTCCAGCAATTGGAAGTGGGATGGAACAGTGTTCTTCAAAATAATGAGTCAACAAGGCCCTTGCTAGATGGACTCTTTGTGTCTAGGCTGAATAGACAGCTTCCATGGTTGTACAGCTGGAGGCTGGACCCAGAGGAGGTGGCAACAGATGCCTTTTTACAAGTCTGAGGTCCTCAAACAAAGTATGCGTTTCCACCTATGCGATGATGATATTGAGAATGCTAGCTTGAGCAAGGAGACTGCAGGCAAAAATATTTTGGTAACACTGACTTGGTGCCCGGACTCCTGGAGGTGTCTTACAGGAGCCCCATTCTGCTCCCTCAAGAACAGCTGATTCTCCAAGGTCCGACAGGCGAGGCTCACCCTCTGGTGCTGCTAAAGAGTCTGACCCTAATAGTATGGTCGGTTTCAGGGGCACCTGGTGAAAACCAGGCCTTTTGGGAGAAGCTGAAAGCCTCATTGCAGAGTTCTCGGTACCCCGAACAGCAAAATCTTATGGAGCAGCTTGTGCCAAATGCCAAAGGTGGTGTTTGGCAAGGGACCTGCACCACGCTAGAATGGATGTGATTCATGTAGTTAATTTCAAACCTGCTGTGAATGCTCAAGACGAAGCGTATAGTACAATTAATACCTTTAGATATGGGATTTCAGCAGGGCATGAGTGGATACAGAGGCTACTGGTTGGGGAGCATTCCTTAGTAAGCAGGTTGCTGAGAGGAGTAAAACATTTGAGACATCCAGCGCCAACGTGCTATTTTCAGAGATGGCCCGATAACAATGGCTTTTCAAGGAAAGCCCTTTCTGCCAAAGTAACAACATTATTCTGTCTGCTTTCCTGCAAACGAGTCTCAGAATTTAGGGCACTAGAGATTACTAGAAGGTCCTATTCCCCGATGGGAATCATATTCCACATTACTAAGAGGACAATGACAAACATCAGGTCAGTATTGTACCCAACATTGCTGGAGCAGCCCAAGCTTTGTCCCATTTGAAGCAATGACGGAACAGCTGGATATCCGCAGATCCTTATTGCCCTGTGGAAGCCATTGAAGGCAGTCTCTCCAGCTGCCCTGGCAAGATGGTTTGGATGGAGTATGCAGCAAGCGGTTATCATTATCGGTGAATATGGAGCAAATTCAGCAAGAGGCCCACTTGCATCTAAAGTATTTAGTGTCGGGGTGCTATTAGAAGATAGTCTAAAGACAGCAGACTGGTCAAACAAGTCGATTTTTAAGACTGTTGACTTTGTTCGTGGTCAGTAAGCTTTGAAGAAGCATAATCCGAGCCATCAGTCTTGACATACTGTTAAAGCAAAAAGAAATATCGAGGCTGAGTACCACAAATTGAAATACACCAAACACGGGCTATAAAGATTCACAGATCTTTTATTGTGCGCAGTTCACAAAGAAAAATAGAAACAGATACAGATAGCTATCTGGCTCTCAACACCCCACAATGAGTACCAGCCCGTCAAAGAGAGGAGAGAGAGTGCTGGACATCTGAACATTCATGTTTTTATACAGTTTCAACAATATTGTCCAGCCCCTCTACATGTTAATAATCTGCGGTCTAGAGTTCGTGCCAAGTTCACATACAGCTTATACAATAACATGCAGAAGGATTACATGAGTTTGCATTTCCATCAAGTTACAATGATGATGTATATTCTCGGATCCCGCAGTAAGCCTTAGTCTATATTCCAAAACAATGTAGTTCAGCCTGTGTCCACGCTTGGCGTTTACGCATCATTGTCGCCGATGTGTATTCGTGGATGAGGCTTGTTAGCTTAGACAATACTAAGACAACAGTTCATTCGTAGTACAAGGTCTCTTTACCTAGTCTAAAAAGTCGGCCCATGGACAGTCTAACCATTATCAGAACTCAAAGGTCAGGAGGCTTGGTTGCAAGTTAGAAACACAGGCCACCATTTTAGAACAGAGAATCATACAAACAGAAATCAAAATGGTGGATGATTCTAAAATGGCGGCGAAGTCAATCAGAAATCGGAACTTTGCAACATGGTTTTCTTCGTAGAGCGACTAGGCTTATGCCAATATAAATCAAAAGGAGGCATACTATGATTTCCGTTTAACAAAACCTCCTTTTGGCCTAAGCTAGTGCTAAACTAAAAAGTAGTCATTTTACGAGTAACTCCACGTCTCAATGTCCATACACCCTGAATCCCATTCATCAGATATATCAATCGCCATAAGATCTGCGGCGGAAATTTCCTTCATCACAAATTCGTTGGTCATTCTTTCCGTTGCATGTACCTTTGGTCCTAACGTTCCCATAGTCTGTGCACAACATCCCCCTAACATTGAACATATGGCATGAAGACATTGTAAACAGCAACAACAGAATAACAGAATACCCAGAATAATCAATAAGACTGAGAGAAGCTTCCATACCCAAGATTGTAAGAGGTCCCAGAACCAACCACTAAGATCCCAGTTTCCCTCAGGAACATGCACTTCAGAGCTTAGGACATGCAGATTTTGTATTACCTCAAAGATGGTTGGGGAGGAATCTGGTACGAAAACGCAGCAAGCGGACCCCACTAATTTGCATACTCCACCACGCTCAGCCAAGATGACGTCTAATACCATCCGGTTTTGTAGCGCCACAAATCTGATTGCTTTCTGCTCTAGAGTCATGTTATAGAGTATGTCAGTGGTTCGGTTGATGGTTTTCTCCAGTACTCTCGCTAGTCTCCTAATATCCTCAGAATTCATAATTTGCCCCCAAAATGGTACAAAAGATTTTGCTCGATCACCCAGAATTTGCGAAGGAGTATCACCGCTCTCGTCCCACCTTGGACAAGCCCTAGAGAATTCTGTGGTACTAGCTATAAATACCCCTGGCAGCTGAATTCACAAATAACAGGTTCCCTGCCAATCCCTAGGTAGCCATGAGAAAGCTTCATTACCGCAAACGAAGTAGACAGGTTCGCCTACATACAATGGTCTGTCCTCACTGGTCAAGTTTGCAATACTAGTACAACCCTTGAAACCACCCATTGACTGAGTACCATTCCTCTGTATGCAGAAAGAAACTGAGTTGGGGCTATGGTTAACAGTATAGGAAGGTGGTGTGGCATCCCTATTGCCTATAGGAGTCATCTTAAAAGAAATCAAAGATTGAAAAGGTCGGGAAAGTCTATCAGCAGCCTAATGGAAGCAACGTTAAGCTTGCTCCTATTTGCGAAGAGTGAGCATCCCAGAGGCGTTAGAACTCGTCTTTCAAACCCGTTCAAATTCGTTCCATGAAAGTTCCCTGAGATGCTATCATTCCATCGGCCAAAGAATAGTGCCCGTAGAGAAGCATAACATGCAGTAGTTAGAGGCAAAGGATGAATATACCAGCCCAACCCTTTTTCCCCATATTGCGGTAAATGAGAGCAAAACCAACAGTCTGTCTTGACTCGAGGAGAACCATCTCCGGTTCCGGAAGCACCTCAAAACCTTCCTCTTTGCTTCTGCTTTCTCTCTCCCTCTCCCTGCTAAACAGCTAATATTCTTCACTGAAACTGCACTGATCCTGCAACTGGACCTCTCTAAACGGCCTCGGCCCTGGGCCCAGCCACTCTCCACTTGCACTGATGCCCTGGAACCCCTCTGCACTGCGGGACTGTCTCTGTATCCCTACAGCCCCCCCCCTTCCCCAGCACTTGTTCTGCACTTACCTTGCACTTGCCACCAGCTGGCCCTATTTATTTATTACTTTACGCCACTTACCTTGTACTGCACTTCCCCCCCTCCCCTTCCCCTTGCACTTTTCCCCCTCCCCCACCCCTGCACTTGCGCGATCTGAATGACACCTGGCCTAGTAGGATCGTTGTCTGTCTCCCCTTTGTTCCTCCCCTCCCTGCCTCGTCGCGCCTTGAAACACCTGTGTATAGGCGCGTTACAAATACCATATCATATCATATCATATCTTATTCAAAATGGCATGGGTTGTGTTCACTATTAACAGTAATGTATTAATGTGATAGTTCTATCTATGTTGAGAGTCTCTAGGAGATAGAGTGTGAAGGTGCACGAAAGGTGAAGATACAGTTGGAACATTCCCAGTAGGCAAGAATGTTTGAAGTGGGCGTACTTCTTCCATATACCAAAATTCTAAGGCAATTAATACTACGAAACCAGTTAACATAATTACAAGAAAACAATGGGCCTCATTACACGGAAGGCAGTAACCACTGCCCCATTCCAAGGTGTGCGGGGGCGGTAATTCCCCATTCACCATGGCACTTCCCCATTCCCATTGTTGCCCCCACAGGGCTCAATGGGAATGGAGAAGGCGGTAATTACGGTGCTGCAAATTGCGGTACCTTAATTACCTCCAAGGTCCCTTTGCGGGTCCCGTCCTTAACGGCTGGTAAAACCCGCTGTTAAGGTAGGGACCCGCGAAGGGACCTCGTAGTAAGGCAGTAAGGGATTACTGGTACCGGTACCCTTACCGGTACCAGTAATGCCTTACCACCATCCGTGTAATGAGGCCCAATGCATCTTGAAAGACCATGTATTTGATCGTCCATTGTTATTGTTGGCCACACAGTCACTTATTTGTTCCGTACGAGTAGGGGCGATAACAGGCATTATTCCTTTGAAGCGAAAACTCCATAGTCCGTTTGCTGGTGATCACGCGTTTTCTTAGTCTTTCCCTATCCCCAGCCATCTACTTTCCTTCAGATGCAAAAGATGGGGCGAAGGAAAAGCCCTATGGTTACTTTCCTTGTGGGCACAGCCGAACCGTGCAGTAAGTCTAGGTCCGTGGACGCAGATTGTACCTTGTGACTCCTGGTACAGTGTGGTCTGCGAACAGTGTGTTGTTGCTTCCTAATGGAAGTGGTGAATTAGCAGCAGAACCAGACAAAGATGCAAAAGGATCTGCAGGAGAGTGTGGAGATGAAGCAGCTGTTTCCCCAGGCCCCACGGGCTCAGGGAGTGTCTCCAAAGCACTCTCAGTACTGCTCAATGCTGAAAGATCGCTGGGAACAGAGCAAGTAAGCTTCTCCTTATCTTCTTCGTCGCGTGGCAAAGGGAAAGGTATCCTCTTGACATACAAAGCGTGCATCCAATGTTTCTTTCCAGCTACTCGTAAAGCGGTCTGTGTGGCCATTAGGACCTGGTAGGGCCCTCTTCACCTCAAATGCTTTAGTTAGCACCCACTCTCCAGGACGGATTCTATGACCTGGCCGCTCGTATTTAGCTGGGAGGGCTTATCGCACCTGTTGATGAATCAAATACAGATTTTTAGTTAACCGTTTGCAATATTCAGAAAGAAGTACATGCTCTGTATCCCTTAAAGCCCTGGATTTAGGAAGATTCCAAATGTTAGCTGGCCTCCCTATCAACACCTCATACGGGGAGAGCCCAGTGCTAGTCTGCAGGGTGGTGCGCATCGAGAGTAACACTATCGGTAAGGCATCTGCCCATTTCATATTGGTGCCGGCACACGTCTTAGCGAGCTTGTTCTTCAAGATTCCATTGTGTCTCTCTACCAATCCAGCACTCTGTGCGTGTCTGGCGGAATGGAACCGTTTATCAATCTGTAATCCCACACATATCTGTAGAATTACAGCAGCGATAAAATGTGGACCATTATCCGACCAGATGACCCTCGGCAAACCAAACCTAGGAAAATATTCCTTACGCATGGTTTTCACCATTGTCATTGCTGTGGCATCTTTTACAGGAAAGGCTTCAACCCATTTACTTAAAGCACAAATAACAACCAAAACAAATTTGAAATGATTACAATGCTCCATTTCAATAAAGTCAAAGTGGATCACTTCGAAAGGGACAGAAGGGTGAAAAAAACTACCCCTTGGTGTTGATGTACCCTTCCCCATATTGTGCTATAAACAGACCATACAACTCTGGACAAAACGCTCAGCAGTTTTCTGGATGTTAACATTTACCCAGACAGTTTCTAACATTTTGCAAATGTTCCTAGCGCATATGTGAGTGGGACCATGAGCCATTGAAACCATCATAGTGATGTACGCGTCTGGCAGCATCCATTTTCCATCTAGGTTATCCACCCAACACCCATCATCATCCAACCTCGCCAGGCCCTCAGCCCATTGCTTAGTTTCCTCTAGAGTGGCATCGGCTTGGATATTCTTTATAGAATCAATTCCTTCGTCTATGGTACAGACATTCATGGCTTCCCTTGTAGTATGCATATCTGAATAGAGATCAGTAGCAGTCTGTTTGGCTATCAGGTCAGCGAAAACATTTGCTTTTCCTACATCATCTATGATTTTCTTGTGTGCCGCGCACTTCATGCTTGCTAGCTGAGTGGGAAGTGCAAGCGCTGAGAGTAACTGAACTATCAAGGTGCCATATTGGATCTTCGTTCCATGTGAGGTCAAGCAACCTCGTTCTGCCCATAGTCTACTGAAGTTGTGAACTACCCCGAAAGCAAACTGACTATCAGTATATATGTTTACTCTAAGCCCTTCGGAAAGTTCACAAGCTTGAGTCAATGCAATAATCTCTGCGGCCTGCGTGGAGTTATGCGAAATTCTTTTGGTTTTCACGATTGTGCTCAGTGTAGTGATGGCATAAGCAGCAGTGGATGTACCATCTGGAAGTTTGAAACAAGAGCCATAGCAAAACTGCTCCCCTTGTGGATCGTTCAAAGGTGTATCTTTCAAATCAATCCTGCCTTTAGTTTCTTGTTCTTTGGCATAAAGGCAGTCATGTCACATTTCGTCACTGCAAGCAGTATTTTGCGGGAGAGGTAATAATTCAGCCGGTAGACAACACCTCTTAATTTTAATATGCAGTGCAAACAAGATCAATTTGTATCTCGGTAGTCGTGCGGAGGTAAGGTGTTGTGTTTGCGTTCTATTTAATAGAATGTCTACAGAGTGAGGTACCAACAAGGTTAAAGCAGGGCCTCGGACCATACCCTCACCCTCACTCTGTTTGACAGATGCAGCAGCAGCAGCGACAGCTCTGAGACATCTCGGCAACAGGATCAAGGGTGGAGGAAAAGTAACTGCACGGCCTATTCTTCCCCCATGTTCCTACAACAACACTGCCAAAGCACATCCATCACGTTCATGCACATACAACTCGAAGGCCTTTTCATAATTTGGTGTGCCCAAAACTGGTGCTGAGCAGTCTTGAGCAAATCAAAAGCTTTCTGGTGTTCCATGTTCCATGGCAATGGCAAAGAAATGCCCTCCTTTGTCAAAGCCAACATTGGTTTGATCACTAGTGAGAAGTTTGGGATCCACTGCCTACAGTAAGAAGCCTTTCCTATTAAGGCTCTGACTTCCTTCTGCGTATTTGGGACAGACATGCCAGAAATGATTTTAATCCGCTCAGGCGTCAATCTTCTTCCCTCCTTCGACAGGAGATAGCCTAAATAGGCGACCTCCTGTCGACAATACTAAAACCTTTTCAGTGAAGCTTTATGTCCATGCTTTGCTAGGTGAATAAGCAATAACACAGTGCCCTCCTTGCAGGCACTTTCTGAATCTGCAGCTAAAAGAAGGTCGACGACATACTGGAGCAATGTACAAGTAACAGGCAACTCGAGTGTATCAAACTTCTCTTTCAAAGCCCTGCTGTAAATGCTCGGACTTTCTGTGTACCTCTGTGGCACACGTGTGAATGTAAACGAGCATCCCTCTAGGGTGAACGTGAACAAGTATCTGCTATCTTTGTGTATAGGAATGCTAAAGAAGTTATTCTTAAGATCTACGACACTAAAATGAGTAGCAGTAGCTGGAATCATTGTTAATATCATAGTTACATAGCGTGTAAATCAATAAACAGAAAGGAATTGCATTATCCCCTTTCTTATACACTGGTAAAATTGGACTATTGCACAAACTACCTGCAATTTCTTCAATTACCCCATGGTCTACAAAATCGGAAACTATACACTTCAAAGCTTGCTCACCATCAATCGAAATCTTATACTGAGGAATATGTGGCAACTTTATTCCTTGTTTCAAGACAATTTTAACAGGCTCAATTTGTAAAACACCAACATCATTGTCATCCATCGCCCATAAACACTCCGGAATGTCACTAAATGTTGGTGGTAAAGGTCTAGTCAGAAACTGTGAGGCAGAAAATTGCTGTGGTGAAATCGTCAAACGCACTCCATCCGAAGAACAATGAATTATCACATTTAATTCCTTCAACAGATTCAACCGCAACAAATTCTCACCACAATTTGATGTCAAAAGAAACGGACAGTGATCTGTGAATGGACACAGTGAAATCGGTACCGGCAGAGAAACCGAACTAACCACTTGCGTACCAGAAAACCCTACAGAAACATGAGTTTGCCCTGACAGTGGAATGTCGGCAACCCATGAATGGTCAATGGAACACTTCTGTGCACCTGTATCTAGCAAAAATAGATGTTTCCTATTTCCCACTATCATTTCAACGTAGGGACCTTTCTGATTAACGGGAATAGATATAGGTTCCAAACCCTGCCTAGGGCAATCCTAGCGAAACAATATATCGTCGAAAGGAAGGTCTTCACAGAGATATGCAGTAGAAGGATGATCAAAAATATTTCTATTGTCCACACTCAGTGGCTGATTGTCTTGCGAAAAAGGCTGAGAATTCTGAGAAAACTGACTTCTACCAGGACCCCCTATCCCAGGGCGGCCTCTGGATCGTCTACAAATTATACCAAATGTGTTATTCGACCTCCGCTGGAGGATCGGGCATTGTGCTCGCCAATGACCCTCTTGTCTGCAATAAGCACATTGGTTTGCATGTACCGGACCCAACGGCATATTAACTTGTGGAACATAATGTCCCATAAACTGTGTACTACACCCTCCAGGTCCTCTAACAATCTGTTGCAACAACATCTTAGTTTTCAAATCTCCCTTTTTCTTTTCAATCCTTTCTTCTTCATTATTGACTCAGTTTTCATAATACTGAGCCATATGCAATACTGCAGACTGAGACTTAGCTTGCCAAGCGCTCTCAGAAGTCACAATTTGCGACTGGATGTCAGGTAACAATCCACGCACAAATTTGTCTACAAATAATAATTTTCCAGACTCTGTGCTTAAATCTTGTCCACTGAAATCTGAAAATACTTGTTCAAACTGATTAAAGAATTCAGTAGCGCCCTCAGATTTCCCTTGGACACAAGCAGTAAGTTTGTCCCAGACAATCCTTCTCTCAGGAATTAAGGCTTTCAATTTTGTCACTATTCTATCAGGCAAAGTCGGTATTACCTGTGGTGGTCTCTCACCAGCATTCCTTTCTCTATCTTGCCTAGCCAAATTATCCCACGTGTCCCCTAACCCTGGTACATCGTCTACTGTCCTAATCTGTTTCCACCAATCGGCAGGTAGGAGCACAGGAAATAACAAACCAACTTTAAGCCGGTCAAGTGGCACAGTGAGTAGAGCACTTGCTTTGACATCCGTGCAGCGCCTGCTAACGCAGGTTCGAATCCTGGTAAGGCCAAACTCAGCCTTTCATCCTTCCAAGGTCGATAAATGAGTACCACACACCGTGGGTAATAATAAGCAGCACTCAAATACCTGAGGGTTCGTAGCGCTATATAAGTGCCAAATTAAATTATTATTATTATTATATCACCCAAATTGAATACTGACGACTGCAAGACAGAGTCTATCTCTTTATAGAACCCTGTGGATTCTTTCTAATATCTGGGATGGATTGTCTGATGGTGTTCACTTTCTTTCTTGAGAACGGGACATGAACAAACTGCGATACATAATGTGCATCAATGTCATAGGCGGCAACGCCTGTTACGGCATTAGCCGGAACCTCGACTTTAGGGACAAATGTCGGAGGAATCTCTCTCATAGGCAACTGAGAAGTAGGCAACTGCGAACGCTTACTGAGCAACAGAGCCAAATCGAGCTCTAAAGCAGCTGAAGGAGTGTCAGACGAAAAAGCTCTCTAACAGTTCTTCAATAATTCTGTGGGACAACAGATCTATCCTTTTGTACATTCATCCTGCAGGTATTCTACCATTACCTGTATCGCTTTCCTCTGCATTTCAGGCGCATACTGACTATACGTGTCATATACTTCTACGGGAGATATCGACATGTCTGAAATCCATCTCTTGTGCTAATTCGCGTTTCTTCACTCATTGACTTACTAAGAGGAAGGAACTGTTTCGGTACAAAAATAGCACCCAAACTATCACCATCTATTTCTTCATTCCGTAACTTTTCTAACTCCCTTCTATATTCAAAAACCCTCTCGACGTGCTCATATACTTTCTCCGCAGTATCTCTTGAATATTCTAAAACATTCAGATCCTCAACCCTTGTGGGATATCTGTATCGTTCAGTCTGTTCCACATTACGGATAAATGGATTCCCAGTCCTTCAATAAACACAGTTTTCTCAGGAAAGCTACCCAGATTAGAGAGTGTAGGTAAAACATCAGATTGTTCACCCTTCTCCATGCACTGTCTAGCCCATGCATTTAGATCTCGCTTTCTTTCCATAGAAACGGTATTACGAGTTACAATCTTCGATTCCGCTCCCTTATTAACTACAAGCGGAACAGAACCACTTGGAAGCGAAAGAGTAGACAAATCTTGTACAATAGGTAATGAAGGTGCTAACACTGGTACAAAAGACAAATCTACCGGACCCATGACAACAGGCAAAGGTGGAGATACAGGTGGAGGAGTGACAATAGGAAGTGGAGCAATAGCTAGTACCAGAGGAGCAATAGCCGGAGTAATAAGAGGTGCAGGAATTACTGCAGGAGGAGGAACAACAGGAGGAAGAGGTAAAGCAGCAGAAATAGGTACATACGGAGGTGGCGCAGTGGCACTAGGCCTTCATTCATTTAAAAGCTTGTCAATTAATTCATCAGACGCATGAAAATATTTAGACAGGTATATTTTCTGAATGCCAAGTTGAAAAGCCCTGTCAATATTTCTAACTGACTCTGACTGTTTCTGTTGATCGTACAATAACGCTTTCCTGGTGTTCGACATATGTCGGCGCGCATGTTTTTCTCTACTTTTAAGCTGCTGCATAGCTTCTTTTTCCAATTTTGTAATACATCAAATGCTGCAGGTCTAGCTTTTTTCTTCAACAATATAGATTCTAAATATTCTATACGAGAAATCTCAAAGCTACCATTGATTAGCCACTGACGTTCGGAAGCATGTCGGCTTTGTCTGTGCCAAATATCTTTAAGAAACTATACTACCAATGCCGTACTTCCAGTACGTAGTACACGCCGGCGACCCCTCCTGTGGTGCCGGACAGCCAAATTCCAAAGATTGTCTGTCTCTGCGGAATAATGCCCTGTAACAGGCAGACAATTTCTCAGGCATATCAGATTTCTGGTGTCACCTGGTCAATAATTGTTCTCGCGAGGACAATGCGCCAAATCAAATATCAGGATACTTGGTAATCGGGGCATGACTCACCTGATCAAAGAACTAAAGAAGGTCCGATTGGATTACTAAAGACAACCAAGGACCCTCGTGGTTGGTGATTTCGGCAAAACTGCCCGCCTCGATATATGGACCCTCATCAAGATGCTGTCTCGGATCACGTGCTCACCGTCCGGGGATCGGGTCATGCAGTACTGTTGAGGTGTCACGTCTCGTCCAAGAAGGGGCCCCCTTTCTCACCGTCCGATCCCGGTCCCATAGCCGTGTCAACTCTTCAACGAGATGGGTCCCTATTCGATCGCCATCTGTTAAAGCAAAAGGAAATATCGAGGTTGAATACCACAAATTGAAATACACCAAAAACGGGCTATAAAGATTCACATATCTTTTATTCTGCGCAGTTTACAAAGAAACATAGAAACAGATACAGATAGCTATCTGGCTCTCAACACCCCACAATGAGTACCAGCCCGTCAAAGAGAGGAGAGAGAGTGCTGGACATCTGAACATTCATGTTTTATACAGTTTCAACAATATTGTCCAGCCCCTCTACATGTTAATAATCTGCGGTCTAGAGTTTGTTCCGAGTTCACATACAGCTTATACAATAATATGCAGAAGGATTACATGAGTTTGCATTTCCATCAAGTTACAATGGCGATGTATATTCTCGGATCTCTCAGTAAGCCTTAGTCTATATTCCAACACAATGTAGTTCAGCCTGTGTCCACGCTTGGCGTTTACGCATCATTGTCGCCGATGTGGATTCGTGGATGAGGCTTGTTAGCGTAGACAATACTATGACAACAGTTCATTCGTAGTACAAGGTCTCTTTACCTAGTCTAAACAGTCAGCCCGCGGACAGTCGAACCATTAACAGAACTCAAAGGTCGGGAGGCTTGGTTGCAAGTTAGAAACGCAGTCCACCATTTTAGAACAGAGAATCATACAAACAGAAATCAAAATGGCGGATGATTCTAAAATGGCGGCAAAGTCAATTAGAAATCAGAACTTTGCAATGCGGTTTTCTTCACAGAGCGACTAGGCTTAGGCCAACATAAATCAAAAGGAGGCATAATATGATTTCTGTTTAACAATACAAAACAGATTTTCCATACTGACGTGAAGGAAAGTCATGATTCTATTAAAGACACAGAGGTGAATAATTATCCGACCGACACAATCGATGCAGAGATGGAAGTGAGCGCTTAGCGAGGATGCACAATAAGTGACAGAGTTAATGCATGGCTGCTAGTTAGGGTTACGATTGCCTGGCCAGAGAATTCTCAATACGGATCACCTTGTGGTTCATGAGACGTTGGGTACGGTCAGAGATTGTGTTGGAGCGTTTACTTGTTGGTATGCAGAGTTTAAATTTCGCTTTAAAGCAACGGAAGAAAGGGGAGAAATGGAAAGGAGCAGAGGAGGTTGAAGGGTGAGCAGGACTGGGATTGGTAGAGCGAGTATCCCAAAGATGGTCACAGCCAGTCAAGCTCAATTTACGAAAAAACATTGTTTTTACCTGAATTTGTATTTTTTTCCTTGGGTTTTTCACTTGAAGATTTTTGATATGCGATGTTCAAGAAGTAAAGAGAAAAGTTAAGCATAATCTTTGGCTTCCGTCTCTTTAATAGAATCATGACTATCCTTCACGTTACTATGGAAAATCTGTATTTCTACCTCATTCATATACCAGTCCATATCTTAAAGCTTCTTTTTTTAATCTAATGGGGTTATTAGTCAGATGAGTTCTAGCTACACCTAACCTTCCAAGAAGCCCAGCAAACTACGACGTCTGCTTTTGGGTGCCTTTCCACCCACCGGGTCTGACCTGGCGGGCATACCAGCACCGGCGATTATTATTATTAGTAGGATTTATCAGCTGATTATGTTCCCTTGCATATTTAGCAAAAGCAGCTAGCTTGTGCTGCAGGTCGGGGTGGTATTGAAGAAGATAAGGTTGTCTGCATAAGAAGGCCATTTCAGTTTCAATTAGCCCTAACTAGTAGAGATGGATTAAATACGATACCATGTATCAGAAATGTCTGATAAATAGAGAGATTAAATGGCATTGGAGTGAAGACACAGCTATGTAGTGTGCATAGGCATGGATCTATCACCTTCTACGTTAAGTCTATTGACATACAGGAGTCAGCATGTAGAAGCATCACTATTTTAACAGGAATCTTCAATTTCAGTAACTTATTCCACAAATTGAAACAGTCATCCCTATCAAAAGGAGAGGTTAAATCCTCAAAAGTGTTTGCTTACGTATATTCATAGCATTAGAATGTATCAAAAATAAGATTGTCCCATTGAATGAATTTACCATATTGAATCCAACTTGATATGTGGACAATATTCGCAAGGATGTTTACAGCAACTGGTGTGCAAGAAACAACCAATCAGGTTGCTCAGATCGGGGGCTGAATCCCACAATCTCATCCCTCATTCTGAGCAGCATGATGGGTGCTTTCCATGCACCGCCATCTCCCTCCCAGCCTCCCCCTCCCCTCGGGTCTCCAGGCCCTTCCACCTCCCCACCCCACTTATCTGATTTGTGCGATGGCGTCTCTCCTGCCACCACCACTGGCTGCCATGGAAATGGAAGAGGGGCTCTGTATGGAGCTCTGCCTTACAGATCCATGATGGTCATTTTAGGTAAGTATTTTGTTTAAATGAAGGGGGACGCCATGAGGCATCCTGTTCATTCAACCAAAATACATTGCTGGTAGCACCCTGGGTTTTCAGATTTAAAACCCGGGGTGCTAATAGCAATAAGCTGTCGTTCAGCGGTGCTTCACCGGCTGGTAACGGCACATGGGCCCAGTGTTATAGTCTTTTCTCTGGCCTATAACCTGGACCTGTGCTGTTACCAGCCGGTGAAGCCCCGCAAAGAGGTGTTTATTGATTAAATAAAAGATGCCAAGATGCTACTTGAAGCGTCAAGTAGGGCGATAGGTCAGTAGTTGCTTGGATTACCTTTATCACCTCTTTTGAATGTCGGCACAATGTGAACTGTCGACCACGAAGGTGACAAGGTTAAAGTCTTCATTATGTTGCTAAATAAGATCTTTAGTAACTCGACCAAAGATGCAAGTTATGTTTTAGTGTAATATTTGCCAATTTCTCTGGCGCTGAGGCTCTTGAGTTTTTAGACTTCTAAATTATTTCGTTTATATCAAATTGGTCAAAAGTGACCTCTCATTTCCTCAAAGAGATAGAGATAACATTGCATGTGGTATGACAAAGCAGCGGTTCTGTATACACTTTATTGAAGTGACTCGCCCACAATTCTTACAAAAATGGATTAGGAGTAACCCCTGTTAATTTAATATTGGAGCAGCTAGCAATTTCTCAAAACTTAGAAGAATTGAAGCAGCGTAATTATTCCAACATAACTTTCCTCTTAGTTATGTAGAACTAATGTTTATAGTAAGTGGGACACGTTTTATATTTCTGAATCACCCTTAATTTCAAATAGAGAAACAGATAGGTTATCCGTATATGAAATAGATAGCCTTCTAAGTTGTGTTCACATTTCCCTCTTTTTGATGGCCATGCGATTGTCATAAATGTGAGTATGCACATGGTCTATATACACCAAGCCTTTCTTAGGCAAAAGGTAAACAGTCTCTTCCAAAACATCACTTGCATTGATAGCATTTGTCACGCCGCCTGTCTTGGGGCTTTCTTACCAGTTACTGCGCTTCCCGTCCTGGAGGCTGTACCCGCGCTTCTGTCTTCGGGTGGCTCGGCGCATGCGCGGGCGGCCGCTCTCCGCTCTCCGCGCATGCGCCGTGCGCAGATTGCTCGATTCAGGGAATCCTGCGGCCCAAGCCTCGTTGTGGGCTGACCAATGCCTGGGAAACAGCACGGCTTGCGTTGCAAGCCTCCCAGGTGTTGGTGGTCACATATAAGGAGCCCCGGTCCTTATCCAAACCGCGTCTCAACGCGGTTTGGTTCGGACCGTGTCTACGCTGGTTCCTAGTCTACTTGCCTGTTTCCTGAGTCCTTCTGCCTTGCCCTGTTCCAGTCTGTTTCCTTCTGGTTCCCTTCTTGTTGCCTTCCTGTTCCCTTATCCTTCCTGGGGTTTGGTTCCTGGATCTCCCTGGCTCCCTCTCTGGTTTTGGGGTGGTTCCCCTTCAGGCCTTTTTCCATTTGGTCCTGGGTTCTACTGCTCCTTCTGGTTCTCCTTGCCTGCCTGCCTCTGTCACTTGCTGCCTGTTGCTGATACTTGGAAGAACCTTTCAACCTCAGCCTACTGGTCTTCGTCATACTTCATCTGGAGCCTATTACCTTCTGTGATCCCAGAACTACCCAGAACTATCGACAAGGAGGCTCCCCCTGTCAGTGCTTGCACTGTCCCGATGCCACGCAATATCAGGGGTGAGCGAACCCGTGGCGTTGGGAGCTGGTTCACCTCCAATCCGGTTCCATTCGGGCTGGAGCTGGGCTGGTTTCCCGCGCCATCACTTACGTCTCCACGGAACATTAGACAGTCTGGCATCATCTTCGAGACCCCAAACCGGATGAACAGGTACGCAGCGCCCTCGTGACACTATCTTTAACAGCATTAAACAAAAAATCTAGATCTGGTTTCAAATAATTATTATATGAACTAGTCACTGATTTTGTGAACTAATACAAAAATATAGGATGCCAGGTAGCCCTATTTCAGCTGTTAGATGAAGCCACTAAAGCCAGACGATCAGCCTGTTCAAAGATTTTCATGTTGAGCATAATGTGTACATTAACAGATATGGTCACAGATATCAGTGAAGAATATATTTAAGAGAGCACAGCTTGCAATAGTTGCAGTTTTATCAAGTTAGTTGGAGAGGCTTAATGCTTGTGCCAGGGTGATGCAGTTGTTCGGTGAGAGGAACTGCCCACACAATTATATGAGTCTAGTTGTGTAGGCAGTGGATGAGGCAAGGGCTTTAACCTGCCTTTTCATGTTTAGGTCAGTATTGAGGTAGACCTCCAGGGTTTTTATCTGTTTTGAGGCTGGGATGGGTGTGCCGTCAATGCGGAAGGATGAGAAAGCAGGGTCCAAGTGTCTTAGCCTGTGGGGAGACCCAAAGATGAGGATCTCTGTTTTCCCATCATTCAGACATAGGTTGTCAGTAGTCATCCAGTTTTAGATGGTGCTGTAAACGCCATTAATTTTAGGGAGTCACTATCATGGTCACCGGAGAGCGAGATGAAGATCTGGGTGTCATCCGCAAAATTGGTGTAAATGGTTCCATTGGCCTCCAGCTGATCAAAGAGGGGCTTTGCATAGGTGTTGTAGAAGGTAGGCAACAGGTAGGGGCCTTGTGGAACACCTAGTGGTGCTGGGATGACATCAGCCACTGAATCTCATGTGAACACTCGAGTGGTGCGACAGCGAAGGACGCATTTGATCCAAGTGATAGCTTCCAGTGAGAAGTAGAAATGTTGTTGGAAATGTTGGCAAAGGATGTTATGGTCGACCAAGTCAAAGCCAGATTGAGGAGGAATATAGATAGGTTGCCTGAGTCTCGGATAGAGTCCATTTGTATTTTGAGGTGAAGGAGGGTGGTTTCTGTGCTGTGCCTCGGCGGAAGCCTGATTATCTTTTGTCGAGGAGGGGGGTGTTTTCAAGGAATTGTTGGAGTTGCAGGTAAGCTAGGCAGTCAAAAATTATTAGGAGGAAAGGGTCAGTGATGATGGGCTGGTAGTTAGTGGGTGTAGAAGGGTCTAGGGAGGTTATTATTAAAAGGGGGGTGCCCCATGCAGATTTGATCAAGGAGGGAACTGTGCTAGTAGCGAAGGTTGCATTAGCAAAGTCAGTGATAATGGGTGAGTGAGTGGGGGCACAGAGTTTCACAATGTGTGTGGGGCAGGAGTCTCCTTTAATGTTGGATGGTTTGAGGTTGCTGATGGTAGCAGCAACTTGCTCTGGCGAGACTTGGCTGAATGCGACCGGGGGAGTATTCCGGACGTGGCCATTCTGAGGCAAGGTGTTCAAGTCAGTTCCTTGGGGCTTGCCTGCGAGCAGAACATTTTTACCATTGTTTTGGATAGCAGTGTGTCTATCTTGTGGGAGAGGGCATTTTGTATAGTGGTGCACCAATCGTTATTGGCTTGTTTAGTAACTGTGGGAAGGACAGGAGTTTTCAGCTCTCTGAGTATTGCAAAGAATTATTTGCTATTGGAGTTGGCATTTGCAATTCTGTTATAGCTTTTGGATTTGCAGGCAAGGACAGCATTTTTATATTTGTGGGCCAGGGTGGTGAGTACCTGGCACTTTTCGGGGGAGTTATATTCTTTGCAGATGTGTTGGAGAGCTCTATTTTCTCAGTTCCTCAGAAAACCAGGAGTTATTAGCTTTGTGAGGTTTGGGGACCTTAGATTTGAGTGGGGCATGAATATCAAGGGTTTGGAGCAGGCAGGTTCGATATAAGGCATCCAGATCATGGGATTAGTGGTTGGTACATGATACGTAGGTGCTGAGAGCTGTAAAAAGGGTGGTCATGTTTCAGCTTCCTTGTTTTGCGGCTCATGATGGGTCTAGGGAGCTCAGACACGATTTTGATTAGCTTGGAGAGGGGGACATTGTACATTAAAAGCCCCATCAATCATATCAGAGGCTATAGAACAGTAGCTATTTAAGTCCCTAGCAATAATGCTTTTATCTAAGTGGCCCTCTGCATAGAAACATCTTCATATAGAATTCAGTTCCTTAAATAGTGAGCCCTCAGAGTGCAAGGCTGGATTCCAATATACGCTTGCCAGCACAATTTCATCAAGCATCTCTGGAAATTCCCAACAAAAAAGCAAATAAGCTACCGGTCTTATTATCAATGATCTGTGAGGAAGCACCCAAAATGGTTGCCCGTTTAGTTTAGGTAAACTCACCGGTACCCTTGTTTCCGGACCGGCAAACTCTGTATTTGTCTGCCGTGACCACTGTGCCCGACAGGTCTGACCCTGCCGGGCGCAGAAGCCATGGTGGGCAAACACTTCATGGAAGCACCGGCACCGTTAGCAATAGTGCCGGCGCTTCCGTGTCCTCACCCCCACAAAGTCCTATGGGACTCCATGAGAATGGGGAGTTACATTTTGCTGGCGCCTGACTTCCAGGGCTGCAGGAGTTTTAATCTCCCGGTGGCACCGGGAAGTCAGGTGCCGGTAAACTGTTGCGGTCCGGCTGCAACCTGCCGGTAGCACCGGCAGGGATACTGCCGGATCCGTAATGAGGCCCATAGTCTATTAATCGTGGAGATTTGCCTGAGTTTCTCAATATGTGATAATTTCCTCTACAAATCCAGTATATGATTTTGCAGCAGATTAACCTAAAGGTAAGTGATTTCTTTAGCCTAGAGCAATGATGGTTGCAATATGGCCGACAACCATGTTGAATCTGCCAGCACCTTAGTAGTCTATAGCCAATCTTGAACCCCAGTAACTATTCTGACCCCCGTATTTCCATCTTCATGTGCAATTTTCAAATCTTGTCAATTATGCTATGCAGATCTTCAAGGCTTTTTGTTTTTTGTTTCCAAATGTATTTAGATCCAAACTTGCATCACAGGGAAATACAACAATTTCCATTTGTTGTAAATACTCTCTATTTTCCTTTATCAATTATGATATTATTTGTGAGTAAAAATGAACAATAACCATGCCTATCCGCTGTGGTGAAACTTTTCCAGCTCCATATCATTAGTATTTAGCAGCCTTGAAGCCGCAAAATTGGAAAAATGTTGAGTAATTTGGCCCTGTTTAGTGGGAAAAGGTTTTTGTCGCCAATAGGGACTGAAAGCCAATTAATCTATTGTTGATGTATGGGTTATGTTGTTGCAAAATAGTACCATCCTCCAAGGCTCGATATCTGCTTCCATCCAGGACGCAGCTTGGAGCAGAACCATTCGGCTGTTCCCCACATCTTCTGGACATGATTGGACTCCAGCGACAGAATTAATATTGATGTTCCCAACATGTCCCACAGAGATATTATTGAGAGAAGATTGCCTGTGGAAATGGACGGTTTAAAAAACGTAGAGATGTTATTAGATACACAGTTATTTATCATGTTATTCTTGTGTGGGGCTTTCTTTGGTTGTTTTGAACTATTAACCACTTTAGGTTTTGCAGTAATTGAATCTGAGATGAAGGATCTAAATTCCCTTCTCTTCAAGGAGGCTCCTCCCTAACACCTAGGTCCACACACCCTCCACTCCCCACCCTACCTTAGACTGGGTGATCCGATCCCCACTGTTTCCCACCTTCACCCTCCATTGTTGTTATCTCCCCACCCACTTGTTTCTCTTCTCCCCTCACCTTGTTCATCACACTATGATTTTAAAGCCCTCCGTTGCTTCTCGAAGCTAGGTCAGTGCTCAACAAATAGCCTGATAATAATAATGTCGATAATAATAATAATAGTATTAGTAATAATGAGAACATCTCTTGAGGAAAGGTTTTTTGTTTGAATTATTTTTCTAACAATGAAAGCATTATCCTTTATTTGGTTGTCCTTGCGTTTTCAGGACAGGATCTCAACAGATTCAGCATCATAAAATAGAGGCAATTTCTCTTTCAAGAGACAAATTGATATCAAAGGTTATGTGGGTCAGACTTTACTTAAGGATACTTAACTGTAAGAATGTTTGCCCCTCACAAATGTTTCCTTCAATTCTTTTGAAGGGGAGTGAATTACCAGTTCTCTTTCCCTCCGTTTAACCCGTTTAGATTTATGTAACTCTTACAATCAGTAGCAATATTTCTGAGGGCAGGAGGAGTTTGGAGGAAGCTATCTGGTTGATTTCCTTCTCAATTGCAGTGTGTCGAAATTAGAAAATAGTTCATCTCATTTTAACAGTATATTTTTGGCCATTAGGGTACAGTGTGAACTGGGAGGTCATCCCTATGCAGTGAATACAGTTTCTGTGATTTGCCAGACATCCACTTTGTGCTTTCCCAGACCCATGGTTGCATCAATCAAGAAATCATTAAAAAGGGGGAAAACTCTTCGAGTGGTATTCTGAGGCGCCTAGCTCGGATCATAGGACTACTTTCATCAACTATACAAGTATCCTTTCATGCCCCTAAAATAAAAAGCTCTTTAGAGGGGTTTATATAATTCAAGCTGTGTCCCACTGTCCATGAATGCAAAGGAAGAGCACATATGGTGGTTAAAAAATGTGGAGGCCTGAAATGGCAGAGCAGTAGTCTCTTCCGCCTCATTGATTTGCTTAGAATTGAATACAAGCATGAAAGTCTGGGGAGCCAGGAGCAGTTCTATTTTAACGGGAGGGCAATGACCTTGCCAAGACCTTTTAGACATTCGTGTCAGATCATTTGCAGTCTGCAGTTTTGCAAAATATTGTTCTGACTGTGTGGTAAGTGCACTCATGGGCAACTAAGTAGCAAAATGATATATGAACAAGCTGGGGCAAGGAACATAATGATTCTAGACCTGACTCTGAACCTTTGGGATTACTGTCTCTGTTACCCAATCACAGTAAAGGGAGGCTTACTCCAGGGTGCCCAGCATTTGCTCATGTCTGGATTCCGGGGATTGGAAACATCACAGTTCAGTAGTTTTAAATGGTTGGTAATAGCGGTGCCCATCTCCAAAGCACCTTTGCACATCTCGCTCCATTACACAAATGCCTAGTTTTTGAAGCTGAAAACTGTATGCATGTTTTCAGACATGGGGCAGAGGAGTGTATTATGTTTTTCCACCATTCTCATTGATTTTCGAGAACACTCATTCACACACGAAATCAGAAATACTCCTTGATCCTGATCACCCCATTTTGGCAAGCTCAGGAATGGTCTCCTTTAGTCATGGAGATGACCACACACTTTCCTGTGCTGCTCCCAAGCTCCAGGGACCTTCTTCCGAACAATGCCAGCAGCTCACATAGTCTCTTTATGGCATGGTGGATTTCTGGAGTGGATGGCCCCCCAGAGGCTTTCAGCAGAGGCTTTAAGATTCATTAGACAATAGTATTTATAGAGGGCCACTTTTTTCCAATGTAACATTTTCGACAGCTGGGACCGCCCCCTGGTTGTCCTTATTCCCACCCCATTTTGATAGGGGTGTGATCTCTTTTTGATATGGAATTTGAAATCAATACATGTTTTATATCAAAATCTTTCGATATCAAATTTCATATCAATTTCATATCCATTTTATATAAACAGCTATGTAAAGTGTGTTTGTGTACTTTGATACAGTTTGAAACAAAGTGTATATCAAAATGATATAAAGTGTATATCAAAATGTTTTTAATATGGGTGAGCCTGTGTGCGCTGTAGCTTGGTCGAGAGCAAAATGAGTTGTGAGGAGTTAGACAGTGAGTGTTAGGGCTTGTTGACGCTGCAATGATGCAGGTGTTGGTGGTGCTGCATGTGTGAGAGTTTGATAGAGCTGGAATATAAAGCTAGGCAGATTGAGTTATGTCACGCAGTGCTAAGAGTTTTATGAATATATATCTAGGCACGCTAAATGATGTCACAACTTGATAGGGGTTTTAGAGAGTTTGACTATAATTCTATGGGATCGCTGACATGATTTTACATAGATTCAATTTAAAAAGGAGGGTTTTAGGCGCACCATTTTTGGGGGTGCGGCGGGGCAGACATGCCCAGGCATGTGTGTTTGTAAATAGAAGCTGACAAAAAAAGTGTAATGTTGCAGTGTCAATGAGAAATGTGAATGTGTGGACAGTGCGGGCGCAATTGTGCGCTTTTGTTATTTTTAAGAATGATTAGTAGAGCCTTATAGAGCGATTGGTTAAATGGGCTTGTAAAACTTGTGTGCTGTTTTAAACACGGGCATGTTAGATTTTTTAGAACTAAATGGGTCTATATTTGAAACAAGCATGTGTGTGGGTGTGATATTTATGTCCTTCTATAAAGCTTGCAGCAGTCTAAACGAATTCAATACATGAGAATAGCCTGCTCTGAATTTGTTTTTGCTGTATATAATATTTCCCTTATTTCTTGAACACTGATGAAATCAAAGGCCTATGCATGGCTGTGTGCAATGCATTTCCCTCATTTAAAAAAAAAGTTCCAAGTGTTTAGTAAAAGCCTTAATGAAATGCATTTCTACCAAGCGCATTGCCCTCCGCAGAGTTTGAGCGTAGAAGATAGGGGACAGCCCATGAATCTGGGCTCTTGTTATGCCCAGGGGGGTTTGACCAAGAATTTAATTAGGTGTGACAAAATGACACTGTTAGGAGACACAGGGCTGAGTATCGAGGGCTACCACAATTTAAAGAGATAATATCAAACATGCAAAATGATGGGGCATTCGTGATAATGCCCCAGGCCCCCGCACATGCACATCTCCAGATAAACCCAGAAATTAAATAGATACTACAATTGGTGGGACAAATTGGCAATGTCAAGAGTTCCAGGGCTGCAAGGACTCTTGTTATGCCCAGGGGGTTTAACCAAGTATTTTAATTAGGTGTGACAAAATGACACTGTCATGAGACGCAGGGCTGAGTATCGCGGCCTGACAAAATCTAAAGAGATAATATCAAACATGTAAAAGGACATGACATTCATAATAATGTCCTAGACCCCTGTACGTGCACATTTCCTGATAAACACAGAACTTTAAATAGCTATTAGACTAGGTGTGACAAATTGGCAATGTCAAGAGATCCAGGGCTGAGTATCGCGTGGTCACACAATCTAAAGAGACAATGTGGGACATTAAAAATGACGTAGCGCTAATGGTGTCAGCTGAGTGTCACGAGGGGAAACAGAACTACAAATCCCCTTCTACAAAGATGTGTAACTTGTTCTATAAAAGAGGGGTCCCCTGAACCATAAATACAAAAAAGGTAGCAGGCGCCCCTCTCTCGAAAGAACAAGGCATGATAACCTGTTCAGTGGTTATTAACCACATTGAGAGTTCGCAGCCATTGCTTTTTGCTCACTGTACCTTCACAGATGGGAAATATCCATTTGCATATCAGTCTTTGTCCCGCCCACAAGGGCAGTCCAGCACCGAAATGCTATGGCAATTCCTCTCTGAATAAGAGTACCATCAGCAACCCCATACACGTGTTTCAGCCTTGTTGGGCATCATCAGTGAGGTGAAGCTGAGCCTCTCTAAGCACAGTGAGCAGGGAGTCCATGTCTGGTTGCCCCCAGGTAACCTAGGGTGACCAACCCCAAGTTCCTTTCATAAATACAAAAAAGGTAGCAGGCGCCCCTCTCTCGAAAGAACAAGGCATGATAACCTGTTCAGTGGTTATTAACCACATTGAGAGTTCGCAGCCATTGCTTTTTGCTCACTGTACCTTCACAGATGGGAAATATCCATTTGCATATCAGTCTTTGTCCCGCCCACAAGGGCAGTCCAGCACCGAAATGCTATGGCAATTCCTCTCTGAATAAGAATACCATCAGCAACCCCATACACGTGTTTCAGCCTTGTTGGGCATCATCGGTGAGGTGAAGCTGAGCCTCTCTAAGCACAGTGAGCAGGGAGTCCACGTCTGGGCTTGCACAGCTGGATGTGTGAGGTGCAGCCACCCCTGCAAAGGTGAATAGCTAGCACGGTCAGCCCCCTCCAGGTGCAGCTCTCTGCCGGAGACGGCTTACTGGGCCGGCGGTGAGCAGGAAAGGGCTGGCACCAGAGACCTTTGGAAACCTACTCTGAAGGCAGATATCTCGGCCGGATCAGGAAGACATCGCCCCAGGCCCAGCTTATCTTATCTTGACTTCGAGGCATTGAGCAACATAGTGCGAATAAGGTAAGTTACATTGCCTGGGGAGGGAATTTCATATATTTTTCAAAAGGTGTTTCCGACAGCAAAGCATTGTGCTTTTAAAATGTGAAACGGCAGTGCCAGGCCTATTCAAACTGTATTAGGAGGTATTGACAGCTCCCTACTGTGTCAAAGATAGCTACAGACAACAAACGTGACATTTGTAATGTAAAGACATGTGTTTCTCTGAAGTCCTTACAATGTCCTAGGGCCTTAGAGGCTTTTGTGCGGGGAATTAATTAATTACCAGCCACTAACCAAATACCTTGAATCTTGTTGCAAGCAGTGTGTTTGAGAATGATTTTTAAATATCTGCAAGTTAATTCATGGGCTCTACTTCACTTTAGCAATGCAGTATTTGAAAGCTTGGCTTTTGAAAGCTTTAGCAATTTCTGGTTTGGGGTGTTTAAAATACAGAGCTGTCTGTGCTAAAGAAGTCGGTTTGCATTGTTCACCAAACTTAAATAGCACACGGCTGGATGTTTTACTGCTAGCCGCTGCTGCAGCTCTAACTGTTGTTGTCAATTACGGGCTGATCAAGCGATCCCGACTAACATTTCTTCAGGGCTGTATTAAACATTTATAATACCCAAAGTTGAAATACATTTTAATAAACTTAGGCACAGTGATGGTTCAGAAGATAGCTCAGCGTGTTAAGTACATATGGCCCTGAACATTTGCAATAGTCAAAGTTGAAATACATTTTGATAAATGTAGGTACAGTGATGGTTTAGAAGATAGCTCAGCATGTTAAGCACATAATGGCGTGAACATTTACAATAGCCAAAGTTGAAATACATTTTGATAAACTTATGCATGGTGATGGTTCAGAGGATAGCTCAGCGTGTTAAGCACATACTGCACAAAGTTGTGTTCATGTGTATTATTGCAATCTCAAATTCTGGCAAAATGTGTGCAACTTATGCATGGTGATGGTTTAGAGGATAGCTCAGCGTGTTATGCACATACTGCAGAAATGTGTGTTAATTTGTATCATTACAATCTCAAATTCCAGCAAAGTGTGTGTATGTGTGCTTGTATGTGTGTGTGTCAGTTTTTAAAACACAAATGTGCATTAGATACATAATGCTGTGTGTTAAATATGTATTTTTATCACAGTTGCTCTTTCAAATTTGCTGCAGAGCACAGTTGATGATCAGGGACAGCGCAACCATTTGGACCATAGTGACAGTGAGGCCAATTGGACCGTTCGGGAAAGGGCGGCCATTTGGACTGTTAGGGACATCTACAGTATTGCAGCAGAGATCCCGTGGCAGTCCCTACCGGTCCAAACAGCAGCACTGTGCCTGATGGTTACATAGTCACTATTGTGTTGTTATCTTAACTTTGTGTCATAATTTTAAAGTATAACAGCGCCTTTTATAAAAGAATGTTTGGTTTGTAAATGTGTCACAGATCTCACAAGCAGTTGACATTTTATAAGCCGCAGAGATTCAGGATCTTATATTCTGATTCAGGGTATAAATATTAACATTATAAGCCACTGATTCTATATTTCTCTGTTTGTATAGAAATGGCCTGCAACAACCAGATGGCACAGGCGCCACAATCTCTGTATTCTGAATTGTAGAGCGACTGATTCAGCAAATTACAGATGGCAGGATGGAGCAGGATGGCGCTTTTGGCAGACGGTTCAACGAATGTTGGATGTCCCGAGGTGAATGGAATGATGCAACCTGTTTCTACTGGGGCATTTGAGGACACTGGGATGGGGGCTGTTCTGCATGGAGCAACACATTTGTAATGTTTCAACAACACCGGAATGGGGTACCCTCTTTTGTTACAGCATGAGTAAGGGTCATGGGATTTGGGGATCCAACGCTGCAGAGTTCTTTGGTAAAGTCAACACTAGGCCCGCTTGGATCTGGCATATTTGCTATGCCTGATGGAGTGTCTGTGGGACAAACACTGCAGAGTTCTTTTGTAACTTCAACACAGCCCCACTTGTTTCTGCATGGCTCCCATTGCTTCGTCATCACCAAGGCTTGTAGGCCGGAGGAGCTGCTGCTACTAAGACATTGATCACAGAGTTTTGACAACCAACGCCACGGAGAGTAAAACACTGTTTTTGATTCATCCTGGGGGGGCCCCAAGGAATGTCTGGGGTGCCCCTAGGATCAAAGTTATTTCTGGTTCACCCATCGGGGGCCCAAGGAGTGTCTTGGGGCCCCTAGGATTAAAGTTTTTTCTGGTTCACCCATCAAGGCCAGAGGAGTATCTGGGCGCCCCCTAACATGGAGTTGTTCTTTTGTTTCATCCAAAGGGGCCCTTGACCCCAACACCCCCAATTCTTCTCTTATTTCTGAAAACCGGTGCCATGGAATGCTTGTCAAATGCTAACACAGTGTTTTTTACACATGAAAAAAAGCTATTTTATTGACACTTGTATCAGTATATAGACGATACACATTTGCATTTTGTGACACACTGTAATCATCATCTTCACAAATCTGGTCACCATTTGATTGTTTTGCATGGGGTTGCTCAAATACATTTTCAAAACAGCCGACAGCACTCTCCATTCTGACATTTGAGTGATGAAGAATATACAGTGTTGACCACAGTCCATGGTTTTAGAGCCTTTCCACCGGTACAGTAGCATAAATACTTTGCGATGCTTCGTACATAGTCTGTTAAAACTCCTGCGTAATACCCCGCCCCTCTACCCAAAAAGATAACCAGTATGTTCCACCCCAGTCCTGCAGGTCGGTGTTCACCATGAGGCATACAAGGCAATTTCTGGGTAGACGGCTGGGACATGTATCGCTGGCATACACACCATGAAATGTTTTTTGTGCCTGTCTATGTTTGCACAGAAATCCTCTTATCTGTAGAGTGTCCATTAAATATCAAAAAGTATCTTTCTGTGCGTGTTGATCTCAAGAACGCTATCGAAAACATACCACACTAGCAGAGAATGTGTGGCGGTTAGGTTTCTTTGAAACTTTATCTCAGTGTGTAGGTTTCCGGTCCTCGTGAGGTTGAAATGCCCTGTTGACGCGTTATCAGGTCTTAGATCAAAGGGCAGTAGGGTATAGCCGAGAGCATAAGTGTTGCTTGCAAATTAAACCGGCACATCGCACATGTGTTTCCCCGTGACACCCACCACCCCCATGTATTCTCTGATTATGTTCGGAAGTCCAAAGTTGGGGGTATACACTTTGTCGGGGATTGAAACACTGTCCATGTGCAGCGCCACATAGTTCATGTTACAGTGTTTGAACTCTAAGGGGTTTTTATTGTATGCCCCATTGAGGGACGTTGTTTCAACAATCCCCATGATGATTATTTCAGGTTGTATTGATGAGTACCGTGGCTACCAGTAGGAAAGACTTTTACAGCGACTCTCAACAGGGTATTTCATGTTAGATATCTGGAGCACCTCTGCATGTGCCAGTCTAACAGTCGGTGAGACGCTTACATGCTTAATGAATAAACTGCCCAATATGATTACTAGTTTATATTGCTCAGTGTCCCCGTTCATGAGGCAGAAAGCATCTGTGTTTCTGGATAGTTTCACTTCAAGATCAACACCGTTCATCATTAGTTTATCCTGAAAGAATAGGTCAGCGTATTGGTGGCCTAGTAAATCAAATACTCTGCTGGTCCTGGCATGATAGGCTTTTCTCGCAAATCCCTTATTATCACCATCCAGAGCGGTGCTGTCGAAATGCCCCACATTATTGTGGTAAAAGAGACCAGCCGACAGCTCTTTGTCCAGGACATTGCTGCTATAATTTTACCGGCTCTCTATATAATCCTGGTAGGCATACATGTTATCGTTCTGCGTTATCAGTCGATCCCCGAGCGTTACGTCCACCTAATTGAACATGCTGGCTATCGGTTAAGCAATCATGCCCACTCGCGCTGTAGCAGCGATGTCGGTTCCATCAGCCTTTGTTATTTTACAGGTTAGATGTAGCAGGGTATTGTTCAAATCCAGATACATATCGGTCAAACCCGATACAAAAAGTCTATGCCGGGTAGCGGTGACAGAGCCGCCAGCAGCGAGACCTCAATAAAAAAATTGTTGCCGATGCTGGTTTGGGTTGGGGGCACGGTAAAGAGATCGAGCTCTGATTTTACACATTGCCGAATGCTCTGTGTAGGAAGGTCATTGTTCTTTAGAAAATATCACCGCCCTTGTGTCTTTCAGGAATAACATGTTTCTTCTTCCCATGCGTTGGTGCGCAGCAGGGCTTTGATCTGTTTTTCCCGTTGGGTCTTGGTGGACTGCGCAACACGGGCACCGACCTGTTCCTCTTAATGCTTCTGCATGATTTATAAATGAGCCCGAGCACTCCTGACCCTCCTTTTTCTGTCTGGCTAGCCGCTCAGCATCTGCCGTTTTCACGCTGCCCACGACATCTTTTGCAATATTGCCGGCTGCCGTTTTCACATGCAGTTTAACTAATTCAAAGCAAGCCACGCCATGGAAAGAGCATTGCATGTCTATAAAGACTTTTAAAGATACCACCGAGCCCCACCCCATGCATGACGGGGGCTCTGCTAAAATACGTTTGATCGCCATAATCGGCTTGGTTTATGTAATATTCCATGTAAGCCCCCAAGTCTCCATAGTTCTTCACCACTGCCATTATAGCGCTGCTTTTATTAGTCTTTTAGCCGGAGCTGTCTGAACTGCATTCACAGCCAGATTCTGTATTTAAATGATACAAAATACCCCTTATCGTCTCTTATCTGTATGTTGATGGTGTCAAAGTGGTCTTTACACACAGGTACATACTCGGGTTTGCTGTATTGAATGTTCACTATATCGTTGTTGTTTCCTTTAATCTCCATGGTTCTAAGCAGCAGGGCGTAGCTGTCCCCCATCCTTTGATACTTCACGATTTCGCTATAAAGCAATAAGCTACAAAAACCTCTGTTAATATCAGCGCAGGTTTTGTCCCACGGTTCTTTACTTCCAATTTGTTGCAGATTTCCCAATATGCCGAGCAGTCTCCCGGTTGTTGAACACAGATGGGTCTGGGCCCTGTAGAAAAACCTTCCACTGGTGTGGGTCTAGATGTAGCTTTGTGTCCTCATACTCGGGTATGCATGCTATGGCCTTGTTGATGACACAGTCAAGTTCCTTTATATTTGGATAATGTCCCTCTGGGAATCCTCCTGGCCAATTAATTTTATGATAAACACAGCTTCCCCCGGGGCTAATATGTCCCACGATCAGACATACTGAACCTCAGTGAGCGCAACCATCCATTGACCCTCCAGATTTACGGGTTTGGCCAGCTTCTTGGTAATGGTGATATTTTGTTCCCTGGAAATATCTCTGCTGAAGCATTGCTGGGAAGCATAATATAAGAAGTTGCAGACTCAATTTTGACCGCAGCTACACACCCGTGGTCTCCAGAGATTGTTACGCTCACCTGGTCTCTGCAGAGGCGTTGGGGCACGGTTGCAGCCCTCCCTGAACTTGAATCACCCCCTTCAGGTCTCTCCCTCAGTAGAAAAGCTGTGAGCAGTGGTACGTGGTGATACTGGTCCTGCGTGGAGATAAGAGTGTGTGAGTGCGCCAATCAGTGATTGTTGTACCTCTTGAACCCTTCACCCCAAAGTACGGTTTCTGTGTGCATACGCCTGCCCATAAAGCTCACCTGTGAATTATGGAAGATAAGCTCTCCGTCCTGCTACTTCTGGCAGGGGCGCGTCGAATGGGATCTAGTTCCTTCACTGATCCCTGATAAGGATTAGTCCAGTCCAGCTGTGACTATGCTTCTCCTTATGATTGATTAGTCTTTCTTGAGCTCTTTTTATGCTGTTCATTCTGTTTAACGTCTTTATATGTTGCTCCTATTTATGCCCGCAATAATGTCTCTCTTTTGTTTTTTCCCTAACATGGAAATGCGGCCTCAATGCAGCTGTAAGATGCGAGACGCGGCCGGATGGAAGCTGGATGCTACCGCAATGTTCCACAGCAGGTAATTGATGATTTAAGGAAAGCGTGAAGCATGGAGAAGCGCAACCTTAAACTGACTGTTTTTTTTTATGTCTAACCTTGGGCCTCATTACGACCCAGGTGGAGGACCATGGTGCTATTGGTCCATGCCGGTGTCCGCCATGGTGGAATGGGGAATTACCACCCCATTACAAGGTTGGCGGGGCGGTAATTCCCCATGCCGCCATGGCCCTTCTCCATTCCCATTTTTACCCCATAGGGCTCAATGGGAATGGGGAAGGCGCTAAGTACGGTGCCGCAAATTGCGGCACCGTACTTAGCACCAAGGTCCCTTTGCGGGTCCCTACTTTAACGGCTGGTAAAACCAGCCGTTAAGGTCGGGTCCCGCAAAGGGACCTCGTAATTAGGCGCTAATAGGTTAACGGCGCCGCAAAAGGCTGCGGCGCCGTTAACCCATTAGCACGTGGGTCGTAATGAGGCCCCTTGTCTTCTGTTTTTCCATGCAGGCGCTGCTGTCGACGATGGTGTCGTGCTGCAGTGCCAAGATGAAGATTTCGGCATTCCGGAAAGTGTAAAGATGATACTTGGTTCGCCGAAGAGATGTACAGGTAAGAACAGCTTCCCCCAGTTGGTAAGTATGCTGGCAGGAAGCAGGATGTTCAGGAAGCAGGATCTTCAAAGGTAAGTCTGACCTCAGGCGATGGTGAGCGTTACGCTGCTTGCAAGTGCAGAATAATGCGAAGCATCTGTCTTGAGGATCAGGGCATCTTATATAGTTGAGATCATGGGCACGCCCATTAGGGGCCGGCTTACCAGCCACACCCTGCCACTCCTAGAGAGTGAGCACGGGCGAAGGCAAACCTATAGCAATGCCGAAGACACCAGGACAGTGTCCACCCAGCTCTCCTGTGCATGCGACCCCTGCATGCCTGTGCCCCTGACTTCATGACCATGACAGAGATCCGGCAGGTACCCATCTACTGAATTTGTCAGGCAATCCCAGCCATTTAACTAAATATTGTTTTTTGGCTCCACAACCTTTACTTTTTATGTTTTTTCAATTCTATAAATGCGCTGCTGGTTCTCATCTTTATAAAAAAACACCCTGAATACCCTCCCCCCGAATAATCATTTAATCTATATATATTAACACACTCCCTTTTAACTATGCTGTCTATAATAAAGATCTCGTTGCTGTAGTTCTGCTCATACCCCTTTGTGAAGACAGCCTTGTGTTTCTGGATCCACACCAGGGATGTCATTTGGGGGTCACCAGAGGTGGCAAGTGCGACCTCTGTGGTCTCCCTTGCGACCTCTGGGGTCTCCATTGCGACCTCTAAAAAATAAAAAAATAAAATCTTTTTTTTTTTGTTTGTAATGCAAGCTCCTTGGCTGTGGCCATCACCATGTGGCTCTTTCATTCTGGAGTGGCTAGCTTTCTTGTTCAGGCCCCTTAAAAAAATAAGAAAATTAAGAACAGGAGTGCCACAAGTCTAACACTTTTAGCACTGACCCTAAATAAGAAAGAATAGGAATGCCAAAAAATGTGTCTTTCTGGAATTCTATACAATAATTACTAGAATCATTAAAGGTTTATTTCAGGCACACTTCAGAGAGTGAGTCACTGATTTAGTCTGTTCTGAAACGCCTCAACTCAGCCTTTCATCCTTCTGAGGTCGATAAATGGGTACCAACACAGGTTGGGTGATATTGGGTGTAAAGCGCTTAAGCGTAAGTGCTATATAATAACACATCATTATCATTTGGTCATGGACGTCTGCTGGCATTCACAGTAATTTGGTAATATGGGCCTATACACACTGATCTTAATGATACATATGGCGATCCATTATTGTATGAAACGTACATCACATTTTAGTGATATCGTAACCATATTTTTCGTAGTGTACAATGCTATGTGATGCCACTTCATGTTTTGTCAACAGGTGAAAGGTGGTGTTCCATCACTTCACGCGATATCAATTTGGGGTGGGGTCAAATGACATCACTTCCTGTGATGTCATCAGGGGTCAAGGGTCGTGTGATGTCACTTCTGCTACCCCTGGCATTTTGGTGAAATGACGTCCCTGATCCACACATGATCCCCTTGTTAAGGGGTATATCTCTGGTCTTTTTAAAAAGGCTTTCGCCAAACAGTTTTTTCCAGACAGACAGGGAATTCTGCAGTATTACACCCGCCGGTATGGTTTTAATAGATCTATGATGTGTGTTGTTATACACATTTATAAATGGCGGTAGCACTTCCACACATCTGCAGGTTTTTTTAGCTGTAAAATAGCACGAGAGCCGTGTTTTAAAGGTGGTAATAAAATGTTCTACAATAGAGGCTTTAACTTCGGAGTGTGTTACAAAGTGGTGTACACCGTGCTGCTTCAGAAGGTTTTGCAGCAGTTTATTTAAAAACTTTTTACCGGCATCCATCTGTAGTTTAGCGGGGACTTTAGCGTTGTTAAGTATGCACTTAAAAGCCACCGCTGCGCTGTGCACCGTCTTGTTCTTCAAAGCCTCAACATACATGTATTTTGATAGAAGGTCGATGATGGCTAGAATATAGCGGAAACCATTGTTGTCTTCACAAAGCTGTCTCCAATCCATAATGTCTGCCTGCTATTGTTGATTGACATCACGTGCCACGGTCATTCACCATTTAAAATGTTTCTGGGTCGGCTTATGCAACGCATAGGTCTTCTCACCTGAAAGCCACATCTTACCAACCCCCAGTTACACCTTCTCACTGTTGGCTCACATTTTACGATACAGGCTGTCAACCCCCGCCATAACTGCCGACACCTGCTTCATCATAATATATTTTTGACAGCATCTGGCCAGCCTTGTCTTCCTGTAACAAATCAACATAAAGAACAACGGTTTTTATTCGCATTTAAAAATGACAATTCTATTCCAAATGTATTCACATTAAAACATTCACATTAAAATAACACCTGCGAATGCTGCACAACCACATTGTATGCCGCTGCTTCGTTAAGTGCTTGTGTTACACTCCATTTGTATATATTTTATCCCCCCAATTGGGAATTGTCTTTTTAATAATGTTTTTTGCATCCATGGGACACATGCGACTAAACTGCTTCATTTTCAAAAGCGGGTTATTCGCTGATTCCCATAACATTTTTGATACGTACCGCTCAGTACTCGCTCCGATCCTTATATGTGTCAGTGGTTGTGTCAATCGCAATAAGTCTATATTGGGTTTTGGGCTCAACACAAAACATATTTTAAGTAGCGAATTATCTGCGCAAGCTTTTTCCAAACATACCTGAGCATCCTGCTGTGGATCATTAATTTTAATGTCTGTAGCAACACCTGTAATAGTGTTGTTTTAAACACGCCCCCGTTACGATGGCCGTAATCCCCTGGGTGGCATGAAGCACGAAGATGGGTCTGCGTGTCCATGTCAATCTTCATTAGCACAATACAATACTTGCACAGATTGATATCCGCTGGACTTTCAATTTGTTTTGAACAACAAACGCATTGAATAGTGGCATTGTCTTTAAGGCCGTTGGTCTCGAGCAGCGATAGACAGGCCTTACACAGGCTACTTTCAAAAGACCCTGGGGTTTCAAACCAGCTGGAACAGCAAGTGTAATAAATATTAATAGTCTCTGTCTCTGGTGTAGTCTGGTTCACCCCACCCCCACACACTTGGCCCTGTTTTTCATGCCAGTTCCGGGGGCTGGAAGCGGTCTCCATCATCATCTCCGCATCTGCTGACATCACCATGGCTTCTCAGTCCTCATCTTCAGGGTTTGCGTCGACCGCAAAGAATTGCTCCAAAACAGCCTTGTCATCGTCCCAAAACTCTTCGGGTACATAGCCGGCCATTAGATCCTGAGCATCCTCCAACCCTTCGTACACCAGCAAATCCACGGGTTTTCCAGGGGGTGTTCGCCCCTCATCATAGCTATAGCTGTTCATAATAGCTGCTTGTGGAATAGTCCCTGAAAAGCTCAGAAAGCACTGTGTTTTCCAGCCCATTACAGAGCAGTATATATCCTGGTTGCCCAACCCTCCCATGTGTCACCATCGCGGTCTTAAGCCGGCTCTTACAATCAAATTTTATATTAACATTTTTATAGTTTATATAAAAGGTTTTATTTTTATATCGAGAAATGTTGATTTAAAAATGACTGATAATAATTTGATATGAAAAATGATATCAGAAGAATATCCAATATCAAAAAAACATTGCCTAAAATGATATCAACTCCATATAAAATCATATTGGCATTCCCCCTAGAATTATATTCAAACTTATCAAATTGTGATGTCATTTAGCGTGCCTAGATTTATATTCATAAAACTCTTAGCACTGCGTGACGTAACCCAATCTGCCTAGCTTTATATTTCATCTCTATCAAACTCTCGCACACACAGCACCACCCATGCCCGCGTCATCACCGCATCACCAAACCCTAACACTCGCCGTCTAACTTTGATATAAACTTTATATCAAACTGTATCAAAGTATACAAACACACTTTATATAGCCGTTTATATAAAACAGATACGAAATTGCTATAAAATTTGATAAAGCAATTCCATATCAAAAAACAATCAAACCCATATCAAAAGTGGCGGGAATAAGGACTACCCGGGGGCGTTCCCACTTGTCAAAAATTTTACATTGGAAAAAAGGGGCCCCCTATGACTACTGAAAATCATGAACTAGCAGCACTTTCAAGGCTTATGAATGAATCTGAAAAGTATGGGTGCATTGGCAATAAAAAGGAACGCTGACCCATTTCATACAGATGCAATGCAGGAGGTAAACATGTGAGCTACGTTTTCCTTCTTTATTCATATTGTGAACCTGTATCATTGTGCAATCTCTGCTTTTCTTTATTCGGTGTACAGATGGATGATGGGTTTTCATCCCTTAATCTGTAGACTCCTTAAGGGCCTTAAATTATTAATCAACCAAAACCTCAATATTCATGCCTTTGGGATGTAGTTCTGTCCCTTTTTAGAGATTGCATTATTAGTAGAACCCAACATCTCTTTCCCTGAACTACTAGGCCAGTATTGATCAGCAAAAACACTCATTTCATTTAGAGATATTCACTAAAAGTAATACTTCTTATTCATTTGAGACTCATTCTGAAGACCATTTTTAAAGAGAAAAAGAAAAACATTTTTGAGGGCATTTTTATGGGACACCATGAATGAGGATTAACACTGTCACTCCGGCACTCGGAATCCAGTGGCAGTGCCGCCAGACTGAGTGCCAGAAACGGTAACAGCCTTTTCCAGTATCCTGGCGGGTTAGAATGAGGCCCAGTGTCTGTGATCAGATTTACATTTTCTTTTGCAAATCTCAGCATCCTGAAGCCACCCCTACTCTTTCAGAGTAGATTGGATTGGTTATGGCCCAGATGGGTTTTGACATTTATACGTCCAGGGCTAATTTTTCTGGTGATGTGATGGATGGCAAGGCTTTTGGGCAGGGGCTAGGCTCAAAGAAACGTTCATGTCAGCCGATTAGTCAAATGGACATGTGTGTCACAGGCAGGGTTTTGTAAAACCATTGTTTGTGCTGCTTCTCTGCTGATTTCTAAACTTTGAGTAAGCATATTACGAAGCCTCTGTGCCAATACTCTGTTGTAACCTTTACTAGTAATAATCATAATTTTACAAATACCAATAAATAATGTATTTATAACTTCTAATTATAATTATTATAGTTTTTTTTATAACACGCTTAATACCGAAGAGGTTTCTAAGTGCAGACGTAGGACTCAAATCAGTGTTGCTCTGCATCTTCTTGCTTCCAAGACGAGTGCGTTGCCACTGAGCTATACTACCCGTAAATGTCCTCCGTTAATCTCGAATTGTCTTATAAATTACTATGGGCCTCATTACGACCCTGGCGGAAGACCATGGTGCTATTAACACCATGGTCCATGCCGGTAAGTTACCGACTCCGCCATGGAGAAAGGGGGAATTACCACCCCATTACAAGGTTGGCGGGCGGTAATTCCCCCTTCCCCATTCCCATTTTTGCCCCATAGGGCTCAATGGGAATGGGGAAGGCGCTAAGTACGGTGACGCAAATTGCGGCACCGTAATTAGCACCAAGGTCCCTTTGCGGGTCCCTACTTTAACGGCTGGTCGGGTCCCGCAAAGGGACCTCGGAATTAGGCGCTAATAGGTTAACGGCGCTGCAGCCTTTTACGGCGCTGTTAACCCATTAGCGCCTGGGTCGTAATGAGGCCCTATATGTTCTCATGTTAACCTACATGCAAAGGTCAATTTAGCTTTGGCGTATAAGTGGCAGTCTATTGCTGCCAATAAGATAAACCTATTGGCAAATGAAGAGATGTTAGAAGGGAGATGGCATGCAAGGAGAGGCACACAGCCTGCAGGTGTTGTTTGCCTATGTCCCCACCAAGTGCACACTCATGTGCATGCTAAAGGCAATTGGGCTTCATTACAACCCAGCAAAATAGAAAGTAAGAGCTGGAGGTAATTCCGTCACTCTACCAGCAAAAATAGTCAGTTTTACTGGCACTAGTATTACCGGCACCAGTATTACATGTGCTGGTAATACCGGCAAATCCCTCCATGGAGTCCTATGGGACTCCATTGAATGGGGATTAACATCATTTACCAGCACTCGTAATCCGGCAGTAATTCCGCTGAACCGAGTGCCGGTAACAGTGTTAAAGTTTGCTAGTATCCTGGCTGTAATACCGCCAGGATACCGGCATCCTCATAATGAGGCCCAAGGCCACCCCCGTAAGGATTTCTTTTCACAACAGACTATGGGCCTCATTACACGATAGGCGGTAAGGGTTTACCGGTACCGGTATTTTACCGGTACCGGTAAACCCTTACCGCCTTACTACGAGGTCCCTTTGCGGGTTGGGGAATTTAACACCTGCTTTTTGCAGGCGTTAAAAACCAACCCGCAAAGGGATCAGGGAGCTAATTACGGTACCGCAATTTGCGGTGCCGTAATTAGCACCTTCCGCATTCCCATTATGCCCTATGGGGCAAAAATGGGAATGGGGAAGGGCAATGGGGGAAGGGAGAATTACCCCCCCACCAACCTTGGAATAGGGCGGTAATTCCCCTTTCCACCAAGGCGGTGCCGTTATTTTACCGGCATGGTGCTA
This sequence comes from Ambystoma mexicanum, assembly GCF_040938575.1. Classification (NCBI taxonomy): domain Eukaryota; kingdom Metazoa; phylum Chordata; class Amphibia; order Caudata; family Ambystomatidae; genus Ambystoma; species Ambystoma mexicanum. The sequence continues at coordinate 722,508,364 of NC_090926.1, forward strand.
ACAGCACCTTGGTCCACCGCCATCCGTGTAATGAGGCCCTATGTTCTTCTATGGAAATGCCATTGGTACTTCTGAAAGGTGATGTGTGGCCTTTTACGGATGCACGGAAGTTAGCCCTTGTATTTAACTATTTGTGTACTGACGGTGCCAGCCGAAGATTTTCTTGGCTCACCATGTCTAAAGAGAAGGTATGAGTAATCACGCTGATTTGAGTAAATCACCACTCTAATTATTTGACTTAGTAAGCCAACCTTGACAATTATTACCCTTGTTCTTAATTTCTCCCTTGATATTCCCCTCCGCCTATTAATGAGTGGCCCCGGAGTCTGCTTCCTTATTCATACTATTCCAACAATTCTTTTGAGGGTTTCCCTCGTGCTAGCGTCTTTTTTAATCATATTGACTCCAGTGGGCCGTAATATTGCTGGCCACTTTCGCGTGTTATGAATGCAATACAATTTCAGTTATTAACACTCAGCCATTTCATACACCCAACATGGCCGCCTACAAGAGCCACACGCCATGCTAAGATGTACGAGCTAGCCTTGCGCCAATGCCTAAACAGAAGCAAGCTCTTGCCGCGTGCAGGTCCGTCCATGGCATTCATGCGGCAACGCTGGTAAGCGAGGTCTTTCGCGCACGTCTCTGACACAGACTATCAGGGGCTACGAATGCGCACGTGACCGTCTTGCCAAACTAATTAAACTAATTAGCATACTTTCTCCCCTTCTCCTCTTTACCGCACCAATGTGATTTCCAATCGCCCAAAGGGTTCAGAACTTTCAACACTGAATAGATTGCATCTTTCTCGCAACAGCGCTAATATAGGTATGTGCAACCTAATATTATTTAGCAAATCCTTGACTAAAATGATTAATTAGTAATAATTCCTTTGCATTGCTTTGCAAGTGATAGCACTATTCTTCGTTTACGGTGGAGCCCATTGTTTTGAATAACAAGAACGGAATAATTTACATGAACCAATTGGTAAGTGGCACACAGCCCCCCAACGCTATCGGCACATTGCCCTATGCACTTTATTCACATGTCTCTCACGGATAACCATCTTCACTGTGTCTTTCTCTAGCGTTACATAAGATTCCCAAGGAATTATATACTTCCGTGCATTCAGTACAAGTGTACATGTTGAACTATGATGGATTTTATGCTAACAGGCATTTATTCTTCTTTTCTTCTGCTTTGTCATTTTTCTCTGGCATATTGCATCCGCTTCAAAATTAAAATCCGGTAACATTGAACTGAGAACCAATATCCTTTTTTACATGGGTTTTGATGCAATGGCCATTTAATTTGCTTTGTGGGCAACTGCTCCATACTTCAACTTTGGCAACTGCTCATGATCAATTTGATTGTCTGACTAATGATTTGTGTAACTCACCCACTGTGCCGCCTTTGTGTTTTGGTTATATTGCACTAACAACTACTCATGGTGCATTATCTGTACTGCTGATGTATATGTTACTCGCAGCCTCAGAGGAAAAGCCTTTCAGCTCGAAACACGTGTCAGGCTGCCTTGTTCTCAATTAAACTGTGCATATCTTGCATTGATTTTGTTGTCTAATTGCGCAGTGTGAAAGCAAACAATCCCTTTTGTGCATAGTAATTTCACTGTGGGTAACTTGGCAGTCAACCCACACCTTGCTTTTACCTGCAGCCCATCAACAAACTAACTCCCCACGGTTTTAGCGCTGGCTTCTCATTAGTCTCTTTCTGCAAATTCTTAATACTACATGCTACTTGCTACTGTTTAAAGATACAGTACAGACAATGCATGCAAAACTATGAAAAGCATTTTGATGTTATCTTTCAACATATAACAATTGTATTTTCAATATGTTTTGCACCTATCACTTCATGTCTTTCGGTTTTGCATCAATTTTAAACGCCTATTATGCCTTTAGAATTTGTTTACTAAAGCATCCAGCTTTAGACCCGGGAAGCTATTTCTATCAGTCCTGCTACATAAATGTACAAAGTGCACGATGGGTGTGCGCTCATCTGAGCTTTTTTGAAATTGTATATGAAATTGAATGATGGTAGATCGACTAATCCACACACATTTTCCTATGCTCACTGTATATGACATACACATAGACCTGTGTATTCTGGGTGGACACAGCCCACAGGCGCAGTCCTCCCTGTCATATTTTTTTGGGATATGACAGGTGGAGCACATGATGCACCTCAGAAGGGGGTGGCCAAACCTTCCTCCTGCCATGGCTAGCCTAATTAACTATCAAAGGATCAATGGATCTGCCCTGTCCATTTGTTTACCATCTGCAGATGGTGACAGCAATTAACATAATTAACATACTAATAGAGTATACTCCGGTAATCACAACTTTCTTTAAAGGTTAGTCAGTGGAAATGCAAGATGATACATTAGAGTGTTTCAGGCCAAGGTAACCTATATAATTATATATGAGAGTGAAGTCTGTGGCTTTATGTCATGATGCATACTCCCGGAGAGCCAGTCCAAGACCGGCAGCCCCGGAAGCACACATCAGGAACCCAAGGGAAGGTCCAGCAACCCCAAATAGGGGCCCTTTGGACACAGTCCTGGCGCCATAGGCGCCAGGCTCATTTTGGACATCAGTCCTGGCGCCGTAGGCGCCAGGCTCATAAAGAGAGTGCTTTTGGTGGACTTACCTGATGCAGACCATGCTGCCAGATCCAGACCTCTTTGAGGCCTGAAAGGAACTACTTTGCCTGTGGGACTATTTTGCCACTCGGGCGTGGTCAGGGAAGGATACATACCTGGTTGGGGAAGGATACATACCTGGGACTTCTTTGGAGGCTATTTAAGCCACGCCCAGACAGCAGCTCACGCTTCGCGTTGCTCTGCTCCTAGCAGCTGAACGCTCACCGTGTCTGCTCCTGCATCCTGACTCCAGCCACGCCTGCTTCAGTCCTGGAACACCTAAAAGGAAGAAGAGAGGAAGAGAAGGTGAATAAAGGACTTTACCTGATATTGCATGGGATCCGGAGCCAACACATAGACGATCCTAAAGGGAAAGACATTATTTTTGGATTTCTCGCGTTGCTCGTTGCAGCGCTGCGCTCAACTCACCTGTCCACAAAGAATTCCGTACTCCTGCGACCATCCGCACGTTCCGCTGCATTCCAGCACATAGGAAGGAAAAGAGAAGAACAAAAGGTGAGCCAGAGAAAACATTGGGAAAAAACTGATTTGCCAGAAGGCTTACCTGGCGATTGGTGGGGGAGAATCCTTCCTCATCTCGGGTTGGCACGCCTTTTGGCAGTACCGCGCCCCGGCCCCTATGGGGAAAAAAGAACACGCGCATTAGTGGGTGAACATACAGACATTAGAAAAACCACCCCAACATAAGCTCACCTGAATTATCCACAGCGAATTGTCTTCTCTACGTGGAATCTTCGCTCAGCACCTGCTCTAAAAGACTAAAAGCAGTCCATTGAAAATAAAGGCCAAACAGGAAGGGAGAACAACCCTTGAACTTGATAAGTCATATACTTACGAAAGCGCCTTATTCATCCAAAAAACCAGTGAAGCAACTGGACCTGAATGCCCGTCCGATAACCAGTGAAGTAACTGGATTCTACCGCACCCCTGCACCAGAAGCAGGATAGAGAGCTTGTCATTTCAAATCTTAAGGTGAGAATTAACGGGAAGGTTCAGAGGTGGTTTGAAGAGAGAGTAAAAGGGGAAAGGAGGGGTTCGACTCGTCACTCCGCAGGTGATTAAAATCCTTTTCCCCATCTACAGAAAGATCTTCCTACGCATCAGACAGGCGAGGTTTGGGGGTCCGGCCCAGTCGGTGTTCCGAGTCCTGCGCATCACCTTAGAAGAGGCCGCAGCAGCCCAGACCTGGTCAGCGTCTCCGTGGGAGTCAGGTGAGCATTACACTTTATGGCTCAGTTACTTTCTAGCTAGGATTCCACTCTATAAATCACCCATATACAGATATAACGGGGGTCTGCAACCTTTGTCTCTCCAGGTGTGTTGGACTACCACTCCCATGATCCTTAACCATAGACTGTACTAGCTAGGGCTAATGGGTATTGTAGTCCAAAACATCTGGAGAGCCAAAGGTTACAGACTCATGAGATATACATACATTTGGCTGATACAAAAGCAGAGGCCACTCTTTTCGGATTTCTGAGATTGGTGTCAGTGCTGCCTTGAAACAGGAAGCAGGAGAGGTGCAAAAAGAAAGATTTACAATCTTTTAACAATTGCTAGCAGATGGAGCACTCAAACCACTGCTGGAGATGAACGGCATGCTTTACTATTTCACCTGGAGGGGAATTGGAGTAGAGTCAAGGCACCCACCACCCGCTACTCTTATGACCCATAATTATTCGCTCTTCACTGTGTCTGCAATCATTTAACATTAATCCCAATAATGTGCTTACATGTAAAACAAAGACACACCTATTCAGAGTTCTTCTGAGATCACAGGTGTTTTCATCTCCCAGCGCTGGCAATAGCTGATCACTGAGAGTACAGTGTGTCACGACTTCTGCATGGCTATTTATTTTCCAGGGATTTTGGCCAATACGTGTAAATGCAGCCCATGTCCAGCACTGACCCAAATCCAAGTACAGGATGTTTAATGTGCCGGCAGAAAAGGATTCACCCACCAGAAGGAAGAACACTGACCTGCTGGAATCTTCAAAGGGATGCAGCTCCCGCAATTCCTTCCCCTATCACGGTAGGCAGTGTGACCTCAGGGAAGCTATGCTCATGGCTTTTCGGCAATGCATGCAATACCCTCCCCCCCCCCGTAGGGTGATGAATGGTTTTGGTTCTTAATAAAATTGCATAGTGTAAAAGTTGGAAGTGAAAACGAAATGAGGATTGGACCAAACTGGACCGTTATCAGTCCCTGTGCACCCTTTGAAAAGTGGGGTACCAATCAGAGAGCTTGGGGTCTGCAAGCTGCAGTTCTTCAGATGTTTTGGACTAGAGGCTTTGTGCCAGTGAACGAAGGACTATTCTGCGCTGCCATGTTAAGTTCCACCCTGCAGGACCAGGACTTCGGGGAGGACTGCGGGGAAGACGTACACATTTTCGTGCCCCTTTTAGAGTATGTACTGATGCAGCTGAATTTCAGTTTCTTTTCTATTTGTACTTGTTTTGTAAAATTGAAAGGAGCTCTTTACAACATATACTTTTAAGTGAAGTTGGTGTCCAAAACAAGCACTTTAATTTAGGTATTGTGCATTTTGCTGAGTTTGTGCCAAACTCTGCTGAATTTCTAATTGTGTATACACAATTAATTAGTTACTTTCAAACGATGAAAAATAAATTTATTTTATTTTGATGTAATTGTGTAATTGTGAACAATGAATGAGTTAATGCTGTATGATTATTAAGCTATTTATTGAGTGTAAACCTAGCTTTGGGAAGCAATAGAGGGCTTTACAATCATAGGGAAGAACATGGGGAAGGAAGCAGAGAAACAGGGACCGGGGAGCTAACAATAGGGGAGGGCTAGTGTGGGCAAATGGTAGAGAGAAACCCAGGGAGCAAAGAGCAGGGAGCTGATCACCCAGTATCAGGTAGGGTGGGGAGTGGAGGATGTCTAAATCTGTCTCCTCGAACTTGCTTATCTGAGTAAACTCTGTTGGTCTGCCCAATTGCTGAAATAAAACATGGCTGAACAAAATGTACTCTGCCCCCTACCCCTTCTGGTTAGAGTGGTTTGGGGGGGACTGAGGGCAGAGCCCCAGACCAGGTCGATCAGCGGCAAATCTCCTCAAGGAGAGGAATCAAGTGCAGCTGGGGGGCACCAGCAGAAGGGGCTGAGCTCTAGCCATTTGCAATGATGCTGCCAATACTGCACTTATATTGTGTGTGTGTGAAGCATGTACCACTGTTGCATGTGCTTTACCTGGTGTGTGTGTGTGCCCGCATGTATTGTCTGTGTGTGTATTTGTGTGAGTGTGTCTGTGTGTGAATGTACTTTCACTGCCACAATGTACCTGTTCTGTGTGTGACGGACACTTGCACTCCTACTGTATTTGTTTTACAATGTGTGCTTGTCTATACATGTGTCTTCTCTGTGTGTGTGGAGCAATCTTTGAGTGCTGCTGGTCATCCTTCTCTGTGTGAGAGAAGCACAGACTGCTGCTCATGCAGTTCCTATTCCGTCTGAGTGTGGGATACTGCTACTGCTGATGTCTATGGTGTATGTATTGTGTGCATTTGGGGGAAATGTGATCAGTCAGTGTCCATGCTGTACCACTTGTGTATATGTATATACTAGCGGTACCACCTGGCATTGCGGGGTATGCAAGTGGGGGTCTGCTGTAGCCTTGTGTATGTTTTTTGCTGTCACAACTTCTTTTTTTTTTTTAAACTGCCTTTACTGATAGCACAGGGCCGGACCCCACTCCACGCCTGTGATGGGCGAATGGGTGGGGTTGGTCTAATTTCACTATGGTCAGTAAATTCAGACTGGTATGCCAACCTTGTGTCCTAACATCCTATTTATTGAATGTTTTATTGTGTCATAACTTCCTATTTTTGAAAAATCGCAAAACTGGCAATCTCCCGAAATCACCTATACTGATAGCATAGAGCCAGACCCTGCTCCCCTGTGCAGGGAGAATGGGTGGGGTTGGTCAACTATCACTATCACCAGTACACCCCTGACTGGTATGCAGACCTTGTGCCAACATTTCAGCCCACCAACTGTTATGGGGCTGGGGCTGTAGCCAACCCCAAACATACAAACACACTTTCAAAATATATGTATAGATAAACTGCTAGCTAATATTTTTCCCTTGCATCTAACCTGCCTATGTCCCTCGCTTCCTCTGCCTCCACATTAGCATTTCACCCATCATGGTCACATCCCGAGAACAGCTGGCCATGCCGCCTACCTGCACTTAAAAACTTCGAATGTTGGTTGTTCTTAAGCTACGTATGTCCATTTATGTATTGTCCCCGTTGACTGTTCCATTTTCTCCCCTCCACAATTCGGTTAGAATGTCCCTCGAACTCACCCTATTGTACGAAGCTCACCGCTTCCCTGTCAAATCTGATTTGTTATCTATTGTAAGTTATTTTGTGATCAAAAGAGCATTTTTCGTCCTGTATATTAATAGGATGTACGAAGCTTTCACTGATTCTGCACATACAGTGCTTTTTCTATTTTCCAGAAAGGCACCCTGCGTTTATAAGCATTCTACTGGTTTAAAATGATGCAGTGGTACGCTGCTGCAGCCTGTGCCAGGTGCAGTCTTGCAATGATGCTGATTCAGTTCGCTGTGCAGGTGTAACTGCTGAACCCGTATGCATGCATTAGTAATGGCCGAACCCCAAACCCTCATCCGTAATGATAGGTTCACAACTTGTTACAAGTGTTGGCAATAAAAGGCCATATGATTTTATTGTACAGATATAGGTTATGACAAAACAATATCACATATCATGATGGTATCATACTTTTGGGCACCGGGTCCTGAGGTTACCCCCTCGGACCCATACCGCCTTCTTGTGACCCACGACTTGTTGTGGGCACTGTACAGTGCCTTGTACTTCTTTTTGTTCTTCTCCCCTTTTGTAGGGTGGGTGGGTTCTGTGGTAAAGAAGCAAGAACATTTGGAAGACACTGAGTAAACAGTGAACCTCCTGTTTGCTTGGGTCCCAGTTCAGGGTCCACAAAGAGATTGGGCCTCATTACACGGATGGCGGAGAACCATGGCACTATTAGCGCCATGGTTCATGCCGGTAAAATACCGGCACCGCCTTGGCGGAAAGAGGAATTACCGCCCCATTCCAAGGTTGGCGGGGCGGTAATTCCCCCTTCCACCATTGCCCTTCCCCATTCCCATTTTTGGCCCATAGGGCTCAATGGGAATGGGGAAGGCGCTAACTACTGTACCGCAAATTGCGGTACTGTAATTAGCTCCCTGGGTCCCTTTGCGGGTTGGTTTTTAACGCCTGCAAAAAGCAGGCGTTAAATCCCCCAACCCACAAAGGGACCTCGTAGTAAGGCGGTAAGGATTTACCGGTACCAGTATTTTACCGGTACCGGAAAATCCTTACCGCCATCCGTGTACTGAGGCCCATTGTGTTTACTCTGAGCATGCTGCTCTCATTTATAGGACCCAGGGCTGGGTCTTTGTTGTGTATGTGGTGGGGGCCGCTGTTGTCGCAGGTCCCAGCCGGATAGCCGACTGTCTGACCCCCGGTGGGGGCAGATCTTTGAACCTGGGCCCTGCCTGATGTTTGTTTCCTTATGGCGCTTAGTGCCTTGCTGTTTGGAGGAAGGGTGCAATGACTGTTCGCACCTTACCCTTCCGTGGCTTTTGTGCCGCCGAGACTGTGTGTCTCGGTAGCTGGGGGGGAAGGAGAGGAGCAGGCGCGGGGGGTTGGGGCTGCCCCTCTCCCAGCTGCCAATGGTAACAGCAGTTACCCTGCCTCGCTTGTGGGATGCCCATGCAGCATTGCCCATAACTCCTGAACCCATATGCATGCATTAGTAATGGCCGAACCCCTCACCCTCACCCGTAATGATAGGCTCACAACTTGTTACAAGTGTTGGCAATAAAAGGCTGTAGGATTTTATTGTACAGATATGGGTTATGACAATAACAATATCACATATCATGATGGTATCATACTTTTGGGCACCGGGTCCTGAGAGTACCCCCTCGGACCCGTGCCGCCACACACGGGCAGGTTCCCGGCTGGCCGTGTTCCCCCAAGAGTATGCCCTAGTGACAGCCCCTGTGAGCAAGAGTTGTATTGATTTCCCGGTAAGAATGCTCCATGCTCTGGCTAGATAGATGGGTGCTGTCGTCGAGAAAAAGGTCTGGGTTGCCTAGTGTAATGGTTGGGTATTTTATGAAATCCAGTCCTCTGGTCATACAGAAACTCTCTATGGTCCTGTTCAGTTTTCTTCTGGATATGTCTATAGATTTGTAGCAGTTGGCCCCTAGCCATTTCTTTCTTGGTAAAATGGCTGAGAAATATATTTCGGAACCCCTCCATTGTGCGCAATGCCTGCTAGGGAGGAGCACATTTCTTTGCATAGGGTGCGTCTAGCTGTGTTGACTAGGTCGTTGCCCCCTAGATGTATGATCAGGAATTCTGGTGGGTCCCTGTATGCCACCAGTTCCGCTAATGTTTCGTGCATGTCTGCCCAACGTAGGCCTCTGTATCCCCACCATGACGTAATGGTGTTTCTGAAAGGTGGCCTATCTTTAGTTTCTTCTGCCCATCTGCCTGTCCTGAAAACGAATGAGTGGCCAACTATCCATGCTGATCGGAGTGTGGTCCTCAATTCACCTGTTGTTTCTGTGGTGGTGGGAGGGAGGGAAAAGGAAGACAATATTATACGGGCAGATGGCTATATCAGTTGCGGTCTGATATATCTTTTATAACAGTCTGACTTCCACCCCCCTATGTTTTTTAGTAGTTGCGGTGCTAAACCTCCTTTCTATGCCGCGGTGGCGGCACCTATCCTGAAGGAATGAGTGCCGAAATGTTTGGGATCTCACCCTGCTCTGCTGATTGCTTTCATCAGCACTCCTTTAAATTGGTAGCGGCTTAGGTCCGATGCATCCATGTGGATTAAAAAACTCCCCCCCACTTTAGGTTGTTGTGCCTAATAGAGGTTGGTGATGCACACCGGGCAGTTTGTTGCCTCGTCGATGCAACAAATATTGATGGTTCTTTTTGCACCCGTTTTCGACTGCTGCATTTCTCTATTAACACTCTCCTGTCTCACCCTGATTTCCATGACGCCCAGGCCGTTTGTGGCCTTGGTGCTGGAAGCGATGAGTTCTCCTACCCGGAAAGCCCCGAAGTAGGCTAGGAAAAAGCCTATTTTAAATAACATTATATCGTAAGGGTGCCAGCATATGGCTTCCAAATGGCTTGCTATCTTTACCAGTTTGGTGAAATGAAGGGGTCGGCGGGTGTCCACTTGCAGCTCCTCCAATCTGCCCCATCCCTTCATTGCATAAGAAATGAGTGTGTTCTGGGTGGGGTCTGAATCGCCCTGAATTTTAGTAAAGTATGAGATTGCCACCACGTGTCTTTTGGCCCAATCCCTTTTGAAACCTTGTTCCCGGGCCCATTTTAAAAATACTTCTATATATTTAATCGTTATTAGTTCTACGTGGTTTAAACCTGTGGCTTTGAATACTGTTTGTAAACACTTACTGTACTGTGTTGCTGTGGTGCTTGCCACCGCCCTCTCTGCCATCTCTGTTAGGAAGCCTGTGAGGTTGTTGGCACCCGTTGTTGTTGTGCCTGATTCTTGTTGGGCATCCTGGCCTGGGCTCTCTGGCGCTGGCGTTGATGCCAATGTGTTGCTGGGACCCCTTTTAGAGGTGCCTGCTTTGTATTGGTCATCCCGGCCTGCACTCTCTGGTGCTGGCGTTGATGCCGATGTGTTGTTGGCACCCGTTTTAGAGGTGCCTGGTTTTCGTTGGGCATCCCTGCCTGTGCTCTCTGGCATTGGCGTTGATGCCGTTACTCTTGTCTTCCCATTATTGCCCAGCATTCTGCTGGTATTGGCGTCATCTGTTCTTGGGCGTGCGCCGCTTGCTCTCGGAATCTTGTCCACTGGAAGCGACATAAGGCATCAGCAATGTTATTATCTGCCCCTGAAATGTGCTTCGCTTTGAGTACAATGTTTAATTGTAGTGTGACTGTTGTAATGGCTCGTAATACTTTTAGTACTGAAGGGCATTTCGCAGACCTTCTGTTTATGGAGCCCACTACAGCCATGTTGTCGCACCAAATCAAAAGTTCTGTATTCGCTAGTCGCCTTCCCCAGATGTGTAATGTTAGCCAGATGAGGAATATTTCTAGTAAGGGGATGTTTCTTGTCCACCCTGCTGTTTGCCATGAATTGGGCAAGTGTCCTGCCACCCATTCGGATTCTAGTATGGCTCCAAACCCCTTGCTCCCAGCTGCGTCGGTGTATAGGACCCTGTTAAACCGGGTGTTTAAAGGCGTTCGCCAAAGTAAAGACCCGTTGAAATCTCTGAGCAATTTTTCCCATGTTTCCAGGTCCTGTTTCACCTCTCTGCCTAGCCGGATATGCAAGTGTGGTTTGGTGAGTGATTTGATTTTGAACTACAGGCATCTGGAAAATATCCTCCCTTGAGGTATTATTTTGGATGCAAAATTGAGGCTGCCTGCTAAGGATTGTATTTCCTTTACAGTCCCCTTATCTCTCATTATCAGGTTTTGTATTTTAGCCCGGAGTTCTGTTATTTTTGTTTTTGGGATTCTGCAGAGCCCCTTTGCTGAGTCTATTTCGATGCCCAGGAAGATTATGTTTGTGTCTGGTTTGGTGGTTTTTTCCCTCGCTAGGGGAATTCCCCACTGTGCGGCCATGTGCTCCAGGTTTGCTAAAGCCTGGCCGCATTCCTTGGATTTTGGTGGCCCTATGACCATGAAATCGTCTAGGTAATGTACAATTTTTGTCCCTGGTCTCTGCTTTAGGAAAGCCCATTGAAAAAAGGAACTGAATTGCTCAGAAAAGTGCACAGGATACTGCGCACCACATGGGAAGGCATCTATCTACGTAGAATTTGTTGTTAAAAGTGAAACTTAGCCACTGCTGTGACTCTGGGTGGACTGGCAAAAGTCTGAAAGCAGATTCGATGTCCAGCTTCGCCATCACGGCGTTTCTGCCGTATTCTTGTATGAGCATTACTGCTTCTTGGAAATGCGTGTAAGTTACAGCGGATTCTGTGTGTGGGATGCCATTGTTTAAAGACTGGCCTTTGGGGTAGGATAGGTGATGGATTAGTCTCATTTTTCCGGGTTCTTTTTTGGGAACCAGGCCTAGTGGAGATATTAAATAGTCCTTTAGAGGCATGGCATCCCAGGGACCTGCTACCATGCCCAGTTGCAGTTCTTTCTTGATTTTGGTTTCTACTATCTGGGGGTTGTCCCTGGCTGACTTTAGATTCATCGGGATGTATTGTGACCCGAGCCCTTAAATGGGGTAAAAAACCTTTGGTGAAACCCTGGGATCTTATCCTGCTGGTTTCTGTGTCTGGGTAGCTGTTTAGGGCGTCCCTAAAATTGCCCGGGTTGATGGGCGTTCGTCCTGGTTCTAAAATTGGGCTATCATTCTTTCTTGACTGGGAGTCTGGTGCAGTTGCTTGTTGCATGGACGCCGTTGCAGTTTGTGCAGGCGTGTTTGTACCAGCATACTTTGCCCCGTGTACACTGGTTTTTCCCAAAATTTCTGCGATGTTGGATTTGCCAGCCTGCTGTTTGTTCTGTCTGTGGGCATTATTTTTCGCCGCCCAAGGCTGGTTCCTACGAAAGGGCTGCTCCCCTTTTTTGGATTTATCATTGTCATGGGATTTGCTTACTTGCGAATGTTTGCTATTTTTGGAAGAAGAATGCATCCTCCTGGGGAGGATCGGCGTTGAGGGTGTATAAATCGTTTTGGACTTCACCCCACTGAATGGTCAGTCTTTCTGACATGCTCCTCCTGAATCTGATGTCGTATGCAAGCCATGTCTTCCCCTTCTGTGTTACTTTTACTTCCCTTATTTTATCAACATATGCCCAGATCTTCCTACCATCCATGGGAATTTTTTTTTCATATTTTGTTGCTAGTATGGCAAAGGCCTGTAACCAGTTGTCCCAGTTTTGCTCGACCTGGGCGTTCCTGGCAATGGCTTTCTCTTCTATTTTTTTGGGATCTTGTAGGGTGTCCTGACCCACGTTTAAGCTATCCTGCTACAACATTTGGTGCTGTGGGCTTAGGAAATTCAAGATGGCGGAAAACCCACATGTGCGCCGAAATCCAGGAAAGCTGCGCAGTTTGTGCGCCCACCAAAATGGTTGCCTCACTTGCCACCCACCAGTGCGAGAATGAAAGGCCGGGTTGCCATGAGGGAAATGGGTTGCCAAAGGAAAAACAGTAGCGCCGGTTAGCTTCAAAGCGCTTTAAAACCACCATTGGACTACCCGCATAGTAGTCTGAAACCATTGGGAATGGCAATGCTGATTGCCAAATGCAACCTAGAAGTGTGGGGAATTCATTTCTTAAATCCCAAAAATGAGTGCAGTACCAGTACTCACCACTATCCAAAAGCCGGCGTTTTAAAACCACTCTGTGTGTTTCTGAAGGCAAGTCAAAATGCCTATTTCTAACAGTGCAACATGTGCAAAATATTTACTGAACACCAGCAGACATTGGCAGAATGGAGTTTTGTGTGCCTACAGAATCTGGGAAATGAAGAGCCCAAAAACAATGCTTATAACAAAAATGCTATGGAGTCAGCAGCTTAAGCCTAACTGCAACTGGATTTAAAACCACCAAAATCGAAAATGTTAAATTAAATGAGTGACCTATGTTTGGTGTCACATGCCTTTGTAACTGTTGAAATGTCATAGTTTTGCACTTAGAATCAGCATTCTAGCTGCATGTGTAAAATTACAAGTTATTTTAAAAGCAACAAAAAGTTAGCTGAAGGTCTGGCTTAAGGAACTTGATTTTGCCTAGCAACTACCCATCAGGAGTGAAACTTGAGTCACCACTGTGTTCCCAGGCCAACCTTCCTTTTGCTGCCCAGGCTAAGGATATGCCATCTATCTGATAATTGAATTATCTGTGCTCTGCAAGAGGGTGAACAAAGCCCTCTTCACTCAGGCAAAGGTTTTTATTACCGCAGTCGTAAATTGTAGCTTCCTCTTGGCAGGAGCTGGGAGGAGCACTGCCTGTGAGAAGCAAGCTGGCTTGGCAGAAACTGGAAAGACTGGTTTCTGTACCATGTGACCTGAAAAGACACACCCCTGCAGCAAGGATATGGTTTTATAAAAAGATGAATAACTCATAGAGCGGACATGTGAAAATTTTATAAATGATACCATAATTCTTGTGATTTTTCTGCCCACAGTTTAAGACGTGGTAGGAACCGGTGGTATGTTCGGGGAGGTTTTAGCGGAAAAGTGGATATTACTCTAAATGTGTGCATGTTAAAAATCTGAAACTTCATCAGTTAATGTCCCTACCCCCTGCACACATGTATGTAAAGTTGGGTCCATGTCGGAAATTGAAAAAGCAGTTAAAAAGTGAAATATGTGCCAGTTCTGAATGCAAGCTCCCAGGAAGAGCAGAGTTTGAACAGGGGATACCTCCTGTGATGCATGATGGGTGCATATGATTTTAAAACAATATGTACCTCTGCAAATATGTATTTGTTTCAAATCTAGATTTGTGTGTAAGTTGACAGGAGGAGTGGACTTTCTGCAGGCTGTAAAATGACATCAATCTGACTCACAGTTCAGTTTGCCAATCAAGCGGAGGAATGGAAGTTTGACCAATTAGAAGCTGAGAGAGAGGTAGGGTCAGTGATGCTAGAACACACCCACATTCTAAACACATAAAAGCAGACAGACAGGACAGATAGGGGCTTTCCAAATTCATTTTTCATCTGCCGCTGAAAGCTCTGCCGGAAAAATCCATACTTACCTCCATCAAACTCCAGAAAGCCAAACTAGAGACTTCAATCTATCCAGAGCAGAGAGACCCAAAGAACCGGTGCCTAGCAGAGACCAGACCCCTGTGAGCAGTTCCAGAGGCCAGGCGCTGTGAGCAGAACCCGGAAAGACCTGACCAGACTGAAGTCCGTGACCAAGTCGCTTTCCTGTTCAAAATCTCTTGTGAGTACTTAGCAAAACTCAGAACACATCTCTTAGTTTAAATTCATCTAATTCAATCTATTTAACCTAAGTAGAACTGCCTCCTAGCTGTCACCTGTCATTCTAGCTGCAAAAATTTGTCACTTGTCATTTTGAAAAAGTGTGCGTTTAAAATTTACAAAACCAAAAACGACCTTTACTAAATTACTCATATCTCCGCAACCGTTTGGGCTAGAGACTTGCAATAACTTTCATTTGGAAGCTGAGATCCCAGGCTTTTCTAGGACCCCAAAACGGTAGAGATAGTCCTTGCGGTTCCTTTGTAATAGCGCTCGGCGCATCCGCGAATTTTACCGCGATTTGCAATTTCTTCACATGTAAAAACTGTTGCTGTTTGCTTTCCATTGGCCAGAAATTCGTTTAACCTGCTAACTATCCCTGCATCATTGCTAGTGTGAGCCTGGACTAATATTAACTAGATACCACTCACCCTGAACCTCTATAAGGGAATTAAAAGCAAATTTAGCATATTTCTCATTCATTGCCAGCACATATCCAAGCATTGCCTGTGTTTTCAAAACTCCTCTCTGTTTTCTGTAAGCTTGCTGGATTGAACTGATTACATTGATTGCATTTCTGAGAACTGTGTGCTTTCCTCCCATTCCCTTGCATTGCATAAAGAGGGGGGGAGTGAATAGCCAGAGAAAAGTGATTACATTGTTTGGTTGAAATCATATTGAGTATTTTCTGTACTGCATTCATTGAATATTGCATCCACCTGAGCTTACATAAAGCATCCTCTACCACATTATACTTCTGTACCTATTTACCAGTGTGCTACCTTATCCATTTCTTGTCAACTCCTTATTGATTATAGAGAAGCGTGTTAGTGCCAGATTCTCCGTTGTTAATATTTACCATATCAGATTAAGTGTGATATTCAATTCTTAATTTATTAAAAAGTGTGATATATATTTTAATTTATCAAATAAACCTTTTAAACTTGCAAAACAGAATTACTTCTTGGCTCAGTGGGGTCAGGGGGATTCCAAGAGAGGGGTGTTATACAAGGGTAGTCATCCAGAACGCATGAACTGGACCTAAAGATATATCAATAAGGGTTTTCATTCAGTATTCTAGACTAGGCGTTAACTTGGCTGTAGTGCTGAATTGAATCCTCTTACAAAGTGGGGGCTCGAGCCGAGACGTTGGGTTAGATTTACCATTTGTGCAGATTAATACAGTGTGCTAACTGACGGGATACATACATCCAGTCGGATCACCACGCTGCATTACGCTGTGAAGCATTCCTCAAAAGGGACACTCCAAGAAAAGTTCTGTTCTGCAAAAATAAAATACAAACTTCTGTAAGTCAGGACAGAGACCAATCTCTAGAATGACGACCTTAGTAGACATGAAAATAGCCAGAGAGCACCTCTTGCATAAGCTATTTGTGAGAGGTGAATGGACCGAACAGGGCCAGGATGTGTGGTTGCAGGCCATCACACAACAGGTCACTGAAACAGGGTCAGATATATATAGAGATCAGGGTCCCTTACATGTGGCCCTGAGTGAACTATATATGGCTCCTAAAGCCAAAGAGGAACACAATAAGATTGCCAGGATAGCAGCATACCTGTACCTATACGTTGGAGACATGCAGGATAGATGTGCGGAAAGCCAAAATCTGGCAAATAGGCAACAGATGGCATTACAGAAGGCCCAATCTGATCTGGACTCTTCTGAGCAGAGGCTGCAGAGGAGCCAGGAGTCAGAAAATGACAGCAGACGGTACATCACTAAAATAAAGGAGGATATGGATGTGCTGCAAAAGGAAAAGTCAGAACAGGATACCAGATTTCTGGCCCTACAGAAGGAGCACCAAGACAGTTTGGACTCCTTACTGCAGAGCCAGAAAAAGCTGGAGCAACAATTAGACTTTAACAGGGCATGCACGGAGCAGGTAGCCACCCTGCAAAGTCATCTAGATAGAGTGAAGGTAGAGAGCAACAAGCTGATCTTGAAAGACCTGGATACCCAGGCAGAGTTTGATGAGGAGCGCCAAAAAGCTGGTGCCCTTCAACGGCAAAGGGACGACCTGGCGGCACAAATGCAGGCTCTTAGTCAGGAAAGAGACGCCTTAGGCCAGGAAGTCTGCCATTTAAAAAGGAAAATGGAAGAAAATCACCTGGCCCACCAGGGGCTGGGTGACCTCCAAAAAGAAAACCAGAACTTGGTAGAGCACACCAGAAGGGTGGAGGATGCTCTAGCAAGAAAGGAGCAGGCCAATAGGGACACAGCTCAGGAGGTAACCCTCCTGCAGCAAAGACTGGCCCAGTTCTCCAGGACCAACCAGGAAGCACAGAGGGAGAATGAGGCCCTCTGTCAACACAATGATAGGCTCCAGCAACAGGTAGCGATGCAGGAGAAACTGATAGAGTCGAGTAAGGCCTTAACAGAGGAACTGAAAGCACAAATGCAGGCTCTTGCATTGCAACAGGGAGCAGGGGCGGATAGAGATGAGGTCCGCTGGGAAAGAGAGACTCCTGACCATAACCGCAGGAGCCCTAACACCAGGGGCCTTCATCTTCCCCAGTCCCTGGACTCTACCACCCCTGTGTCCCCTGGCGCACATGAGCACAGGGCCACAGGGATGGCAGATTACTATCCAGCTAAGAGTATGGGGCTCATAGGCCAGTACCATCCAGGAATGGAGGGGTGGGCATCCGGGTATGGGCACCCAAGTACAATACAGTTCAGTGGGGAACCCCAGGAGAGTAGGCCCATTAAGGGCATCCTGAAAACCTCTGCCCAGTTAGGTCAGTGGAGGGGGTACCCATCAAATCCTGACAGCAAGGAGGAATCTGAAGACTCCTCTGAACTGCGCAGGACACAGGAGACCAGGTCCCCACATTCTGCCAGCCATTCCCAGGCTCGCAGAATCCGGGAAAACCTGGAAGAACAGACGGGAACCTCTGGGAGCAGTGCCTCTGAGTCCGACGAAGAATGGACAAGGGTTACCCGAACCAAAAAGGCCAATAAGGCAAAAAGGGCCTTGCTCAAGGACCCCTTAAAGCAGATTAAGGCGATCAGGAGCGTCATCACGCCTTACCATAAGAACGCTAAGTATTCTGTTTGGGAGCACTTAGAGTTGTTTGAACAAATGATGGAGACTTTCCATTTGAAGGACAGCCAAAGCTGCATTCAATATGTAAAGTGGACCTTCTCCCCGGAATACTCCAGTTTCTTTGCGGGGCTGGAGGACCAAAATCATTTAAGATGGTCCACCTATAAGGCGGCCATCCTGAAACATTTTTCTGTTCACAGAAATCCTCAAGAGGCTCGCAAGGCAGCCTACAATTTGCAATGTGGGGAGGATCAGGCCCCACAAGAATTTGTGCAGGAGTTAAAGCGGGCTTTTGCACAGACCACAAGAAGGGTGCGCACGGATAGCCGTGAATTTATAAACACGTTTTTCCATGCCTTGCCCAAATATATCATGACCCAGCTCGTGAGGGATTTTCACGAGAAAAGATCTTTAGACTGGGTCATTGAACAGGCTACCCGCATCTATGAGGTGCAGAAGCCCATAGAAAATAAAAGCAATGCCCAGAAAAACCCCAAAGCCAACAGCACCCCTGCTGCTGCCAAGGTGGCAGAGGTAAAGGTCACCCCCGTTTTGGATTTGGAGATGGGGGGGCCTAAAAACCTACCTGCACCTAATAATGCTAGGCCCAGAAGGTCCTCGGGCCAGTCGCAGACAGGGAGCCAGGGAGGCAGCCCCACAAATGGGGTCCCTCGCTCTCCTGACTATGTAAGTCCTCGCTACAAAGGTAACAGACCCATCCTGGGTTATGTGTGGACTCCTCCAGCCCAAGGGGGGGGATCCAGCCAAGCACCTAACCCAGGGAACTTCCCTCCAAACTTCCCACAGGAGGGCAGAAATTTACCAAACCCTGGGCAGAACTTTTTCCCCAGATATCCACCCGACTTCCAACCCCAAAATCATCCATCCTTCTTTCCTCAATTCCCTGAGCCCAGACCACTGAATCCGGGAGAGGGGAGGCCAAGGGTGGAGGGGTACCCAAATCTTCCCAACCCGGGGTATTACCAGAGGAGGGATAGCTACCCTTCCCGGGATCAGCCCAGGGGAGAAAACAGGGCCCCGTATCAGCCTGAGCGGGTTTCCCAGTTAGAGCGCCAGGTTCAAAACATGGCGCGGGATATGGGTGACATACTGAGGGCTCAGCAGAACCCTCAGATCAGCATGCCGGCGCAGAACGCACCCAACTCTGGACCTGGTGCTCCAGAACAATGACGGGGGCAGCACCCCGATAACTCACCGGTTCCCAGGGAGGAGGCACAAGGGGAAGGGGGGTGTAAAGCCTTGGAGGAAGCTTCCTTCCTCACTTGTAAACAGCCCCTGGAAACCCAGGAACCGGAAACAAAATCTCTTGCCCCTGAAAGTCTGCCTCCTAAGGAGCAGAGGGGGGGTAGGAGAAACAAAAGACCCAAACAGACTCAGTTTGAGGAGGAGGTACAGATCTTCCAATTTGAGGGAGAGGGATCCTCAGAGGATCCTGGGAAAAGGATCTTCTCCTTCAGAGAGGGGGGAACTCCTCCCAAAGAAAAATGGGTCCCTAGGGATGCAAATCCAGACTGGGGAGATGTGGAGACTGAGCTACCGCCGCCCACCATCTCATCCCAGAACCAACAGCAAGAAAATCCCCTGGTTCAAACCCATCCTGGCGACTGCCTCCAAAAAGGGGGGGGCGGCCCAGAAACGGAGCCAGGGGAACCCACAATGGCTCTGATCTCCAGTTGCAAATTCTTTCTTTCAGATTCCCAAGGCTCTCCACAGAATTCTGCCCAAAATTCTTCTCTCGCGATGTCCAAAACCAGAAAATTAGCCCACCAGTTGTCCAAAAATGTACATTATCTGTGCCCCCTTGAGGAGAAGGAGGGAAGATATTATGCCCCGGTACAAGTACAGGGGCAGGGTACAATCTCGGCACTGGTGGACACTGGATCTCAAGCTACCCTTCTGTCCAGAAGGGCCTTTGATGAACTGAATGCAGGAAGGGGAGAGGATTACCAAATTCCTCTCACCTCTCTTCCGGGACAACTACAGAACTTTGACGGGAAGGAAATTCCCGTTGAGGGGACTGCAGACTTGGACATTAAAATTGGGCGACACAAGTTGAAACACCCGGTCATAGTTGTGACCCCAGAGGGCACCCCTTGTTTACTAGGGAATGACCTCCTGAGAAGGTTGTCACCCCTAATAGATTGCGTAAACAAGGTCCTCTGGACCCAGACTAGCCGACCAATAAAATTAAAACAAAACAGAGTGTCAACCATGTTAGTTTAAACGGCACATGCCACATGGTTGAACAAAAATCTGACCAAGTAGAATTTCACTTCCAGAACAACCAAATTCCAGACGTGACAGTAATAGCAGTAGGACAACAGACTGGTGATGGGGGGTCCTCTCTATTTCTGAAAATCAACCTTCCTTCCAGTTTAAGGTGGTATTCCACGCTGGAAGGAAACACTCTGAAATTCTATACCAATCCACAATCTGAAACTCCCACTCCTATAGTCCAGAAAGATGTGAAATCAGCTCAAAGCCTGGCTGATATTCAGCAAATTGAAGAGCAGTTGTTCATCCCTGTTCAGTTAAATGATGGGAAGGACTCTGTTCTCGCTCGAGTGTGTGTAAACAACGGTAAGAGCTTCATCAGCGAAGCCATGTTCCGCCAACTCCCAAAAGATCCAGCCATTCCCACCTTCAAACTAATAGACAAATGGGAAATGGACCTGGAAGTACCTAATTCCAAACATCTCCTGCCAAGCAGGTGTATGCTCAAAATCTCCATTGGCAACAAGAGCATAGTCCATAATTGTTGGGTCGTGCGAGACGTCACTGCCGCCTTTTACTTAGGCAGTGACATTCTCAATCGCTTTGCCATTAGTTTGGACCTAATAAACTTCAAAGCTTGGTCCCGATTAGCGGATAATCCCATGGGCTTTGATGATCCAGAAAAAGCATTTAGGTCAGCTCAATTGCTACCTTATGCAGTTGAAATTCAGGTTAAAGAGGAAGTCACCATCCCAGAAAGGACCCGACAATTCTCCCTGGAAGTGAAAGTTAAAAGGGGACAAGAGTTGAAAAACCCTGATGCTTACATACATCTAAATGCTTCTCTCCAACAGCAAGGGTTGGGGGTAAACCCGACTCCATTAGTCAACATAGAACATGACCCCATTCTAATAGAGGTGGATAACAGCGACTTAAAGAGTATTACTCTAGCCGCAGGCACCATTATTGGAATGGCGGTTGATGACCGACATTTCTCCATTGATCTTGTAAATGAACTGTTAGGACCAATCCCCAAGGACTATGTTGACAGTGACAGTGAGGACAATACAACACCAGACAGGATTTTTACCCGGCATGGGGGGAACTTCCTGGTGTACACTTCCTGCCCCTATGGTAAGGAAGATGTGACCTGTGACTTCAGGAGGGATGAGGTGATTTTCCAGGTCCATGAGGGCTGCCTTTCCCACCTGAAGCCTCCGGTCCAAATCAGCACTCTGACCAGGGACTTCTCCACCCAGCTGGAGGAGGCCGCGGAGATAGCCAAACCAGAAGTCTTTCCAGGCTTCAGGCAGATGGTGGAAGAGAGAGTCAACCTAGCTGATGCCTGTGTGACTCTGGAACAAAAGCAAAAGTTGAAACAAGTTTTCTTGGATTTCCAAGATCTCTTTGCGGTAGACTCATATGACTGTGGTCGCACCGACACCCACACCACAACAATCCCCACGGACCCTGGCATGACTCCAGTGTTTGTGAAGCAATATCGCTTGCCTCTCGCATCAATGGAGTCCCTTACTGAAATAATTAAGAACCTTGAGTCCCGGGGAATAATCCGTCCAGTCCACAGCACCTTCAATAATCCGGTGCTGGGAATATTGAAGCCAAACGGCCAGTGGAGACTCTGCGCCGACCTCAGGGAGCTCAACAAACGGGTCCATACTTCCCGATGGCCTCTTCCCTACATTGACCAAGGGCTGGCCCAGATTCAGGGGTCACAGGTATTCACTGCAATAGACCTGACCAATGGATACTGGACTGTGCCTGTCAGTAGGGAGGACCAATACAAGCTGGCTTTTACCTTTGGGGGCCAGCAGTACACATGGACCCGGACTCCCTTCGGATACCTCAACTCCGGCAATGAATTCAACATTTTTCTACACAAGGCCATGCCCGACTTGGGTGCAAGGGGTAACCTGGCTTATGTAGATGATGTCCTCATCAAAAGTTCATCTGTGGAGGAACACATAGCAGAGATCCGTTATGTTCTGACACAGTTGAGGGCCGCCGGAGCAAAACTTTCCTTTCAGAAAGCACAGTGGTGTAGAACCCGTGTTAATTTCTTGGGGCATGAGATTACTCCTCAGGGCCTCTGTCCCCAGGAAAAGAAAGTGGAAGCACTTCAGAAACTGAAAGACCCCACAACTCTGCGGGAACTAAGGAGCCTCCTTGGACTGACTAATTACAGCAGAAAGTTCATTGAGGGCTACGCAGAGATCACCAGACCCCTGATTCATCTCCTGAAGGGGGGGGTCAAGTGGGAATGGGGTCCAGAACAAGCCGAGGCAGTAAAACAACTCAAAAGAAGCCTCTCACAAGCGCCTTGCCTAGCTTACCCGGTCAGAAACAAGGAGTTCTTCCTGGAGACGGGGTTCTCTGATACGTGCTTGACGGCAGTATTATACCAAAAGCATGACAAGGTCAATAAAGTAATCTCCTATGCGAGCAAAACTTTATCCTCTGTGGAGGAGAAATTCAACGATTGTGAGAAGGCACTCCTGGCAACGGTGTGGGCATTGAAGAATTACCGCCCGTTTATCCAGGGGGAACACATCATAGTGGAGACTCCACACCAGCCTCTGCAATATCTCCAAAGTGATAGAATCCGGGCCGGAAATGTGAGTAATTCCCGAATTACTTCCTGGATTCTGTCAATGCAAGGCTTTCCTGTGGAGGTCAGATATGGCCAAAACAAGAAGAGTCCCCTCGCGCAAGGTCTGGCTGACTTGCATGATTGTGCCAGAGAAAACTGTCTCGAGGACGAAAGTCTAAAAATAAAGGACAACATGGAGGCATACCTTAATTCCCCCCACAAAGTCTTTGAAGAAGACAAGTGTGAGGGAATGCCCACTGTGTATGTGGATGGATGCTCTTACCATGTTGACAACAACGGGGAGAAAGAACTGGTGGCCGGCGTAGGGAATGCATGGGTGAATGAGTCCCCAGAACCCTCCGCTGGATACAAAATTGGTCCCCGAAGTAGTCAGGTGGCAGAATTGATGGCTGTGCATCAGGCCATCCTCACTGCTGTCCAGCATCAACTCCGCGAACTGGTCATAATCACAGATTCGGATTATGTACGGAACGGGTTCGTGGAGCACCTGGTTAATTGGAAAACCAGAGGCATGTTATGCGCTAACAACAAACCCTTGAAACATGGGAAGTTGATCCAAAACATTGATGATCTGGTCACCTCGAATGGGATGACCATCTATTGGAAAAAGATCAAGGGTCATTCCAAAGTAGAGGGACCAGACAAAACTGGAAATGACTTAGCTGATCAGCTGGCCAAAACCGGGGCCATCCAAGGGGATCTAATTGAGATTGAGTCCCTGTTGGGGGAAATCCAGGTCACTGCCATCACTAGGTCCCAGACAAATGCTCACAACGACCTCTCAATTGCACAATGGAGTAAGGAGACCCCTGATGCTGATTTGATTACTGCTCAGAAGGGGGATCCAATAATTGGTAAATTTTACCAGCACCTTGAGGACCCTGAGAACTTTCCCCTGACGGATACCGATTACATTGGGAAAGAGGACCTAAGAGTGTTGATGAAATGTCCAAAAATGTTCCGAATCCAAGACGGTTTGCTGGTAAGGAAATCCAAAGCTGGCCACGATCAGTGGGTGGTTCCTACCTCATTCCGAAGCCTGATGTTAAGTCACGCCCATGATGCGGCCACTGCCGGTCATAGGGGGTTTCACACAACATTGGAAATCTTAAGAGAGGTTGCATACTGGCCACACATGGGGCAGGACCTCGACCAGTACCTGAAGGGTTGCCTTGTGTGTGCACAATTTCAGCCATCATCCCTCACACACCGGGCGCCTTTACAAAAGAGGGGAATGACACTGCCATGGTCAGATTTACAAATCGACTTTGTAGGCCCTGTGATTCGCTCGGCTAGGGGGAATAAGTACATGTTGACCGTGACATGCTTGTTTACCAAGTGGGTGGAATGTCTCCCAGCCCCAAATTGCAAGGCAGAAACTGCAGCTGCCTTGATGATTAACCACATCTTTTCCCGTTTTGGTCTACCTCAAAGGATTGAGTCAGACAGAGGTAGCCACTTCACCAGTGAAGTAATGACAAAGATGTGGGAGATACTGGGGGTCAAGAGAAAGCTGCATATTGCTTACAGACCAGCTTCTTCTGGGGCAGTAGAGAGATATAACCGGACAATTGTGAGCATATTAAAGAAGTTTGTGGCAGATTCTGGGCCAAGTTGGGATATCCGATTACCTCTGGTCCTAATGGCTATCAGATCTACCCCTTCATCTGCAACCAAAATGTCACCATTTGAGTTGATGACTGGACGCAAGATGGTGCTTCCGCAGCATTTGCTCTATAGGACCCAAGAGCAGACACTGATAAATGCCTCCACTACTCATGAGTATGTAGAGAATTTAAGGAAACACCTCCAACATGCTTTTGCTTACGCTCAGCGGAATCTAGAAAGATCGACTGATAGCATGAAGACCCATTATGACCTGAAAACTTCCAGGAAGGAATATCAGGTGGGAGACCGGGTCTATCTATACAACTTCCAAAGGAACCAGGCCAAGCAGCGCAAATTTTTGCCTACATGGAAGGGACCCTTTGAGATCGTCGATAACATCTCCCCTGTGGCCTACAAGATCCGCATCCCCAAAGGTGGTTCGGCAGAGGGGGAAGACAAGTGGGTCCACATAAACCAGTTGAAATGTTGCCATCCCAGGCACACTCTGCAACAACTGGAGGAATCCTCTGGAATCCTAGCGGGTACTGTATCAGACTAATTCAGTTCCAATCATAAAACATACCACATCTAGTCTCTAACATACTGGGATTTACATGAAACTGTCTCTAGTGATACTGTTTTTTTTTCAAAATAAGAATGTAATGTTTCGTTATGATGAAATGCATATGCCGCCCCACTATCTCAACAGTGGTGGAAAAAAAAAATCGTCTATGAGTAGATATTGCCGCTCTTCCTTTATCATCCTAGGAGAGATGAAACCATGAAGGATGACCAAGAAGGACGATCCGGAGACCGGGAGCAAAGACACAACGGGCCCGGGGTACCGCCCAATCTTCCCATCAGGACCGGCGAGGAGAACTGATCGATCTGACCGGATGGAGAAGAAGATGCTGAACTGTGCCATCTACAGAAGAGGAAGAAGATTATGCGGACAGACCGGTGCGTGGGTCAAAACCCTTGGGCACGCGACTCCCCATCGACCCAAACTCAAAGTGCAGTCACGTGGGGGGGCTTGTAGGGTGTCCTGACCCACGTTTAAGCTATCCTGCTACAACATTTGGTGCTGTGGGCTTAGGAAATTCAAGATGGCGGAAAACCCACATGTGCGCCGAAATCCAGGAAAGCTGCGCAGTTTGTGCGCCCACCAAAATGGTTGCCTCACTTGCCACCCACCAGTGCGAGAATGAAAGGCCGGGTTGCCATGAGGGAAATGGGTTGCCAAAGGAAAAACAGTAGCGCCGGTTAGCTTCAAAGCGCTTTAAAACCACCATTGGACTACCCGCATAGTAGTCTGAAACCATTGGGAATGGCAATGCTGATTGCCAAATGCAACCTAGAAGTGTGGGGAATTCATTTCTTAAATCCCAAAAATGAGTGCAGTACCAGTACTCACCACTATCCAAAAGCCGGCGTTTTAAAACCACTCTGTGTGTTTCTGAAGGCAAGTCAAAATGCCTATTTCTAACAGTGCAACATGTGCAAAATATTTACTGAACACCAGCAGACATTGGCAGAATGGAGTTTTGTGTGCCTACAGAATCTGGGAAATGAAGAGCCCAAAAACAATGCTTATAACAAAAATGCTATGGAGTCAGCAGCTTAAGCCTAACTGCAACTGGATTTAAAACCACCAAAATCGAAAATGTTAAATTAAATGAGTGACCTATGTTTGGTGTCACATGCCTTTGTAACTGTTGAAATGTCATAGTTTTGCACTTAGAATCAGCATTCTAGCTGCATGTGTAAAATTACAAGTTATTTTAAAAGCAACAAAAAGTTAGCTGAAGGTCTGGCTTAAGGAACTTGATTTTGCCTAGCAACTACCCATCAGGAGTGAAACTTGAGTCACCACTGTGTTCCCAGGCCAACCTTCCTTTTGCTGCCCAGGCTAAGGATATGCCATCTATCTGATAATTGAATTATCTGTGCTCTGCAAGAGGGTGAACAAAGCCCTCTTCACTCAGGCAAAGGTTTTTATTACCGCAGTCGTAAATTGTAGCTTCCTCTTGGCAGGAGCTGGGAGGAGCACTGCCTGTGAGAAGCAAGCTGGCTTGGCAGAAACTGGAAAGACTGGTTTCTGTACCATGTGACCTGAAAAGACACACCCCTGCAGCAAGGATATGGTTTTATAAAAAGATGAATAACTCATAGAGCGGACATGTGAAAATTTTATAAATGATACCATAATTCTTGTGATTTTTCTGCCCACAGTTTAAGACGTGGTAGGAACCGGTGGTATGTTCGGGGAGGTTTTAGCGGAAAAGTGGATATTACTCTAAATGTGTGCATGTTAAAAATCTGAAACTTCATCAGTTAATGTCCCTACCCCCTGCACACATGTATGTAAAGTTGGGTCCATGTCGGAAATTGAAAAAGCAGTTAAAAAGTGAAATATGTGCCAGTTCTGAATGCAAGCTCCCAGGAAGAGCAGAGTTTGAACAGGGGATACCTCCTGTGATGCATGATGGGTGCATATGATTTTAAAACAATATGTACCTCTGCAAATATGTATTTGTTTCAAATCTAGATTTGTGTGTAAGTTGACAGGAGGAGTGGACTTTCTGCAGGCTGTAAAATGACATCAATCTGACTCACAGTTCAGTTTGCCAATCAAGCGGAGGAATGGAAGTTTGACCAATTAGAAGCTGAGAGAGAGGTAGGGTCAGTGATGCTAGAACACACCCACATTCTAAACACATAAAAGCAGACAGACAGGACAGATAGGGGCTTTCCAAATTCATTTTTCATCTGCCGCTGAAAGCTCTGCCGGAAAAATCCATACTTACCTCCATCAAACTCCAGAAAGCCAAACTAGAGACTTCAATCTATCCAGAGCAGAGAGACCCAAAGAACCGGTGCCTAGCAGAGACCAGACCCCTGTGAGCAGTTCCAGAGGCCAGGCGCTGTGAGCAGAACCCGGAAAGACCTGACCAGACTGAAGTCCGTGACCAAGTCGCTTTCCTGTTCAAAATCTCTTGTGAGTACTTAGCAAAACTCAGAACACATCTCTTAGTTTAAATTCATCTAATTCAATCTATTTAACCTAAGTAGAACTGCCTCCTAGCTGTCACCTGTCATTCTAGCTGCAAAAATTTGTCACTTGTCATTTTGAAAAAGTGTGCGTTTAAAATTTACAAAACCAAAAACGACCTTTACTAAATTACTCATATCTCCGCAACCGTTTGGGCTAGAGACTTGCAATAACTTTCATTTGGAAGCTGAGATCCCAGGCTTTTCTAGGACCCCAAAACGGTAGAGATAGTCCTTGCGGTTCCTTTGTAATAGCGCTCGGCGCATCCGCGAATTTTACCGCGATTTGCAATTTCTTCACATGTAAAAACTGTTGCTGTTTGCTTTCCATTGGCCAGAAATTCGTTTAACCTGCTAACTATCCCTGCATCATTGCTAGTGTGAGCCTGGACTAATATTAACTAGATACCACTCACCCTGAACCTCTATAAGGGAATTAAAAGCAAATTTAGCATATTTCTCATTCATTGCCAGCACATATCCAAGCATTGCCTGTGTTTTCAAAACTCCTCTCTGTTTTCTGTAAGCTTGCTGGATTGAACTGATTACATTGATTGCATTTCTGAGAACTGTGTGCTTTCCTCCCATTCCCTTGCATTGCATAAAGAGGGGGGGAGTGAATAGCCAGAGAAAAGTGATTACATTGTTTGGTTGAAATCATATTGAGTATTTTCTGTACTGCATTCATTGAATATTGCATCCACCTGAGCTTACATAAAGCATCCTCTACCACATTATACTTCTGTACCTATTTACCAGTGTGCTACCTTATCCATTTCTTGTCAACTCCTTATTGATTATAGAGAAGCGTGTTAGTGCCAGATTCTCCGTTGTTAATATTTACCATATCAGATTAAGTGTGATATTCAATTCTTAATTTATTAAAAAGTGTGATATATATTTTAATTTATCAAATAAACCTTTTAAACTTGCAAAACAGAATTACTTCTTGGCTCAGTGGGGTCAGGGGGATTCCAAGAGAGGGGTGTTATACAAGGGTAGTCATCCAGAACGCATGAACTGGACCTAAAGATATATCAATAAGGGTTTTCATTCAGTATTCTAGACTAGGCGTTAACTTGGCTGTAGTGCTGAATTGAATCCTCTTACAATCTCTAAAAGCGTATTTCCCTTTGCGCTGTGCTTCTATTAGGGAAAATATTTCTATAAACTCTTTGGCCCATAAGGCTTCTTTGATTGTGGTACCAATGTTCCATGCCAGGCATCTTTTGTATTTAATATCTCTGTTTGGAAAGATTTCATTTTTGTTTCTACTTGCGCATTACAGATTGATATAATGTCAGTTGTATTGCTGCCGGGTGTCCCTGTCGCGCCTGGGCTGTCTGCGCCTGGCATTGTCCATGCTTTTAGGGCACCTGTTGGATCAGTTGCTGGAGTTGTGGAGGCTGTTGCATTTATAGCTGTGGCCGCTATTGGCAACTGCTGTACTTGTTGTGGCGGAGTTGCTATAAGTGGTGTTATGGGTGGATTGACAACCATAATAGGAGCTTCTATTGTGATGGGGGGGTTTGAGGCCCCAGGTTCCCTTGCGGACGGCGTCTGTTTCCCCCTTATTTCTACCATTAGTTGCTGCAATTCCGCCATATTCTCACATAATTTTGACAATTTTTTGGTACCTTTTCTGGCGTCTTTGGATATTTTTCTCTTTTTCAATGGTGCAGGAACCTCCTCCTGGCAGGATGGGCTGGTAAATCCTTCCCTGGGTAGGCCGTACATGTTTTCTCTAACCCATGCCCATCCGTAGTGCTGTGCCGCTTCAATGGCTGCTAGCAATTGTGGTGATTTGGGCTTCTGCACCGGTGTTGGGGGTGCCCGTGTTTTCCGTTTGGGGCCCATGTTTTTCTATGCCTGCTATAGGAAAAAGAAAAAAGGGGGTTTTATCACAGAGTTAAAACCATTGTTATCGGTGAGTTCTTTGCGTTTGTTCTATTTGTTGCCCGTGCTGGGTAACTGTTGACTGTGCCTTCTTGCCCGGGTTTCCGAAAATTGGGCAGACCCCAGGCTTGATTTACTGTATTTAAATAATTGGTTTCGCTGCAGGAATCGCCCTGCAATATTACAGAAAT
Organism: Ambystoma mexicanum; assembly: GCF_040938575.1. NCBI lineage: Eukaryota > Metazoa > Chordata > Amphibia > Caudata > Ambystomatidae > Ambystoma > Ambystoma mexicanum. The sequence continues at coordinate 722,537,742 of NC_090926.1, forward strand.
TAATTTAAATCTGCAGTCTTTGGGCCCGCCGAGCTTGGCAATGTGTTCGCCAGCTCTGCGTGGCTGTCAAGCAAAGACGAGCTCCCAAGCTGGTTTGTGACTCTGCCAAATTTAAAATTGGGTTGTGTTATCTTGCCCCGTCTGCCTTATAACGTGGGAGTTCCGGTCCACTGTAAATACAATGTATCGCTCCTGGACATAAAGGTCTATTTTTCTACCCTCGTAGCCCCAGCGCGGTGGCTCACCTGTAAAATGTTGAATCGGAAAAACGTCCGCGCCGTGCTGTTTGAGTGCCGCTTCTCCTTCGTTCGCACTGGCTTTGTGGATAATTCCGCAGCACGCGTCTTTGCTTAAAGCAGGTGTTAAATCCGCCATGGCGCTAAGGGACCTCGTACTCAGGCGGTAAGGGTCGGCGCTGTTTACAGCGCCGTAAACCCCTTACCGCCTGAGTTGTAATGAGGCCCATTGAGTTTACTCTGAGCATGCTGCTCTCATTTATAGGACCCAGGGAGGCCCTGGGTCTTTGTTGTGTATGTGGTGGGGGCTGCTGTTGTCGCAGCCCCCGGCCGGATAGCCGACTGTCTGACCCCTCGGTGGGGGCAGATCTTTGAACCTGGGCCCTGCCTGATGGTTGTTTCCTTATGGCGCTTAGTGCCTGGCTGTTTGGAGGAAGGGTGCGATGACTGTTCGCACCTTACCCTTCCGTGGCTTTTGTACTGCCGAGACTGCGTGTCTCCGTAGCTGGGGGGGAAGGAGAGGAGCAGGCACGGGGGGTTGGGGCTGCCACTCTCCCAGCTGCCGATGGTAACAGCAGTTACCCTGCCTCGCTTGTGGGATGCCCATGCAGCATTGCCCAAAACTTGCACTGATGATACCTGTACTGTATGTGTTGTGTACACAAGGGAATCTTGACGGCTGCTACCTATGGTATGCCGTACGTGTTTATGCGTGTGCTGCCATAACATTTTTTTGATTTAATTGATTTCGATAATGTGCTAGTGATTCGAGGGTATCAAAGCTCAGATTCTAAAAGCCATCCAGAGGAAAAGGATAATAGAAGAAGATTAGGAAAGTAGGTTTTGTTGTTGTTATGGAAGAGATCTTTGATATCAGGAATCGTTTGAGGCAGCTTGTTACAATCTAGCTCCCAAAACACTAAAGGAACATGCCAAGGCTTGGGAACTTTTAAAATGGCGGCCCCTGATGTTCTTGTACGCAGGCAAACGTAAGCATCTATCTGCAAGTTGCCATTGCAGATGAGATTTCAGATCCGAAGGCGGTGCTTGACCATCATGTCCCTTGTGAACCAAGGTCAATGCTTTAAACAGCATCAGTGCCTCCAGTGGCAGCCAATCAAAGCCTCTCAGACGCCTCACACTCCCATTCACAGCCTGTTCAGTCTGTACCACTACATCCTGAAATAACTGCAGCTGAACTAGATAATTTGCTTGGCTCTCAAGTAGAGATTACTGCAAAACTGTTTTGCTTTCAGTTAGGGTGTGTGCAATGTAATATAGAATGTGAGGGGGGAGATTGTTGCACAGATGAGGGCCTAATACAGCGAAACATTCCCAGGTAACAAAGACATTGGGGTGGGTGGGCGGGGTAGGGAATATCCAACAGGAAAGCATGTGATGATTGAAGGATTGATGACTTTGTATTTTAGGAGAGAGGTAAGGAGGTGCTAGGCTGTGTAAGCACTTAAAAAACTAGACATGGTAGTATATTGGTAGGCAGTGCAAGGAACATCTGGCTGTGGAGACAGAAGAAAATCAGGGAGCTTAAAAATAAGCCGCACTGCCACATTTTGAGTGGATTGGAGATCCTGCATCGAGTATTTTGGTAGTCCTGGAACATAGGGCATTATCATAGTGTGCCCACTACTTCATTTTATTTATTTATTGAATATTTATAGGGTGCACTATACAGCAAAAAGTCGTTTCCAGGCGCATGGCCAGCATGGAGGAGATAAGGCAACACATGTTTCAACATTTGGATGCAAAAAAAAACAAAGCTTTAAACATTTCTTTGATTTGTTTAATCAGCATCATTTCACGACCCAGAAAGCACCACTATTTGTTTTACTCTGTTTGCATACGTTGCTGGAAGACCGAACAGCTCAGGCGGTGCAGGTGGTCTTCGAGTAGTAGTGTGGGTGCAAGGAGCAGGATTTCAGTCTTTAAGGGATTTAGTTTAAGGTATTTATTTCACAACTATATTTTGATTTGCTCCAAACACATTTTCTCATTGGGACCAGACATCTTAAAAAACATTTGAGTGCCACCCCCATATGAGTAAAACTGATTATTACAATAATGGATGATATTTATCAAAGGCAGCACTTAAAAATAGAACAGGCGGGGTGAGAGGGAAGAGCCAGGGGAAACTGCACAGATGATTGGCAAAGAGGCAGAAACAAAAGGGCCATATTCTACTACCTGTGACCGAGCAGAGAGGAAACTGTGAAACCATTTTAATGGTAGCACAATGAGCTTGGGACAATAAGAGGCGCGACTGGTGGAGGAGGACCAGGTCATAAATGACAGAGGTAGGGATGGATTTAGCTTGAGTATCAGAAGACAGTATTGAATAAAAAAAAACTCCCAATATTTTAATCTTCTTGAAGTGTCGAATGGGAGAGCCTGACAAAGAAAGGCCAGACTATGGCATCCCATTCATATTCAAACTATCAGGGGTTGAAGCCAGCTGCAATTCAGTTTTGACTTGATTGAAGCCCTGCCAATTAGTACTCATCCATGTCCCAACTAGGTTATATATTTTTTGTACTGTATTATGTTAATTTCCTGTTTCTGTTTTGCAATTACGGAGTTTGGCATCTTTTACTCGTTTTAGCAAACACAACCCTCCCTCCCTGATTCTCTTTTAAACAGTAAATAAGCTGAGTGTTGCCTGCATAATCTTGTAAGATGATATTATGATCAAGATGCCAGGGACGTCATTTCACCAAAATGCCTGGGGTAGCGGAAGTGACATCACACGACCCTTGACCCCCTGGTGACATCACAGCAAGTGATGTCATTTGACCCCACCCCGAAGTGATATCGCAGGATGCGATGGAACGCAACCTTTCACCCGTTGACAAAACAGGAAGTGCTATCACATAGCATTGTACACTACAAAAAATATGGTTACGATATCACTATAATGTGATGTACATTTCATACAAGAATGGATTGCCATATGTATTGTTAAGATCAGTGTGTATAGGCCCATATTACCAAATTACTGTGAATGCAAGCAGACGTCCATGACCAAATGATAATGATGTGTTATTATATAGCACTTACGCTTAAGCGCTTTATATAGAAAAAATATACACCCAATATCACTCAACCTGTGTTGGTACTCATTTATCGACCTCAGAAGGATGAAAGGCTGAATTGAGGCTTTTAAGAACAGACTAAATCAGTGACTCACCCCCTGAAGTGTGCCTGAAATAAACCTTTAATGAGTTTAGCAATTATTGTATAGAATTCCAGAAAGACATATTATTTGGTATTCCTAATCTTTCTTATTTAGGGTCAGTGCTGAAAGTGTTAGACTTGTGTCACTCCTTTTCTTCTTTTTTTTCTTTTTTTTAAGGGGCTTTAACAAGAAAGCCAGCCACTTCAGAACTAAAGAGCCACATGGTGCTGGCCACAGCCCATGAGCTTGCATTACAAAACCCCCCCCCCCCCCTTTTTTTTTTTTTCTAGAAGTCGCAGTTGCGACCTCTGGCGACCCCTAAATGACGTCCCTGCAAGATGCTTATCACATAAGGATTTGATATGTATATTTAATAAAAGCTAAAACATATAGGCACACGGCAAGTATTCCAAAAACCACTAGTTCTGACTAGGATTTAACCCTTGTTTACAGCATAATTTGTCTTTCCCGCCACCTCCCTGAAGCAGCAAATCAACAGCTGGTGGCCAAGGGTATTGAACGCTGCTGATAGGTCCATTGACATGAGCAACATACATTAACGCGGGAAAATCCAGTTGCTCCCATCAACAATTTGCCATAGATACTCTTTTACATCTGTTAAGGCCAATTCTGAACCTATTTAACACTGGAAGCCTGATTGCAATTCTCTCAGCAAGTGATGCACTTCCATATGGGATTGGAACTGTAAGGTAGCTATTTTAATCAATGATGTTAATTAAAAAATGATATAGTGGTCATGGTCCTATGATTGAGGCAAATGCTAACATCTAGATGTGTTTTTTTAATGAAAGTAGTAAAATAGACCCGTTTGAGATCATGTAGGATTTTAGCATCTTCAAGGGCAGTATTGACACATTTTGGTGATAAATGGGGCCAATGCCTCAATACACTCCATCACCAAAATAAAAAAAAGAGGAGCTTGGATCCCCAGTACAATTGGTCGGTTTTAACTTACTAATAATATTTACAAAATCCTCAAATGATATGGTTTTAAAATTGTTCTCAGCAGATAGATCACACTGTGGGACATTACAGCAGGAGACAGACAGGGAGCTTGCTTTTGAATTCATAGTGTTATTATTGATTTGATTTGATTTGTTTATTTATATAGCACACAAAACCCAGAGGTATCTAGGCACTTCAGTTTAAGAGATTGGTTTTAGGGCTTCAGGTTACAGAATAGGAAGCGTAAGAAGTGGATTACAACATTGTGGAACGTGCATGGGTAATATACATCATACGCAAAGTGTGAAAGAGAAGTACATGAAGATCACATCCATTGAGCCTGACCCCGAGTTACATGGCAGCAGCAGCATACAGATGCAACGTCAAGTCAGAGAGCAAATACATGGCGCCTAACCCCATGTTGCAGGGTGATAGCGACACACAGATGCAAAAGTCCATCAATGTGCAAATACATGGTGCCAACCCCATGTTGCAGGGCGGCAGCAACACACAGATGCGAAAGTCCAGCAATAGGCAAATACATGTTGCCAACCCCATGTTGCAGGGTGGCAACAACACGCAGATGCGAAAATCCAGCTATAGGCAAATACATGGTATCTACCCCATGTTGCAGGGCGGCACAACGCACAGATGCGAAAGTCAAATCAGTGGGCACGATTGACCCACTCCGCTCAGTTTTAGTCGTTTGTTTATTTTCCATTTAGTCAATTTAAATTGCAAGAACTTTGTTGTTTAAGTGGGACTATTTTTAAAAAGCACTGACATTTTAATTATCTGTAATGTGTGGATGGATATTGCACTTACTTACTTTTTTTTTTATTCATTTATTTTCAAGATTTTCAAATAATCAAAAAATACATCACCAAACGTTCAATAGAGTATAAAAACATAACACTCTACATTAAATAGGTAAGGAAATAAAAGTAATCCAAAGCATGTATAAATACTGAAACAGCAGACATTTCAAAACCAATTACTAACCTTTCTTGAAATAAAATACCTAAACAAATTCTTACATTTTGAAAATTCCAACACAGAACAACACATAAGACATACAGACATCTCACAGACTCACACAAAACAGAACAAAAACAAGACTGACGAAGAATCCTCAATTAAAGCACATATACATTATCAGGTAGTCGGATCCAACAGGAACAACTAATCATCAGATACACAGTCACCATATAAATCCATAAACGGCTTCCAAAGTGCTCGATATTTACTTTCCTTTCCTTGCCTCACAAACATCACCCGCTCAAAGTTCGATAATACTAACAGATCATTAATCCAATTATCTACTCTAGGCTTCTTCCTTGTCTTCCATACCATTAGTATTTGCTTCACTGCAACCACAAGTGCTTTATCAATCCATTGTCCATATTGACGAGCAACCGCACAACGCCCCCTACCCGATAAAAGCAACACCTGCATAGGCATCCTGGGAAAACATATAGACAAGACCGCCTCCAATCTATCTAGCACTCCCACCCAAAAGTCTAACACCCGAAAACAATACCATAACATATGAATCAACGTTCCCTTCTCCTTCCCACATCCCCAACACAAGTCATCACCAGCCAGTCCTAAATGATACATACACAGTGGAGTCCAATACAGATGTCCTAACACTTTCAAATGAATCAATCTCAACCTGAGATCCAACCTACTTCTATATCCTATACCCCACATAGATTACTTACTTTTTAACTTTTGTGCGTGTGTCATAATATATAAGAATCTCCAAAAGTGTTTGGTGGGCCGTCCCTTGCTGAGCTCAGATAGACGAGTGCGGCATGTGGCAGGAAGCTCTGCCGGGCAGATCTATAACTCTGATTAGTACCGTTACATAACCAGGCGGGACTAAAATTAGCAATATAGATGGGGTGGGAACTGGGAATAGTAGGAACATGATAGCATTTACAAATAATTAATTGAAGGAATTGGGTATGAGGGGAAGCTCTCTTTCCCTGCGATCACTGAATAAAATCAGGAGCCTGGGTATTGACAGAAGCCATAGTGGGGGAATGCCATCAAATAAACATGATAATAGTGCAAACGTGTTCAGAGCAGCACTACTTAACGTTAGGTCAGCGGTCAAGCATGCCATAGAGATATATGATCTTATTCATTCTCTTGATTTGGACTGTATTTTCCTGACAGAAACATGGTTCAATGAAGCAACTCAGTCCATGTACCATCTTTTGGTCCCTCAAGGATACTTGATACAAACCATTAACAGGTTAGGAAAAAGAGGAGGTGGCATAGCAGCCATCATTCGGGCACCACTCAAGATATCACATTTGCAAACTTTAGAGTGGGATGATAATACTCAGATAGGGCATGCATGTATTCAGTGCACCCCAAACAGAACTGTAAACATTCTGTTTGAATATCGACCACCAGGCCCTGCATGGGAATTTCTGGACAACTTAGAAACCTTTTTAATAGACAAAGGCAGTAAGCACAAAGAGCTGCTCTGTCTGGGTGACTTTAATATTTGGGTTGAAGACATGATTAACCCAGACGGCAGGGAATTTATGGGGATCTTGCCAGCCAATGAAATTAAGCTGTTAGCATCATCTCCCTCACATTGCCAGGGCCACTGTCTTGATGTATTGATACACAGAGGGGAGATGGTACGCTTCATAGATACAATTCCATTGTCATGGACAGATCCTTATGTCAGAATATTTGAATTAGTACCACCGGAAAAAACTTTGGAGAAGCAAGTTGAGCACATGACTGGTCAAATCTGTAGGTCAAAAGATCTACTGAAGATCCCAGCGGAGGATTTGAAGCAAGCTTTGGCTCGAATCAATAATGACTTGGCATGGGAAGAATTTTTCAATAAAGGCACAGAGATCATGGACAGGATATGTAATGAATACGCTCCTCTCCAGCAAAATAGAGCCAGGAATATTACCAGCCCGTGGTTCTCGCAGGGCATTGCGGAAAAAAGGGGATATTTAAGAGCCTCCGAAAACATATGGAGGAAAAAGCACACAGAGAGCAATTTAGAAATAGTAAATTGTATCTCAAGTGAATACAGAAAGGCAATTTTTGAGGTCACATCTAAATTCATGATGTAAAAAATTGATAAATCTATTAATAAACCACGAGAACTATATGCAGTGGTCTCTCAGTTAGCAGAATCTAGGTGCGCATCAATAGCTTCAGATATCTCTCAATCACAGGCTGAGGATTTCAATAACTATTTTACAGATAAAATAGATTTAATATGAGCTAAAATTGCCAAAATTACCCCAATAGATCACCAGGACCACCCAGAGACAATAGAAGTCACTGGACTGGAAAAGTTGGGGATCCAGAAACCAGACGTGGCTAGGAAGGCAGAGTTGGAGAGAATGGAGGCATTCAGCCATGATACTGAGGCGGGTTTTAACTCGTTTGCATTTATGGAAGTTTTGTAAGGTAGGGTTTGCTCCCTTCTCCCCGAGTTGAAGGCTACCAATGATGTGCTGTATGCTATTCCATCTTCAGTAGTCAAACGAGTAGTCTTAGATATTGCTCCATTTGTTACAAAGTTTGTAAACAAATCCTTAACATCAGGCATAGTGCCCCAAATTCTGAAGAAATCTGTAGTCACCCCACTGTTAAAGAAAACAAATTCAGATCCTAAGAATCTTCAAAACTATAGGCCAGTGGCAGGACTGCCGTGGCCGGCGAAGATTCTAGAAATAATTGTGACATCCCAGCTGCAAGAACACGTGGACCGTGGAAACCTCCTGGACACGTTACAATCTGGCTTTCGACCAGGGTTCGGGACAGAAACCGCGTTGTTGACAGTATGGGATGACCTATTGAAGATGGCAGATCAGGGGGATATGTCCTTGTTCGTCATGTTGGACCTGTCTGCTACATTTGATTTGGTAGACCATGGCATCCTGTTGAAACGACTCAGGGAAGTAGGAAACGTTTCAGAACAAGCCCTTCAGTGGTTTGATGTGGTTAGGTTAGTGTGCAACGTATCAAAAAGTGCACCTATCACTAATTTGAGAAAATCCATACATTGGCTAGCGGTGAAAGAGCGAATAGAGTTTAAAACTCTGCTTGTTTTTTAAATGTGTAAAAATATTGGCGCCAGGTTATCTATCTGACAAAATTAAAAGCTATACTCCTAGCCGGCAGCTACGCTCGGGGGAAAAGAATTTACTCCAAGTTCCGTGGTCAAAATATGTGAGCAAAGGAGAGCGTAGATTTGGGATCTATGGACCTAGACTATGGAATAAGCTCCCGGGAGATATCAGAGAGGCCAAGACACTTATGACATTCCGTAGGGCCCTCAAAACCCATTTGTTCTGCTGAGATTTCCCATGGGAAATGGTTACAGGGGCAATTTACTTACTGTACTGGAGAAAGACATTCCAAAGGCTAAAGTTTCCATCTGAGCCCAAATACGATTCAGTTTGTCCCGTGCGCGATACAAATGATTCAAAACTCCAAAGAGAAATAATTCAAAAATTCAAATACATGGTGCCTACCCCATGTTGCAGGGCGGCAGCAACACACAGACGTGAAAGTTAAATCAGTGGGCAAATACATGGTGCCTACCCCATGTTGCAGGGCAGCACCAACACACAGATGCGAAAGTCAAATCAATGGGCAAATACATGGTGCCTACCCTATATTGCAGGACGGCAGCAACACACAGATGCAAAAGTCTCGCAATAGGCAAACACATGGTGCCTACCCCTTATTGAAGGGCGGCAACAACAAAAAGATGCAAAAGTCCAGCAATAGGCAAATACATGGTGCCTACCCCATGTTGCAGGGCAGCAGCAACACACAGATGCGGAAGTGCAAGTCAGTGGGCAGATACATGGATCCTGCCCCATGTTGCAGGACAGCATCACCATGCAAATGCAAATTAGTTAGGGGCCATTATTGGCTTTGAAGAATGGGAAGAGGGGAGGGGAGGTGGGAGGACATCAAGGGAAGAGAAGAGGGAGGCACACACAACATCACAGGTCACCAAGGGGTATGTGGGGGGCATAAACGACATCATAGGTGACCAAGTGGAGTGTGGGGGGCACACAAAATATCACAGGCAACCAAGGGGGGTGGGTGGGAAGCATATCCGAAGAGGACAGGGAGCTGACAGGGGCCATGGGAGTGGGCCTTGGAGGGAGGGCTGGCCAAGCGTGCCAGCTCTCCCATAGGCCAGTATATGCCTATCCTCAGCCAATCACAGACAAACGGCTACAAACAACGGCCCAGGCACTCTGGTGCATGCGTGCCAGCCATCTTAGAATGGCAATGCAGGACAAACAAGCATTGAAGAATCACAGCGTAGGATGGTATGTGCTAGAACAAGGCATTGTTTCCCAAGGGCAGCAGAGATCCGCTGCTGCAGCGCAATATTGAGGCAATTTCGGAATTTAGGTGCATTATGAATAAAAGTTACGCTCAAATGCAAAATTGTCGTTGTGTAAGTCATAGGGATGGATTACCTTGCTTCAGGGTGGTGTGTGGAGTAAAGTCCGACCTCTCGATGGATGTGGGAGAGAGGGTGGGTCAGCAGAATTCTGCAGCTCCTGCTGGTAAAAGGAAGTGTTGTGGGGTACATTTACCAGCCCTGTAGAACTCCCCTGCACCACCAAACCGCATTTTCAGCAGTTACAAGAAGAATGACTGCACTGACTCTGCTGGGCACATACTCCCCTGCATCACCAAAACTTCATTTTAGCAGTTGCAAAGGTAATGGCTGCGCTGGCTCTGCTGACCGCATATGGGGCAAGATGAAACATAGAACACCCCGAGAATGGCTGCATTTATTTTCTTCATGTGCACCAAAAACAAGAATTGAAAAGCAGCCTGGCTCAGCGCTGCTATGCTGCCAGCTCAAGGCTTCCAACTGAAAGAGAAAATGTTCTGTGTTTAAAATGATTTTGCACTGGTGCTATTTCCAACTTTTCAACATTACACAGTTTGGTTCCAGTAAAACCAGTTCATGCCCATCTATCTTCAGGAGGAACACCATCAAAGGAGGGCCATTCCTCCCGGAAAGGCATTGTGTGTCAAGTAAAAACTGTGAAAGAGCAGAGAAATTTGTTTCAGGATGTACGGCAAGCGTTTACGCTTGCAACCAAGTAACATAGGCAAATCTCTTCACAAGAAGCTCTCTCCCTTTGCTTCTGTCAGTTTCAAAGAATCCTTGTTTTGATCAGATTCCTGTGTATTAGAAATTGACCAGAGCTATGGAAATGTTCAGAATAAAGGTGCGAGGAAAATTGCATTTATAAATGACCCGGCCAAGTAAAATTAACCCGTGTTGCACTGCTCTGCAAAGCAGTGAGTTGCTATTGTACAAGCTCAATGGAAATAATACTGTAACATGCCCTGAAACAAAACTATATATGTTGGGAAGAAAAGCTGCCAAAATATAAGTAAATTGTATTCTGTGTAGTTTATTTCTTCCCACAAAAAGAACTTCAACATCATGGCTAGGCCCAGAAATTGCTGTCAAACCAGTCTTTGCAAAGGCAGGCACTTCTAATGTGCCAGCCACATGGGAAAGGATGTTCCTTTTCCACATGAAAAGCCCAGAGGTGTAGGAAGAGGCGACTTCGTCAGACGTAGCGGCACTGCTGCAGCCTGGGACAATGGACAGTACTGATGAAAGACGGGAAGTTGCTGTGCTTGACACTATTGAAGTCACACTGATGATTATAAAGTCAAGTAGTAATGGATTTAATAAACACAAAAACAGCCGTCAATGGACAGCCCTGTCACTGAAGTGTGAATTCCTCTGACACCTCTCCTCAGATTCAACAGTCTAAGATCAAAGGGGAGTCATAGCAACCTCTAGGCAAAGCTGACCAACGTATGACATTTGGCTGGGGAGTTGAAAGGACTGGCCACTTTTGGGAAAAAAGCCAGCCCATATGATTGAAAAGACTTTTCATATCAATACATTTATGTCAGTAATCTAAAGAAGCAGTAATGTAAAATTTTGACACCTTGAATGTAATTTTTGCACTATGAAAATAAGACAATGTCGATCTTCCAAGCATTTGGGCGACGCAAATGCCAGTAAAATGGCATTTCTGGACAAAGTGTACATGGTACAGTGATGAAACTTAAATGCAAATATGCCCGACATTGATAAGCTTCTGTGTATCCATTTTTAGAATTTTAGCGCAAATATTTGCCATAGAAATTGTGAAAGATTGCCAGAAGGACTAAACAGTATTGTTCAAACTTGGGGTTTGGAATAGTATGCTCCATGTGAAATATGGTATTTGCCTATCTAATTTTTATAGGGGTGATGTCTATAAATATGAGGGTTTTGTTTTGAAGAGGAAGTGCCAAGCACGATTCGCACTCCAGCCAAGTAAATTGTATTCTGTGTAGTTTATTTTTTCCCACAAAAAGAACTTCAACATCATGGCTAGGCCCAGAAAATGCTGTCAAACCAGTCTTTGAAAAGGCAGTCACTTCTAATGTGCCAGCCACATGGTAAAGGAAGTTCCTTTTCCACATGAAATGCCCAGAGGTGTAGGAAGAGGCGACTTCGTCAGACGGAGCGGCACTGCTGCAGCCTGGGACAATGGACAGTACTGATGAAAGATGGGAAGTTGCTGCGCTTGACACTATTGAAGTCACACTGATGATTATAAAGTCAAGTAGTAATGGATTTAATAAACACAAAAACAGCCGACACTGGACAGCCCTGTCACTGAAGTGTGAATTCCTCTGACACCTCTCCTCAGCTTCAACTGTCTAAGATCAAAGGGGAGTCATAGCAACCTCTAGGCAAAGCTGACCAACGCATGACATTTGGCTGGGGAGTTGAAAGGACTGGCCACTTTTGGGATTAAAGCCGGCCCATATGATTGAAAAGACTTTTCATATAAATACATTTATGTCAGTAATCTAAAGAAGCAGTAATGTAAAAGTTTGACACCTTGAATGTAACTTTTGCACCATGAAAATAAGACGATGTCGACCTTCCAAGCATTTGGGGATGAAAATGGCAGTAAAATGGCATTTCTGGACAAAGTGTACATGGTACAGTGATGAAACTTAAATGCAAATATGCCCGACATTGATAAGTTTCTGTGTATCCATTTTTAGAATTTTAGCAGAAATATTTGCCATAGAAATTGTGAAAGATTGCCAGAAGGACTAAACAGCATTGTTGAAACCTGGGTTTGGAATAGTATGCTCCATGTGAAATATGGTATTTGCCTATCTAATTTTTATAAGGGTGATGTCTATAAATAGGAGGGTTTTGTTTTGAAGAGGAAGTGCCAAGCACGATTCGCACTCCAGCCAAGTAAATTGTATTCTCTGTAGTTTATTTTTTCCCACAAAAAGAACTTCAACATCATGGCTAGGCCCATAAATTGCTGTCAAACCAGTCTTTGCAAAGGCAGGCACTTCTAATGTGCCAGCCACATGGGAAGGGAAGTTCCTTTTCCACATGAAAAGCCCAGAGGTGTAGGAAGAGGCGACTTCGTCAGATGGAGCGGCACTGCTGCAGCCTGGGACAATGGACAGTACTGATAAAAGATAGGAAGTTGCTGTGCTTCACACTATTGAAGTCACACTGATGATTATAAAGTCAAGTAGTAATGGATTTAATAAACACAAAAACAGCCGACAATGGACAGCCCTGTCACTGAAGTGTGAATTCCTCTGACACCTCTCCTCAGCTTCAACTGTCTAAGATCAAAGGAGAGTCATAGCAACCTCTAGGCAAAGCTGACCAACGCATTACATTTGGCTGGGGAGTTGAAAGGACTGGCCACTTTTGGGAACAAAGCCGGCCCATATGATTGAAAAAACTTTTCATGTAAATACATTTATGTCAGTAATCTAAAGAAGCAGTAATGTAAAATGTTGACATATTGAATGTAATTTTTGCATCATGAAAATAAGACAATGTCGATCTTCCAAGCAGTAAAATGGCATTTCTGGACAAAGTGTACATGGTACAGTGATGAAACTTAAATGCAAATATGCCCGACATTGTTAAGCTTCTGTGTATCCATTTTTAGAATTTTAGCAGAAATATTTGCCATAGAAATTGTGAAAGATTGCCAGAAGGACTAAACAGCATTGTTCAAACTTGGGGTTTGGAATAGTATGCTCCATGTGAAATATGGTATTTGCCTATCTAATTTTTTATAAGGGTGATGTCTATAAATATGAGGGTTTTGTTTTGAAGAGGAAGTGCCAAGCACGATTCGCACTCCAGCCACCCCTTTTGAAGTACCAGGAACATTCACACTGAAATATGTGACATATGATGAGCAAATAAACCAGTAGAGAGCCGCAGTTGGGCTCTGTCCAGTACCTATCAGAATAACAGCACCTATTGAAGTACCGAAACCTAAGAAAACCTGGATAGTAAGGAACCCATTGAGAAAACCTTATCCACAAGTGAGACAGAAATACGATTGTCAGAATGTAATACCGAAAAGAAGCTAAGAAGATACTGAGGAAGACGAATGGTGTTGTCATAGAAACCCGTACTGACACACATATAGAAGATATAATGACCTGAGAATGATGACAAAAGAGACAAAATACCATGGATAAGTGACATCTTGAACCCGAGATAAAGAAACTTATGCCGCGAACAAGATGAAGATATTCAGTCAGTTTAAACGTGTACATATGCAAAGGAGCTGCAAGAAGCACAGAAATCGTGAGGCTTGCTTATGCTTAGTAGTAAGATAGATTGCGGCAAGCACCACCTATACATATATCTACCTCAAAGAGCACTTTATATAAATATACTTCCACTACGCACAAGAGCAGAATCAACCAAAGGTTACTAAAGGTCTCAAGAGGTGAGTGCTGCAGCAAACAAACCGAGAATTAAAGACGGAAAGAAACTCAGCCGAAGGTAATCATGCCAAGAAGCCAAGGCCGTATCAGCTGGAATAGGCCAACAGTGGATACAATTAAAAGGAAAGAAGAACAGAGTATCCTGTCTGGAAAGGTCAAGATAAGCCACAGATGGCAGATGACTGGCAGAATTAAATCAAATGCACGAAATTGCATGAAGGAAAGGCCGATTTCACGGTGTCAGAATCACTTAACCAGGCAAGCAGAAAGGGATGAAACTTTCACACCTACGCATGGACCTTTGCCATACCCAGACGCCTTAACTTTCCCAGACCAGGAAGCAGACTCGAGGCCAACTACAAAGAAATAATTGACACATGACCACTGAGGTGATGATTTATTGTAACAACCATTAGAAGGAAGCTGGCGTGCAGACAAACCCCCTGCCCCTGGCCGGCTATTCTGCATGCTACTAAGCGCAAGTGGAAAAGTATGAGTGGGGTTGATCATAGTGGACTGTGTAATCTATGGTTCTATAGTTAATAGAACCAATGAGACGTCATACTTTTAGTGACATTTACACTAGCCATTTTGAAGGAAGGGCTTAGTTGCCCCATCTGACATTGTTTATCCAATCCCCTCTCCCTGTTAACATATACAGATATAGTACCTATATTAAAGTTACCTTCCTAGAACCATCAAGTTGCATGCTAAATTTTAAGAGTTATACATCAGTGGTGACAAGTTTTTGGTATAAATGTTATGTTTTTTCTGAAATTAATTGGAGTTGAAGCGAGAAAGAGGATTGAGCGATTGCTGATATTCATTGAACTCCCCGTTTTTTTGTACTTGTCATTAAACTGACTCCCTTTGCCAAACTATTTATTAATTTGGTGCAAGAGTACAAATCTGCATCCCCATCTATCTCAAGGGTGCTGCTGCTCATCTTAAAGTGCTGTTTGGAAACCCACAGTCCTATGGGCCGGCTTGGGTCCATCCTGCACACTTGGTAGCAGAGATTGATGGTTCGATTAGAATCGATTTATATAAGACACCCATTGGCCGTAAACATAAGTAACTCCGGGTCCTCTGCAATATCACAAGTCATTTGCCATTCGGCTGAGTAGAACAAGAAGCTCCCCGTAGATAGTGGTTAGTCTAAGTAAAAAACCCTGCAGGTTAGGTCTAAAGGAACCTTTGATTTCAGACAAGAATCACTTCTCACTTCTGCGAGCAGCCAATCGGACGAGCAGCATGGAAAGGCGGTAACGAAGGCGGTGATCCTGATCATCCAGAGAAAAAGTGAAAAAGACTAAATGCTTCGGCAAAAAGTTGCATGCATTAAAACAAGTAAGGGAAGGTAACAGAGGTAGGAGGGATCAAAATAACGATAGAGGAAAGTATAATGTATATATAAGAGTAAAATATTGGCTCGAGGGTGGCCAAGCAATAGAGAGAGATACCGTTAGAGGCTGAGAGAGAAGTATACACCCATTTTGCCTAGGATTTAAAGATTGCCAGAAGGAGTATTTTACCTAGAGCCCAGTTAAATGGGTGACGTAGGAGACCAGAGAAATTAAAGATTCTCTGAAAGAGATAGACTCACGTTCCCTAGTGGAACAGAAATAGGGGCAGAATGCATCTGAGGAAGTAGACGGCATGAGATTTATGTAGCCGGCCGGAGTCTGTCTTGTCTGTTTTGTGTTTTTCTTTTTTCTGACGTCACGAGGTAAAAGCATTTTTGGGGGAAAATAGCATGAAAATTGTGCGATTGAATAAACAAAATGTTGTATGACATGGATTGATGGTTGTTGTTTGAAAAAATAAAAGTACATTTTTTGTGAAAAAACAGGATTGGAGCTTGCGACGATTGGTGCTCGCTCATACTGTTGACCTTGTTTGTGAAACATAAAGCATAACAAAGTGTTATATAAGGAGAGGATAAACAGGTTTAAGCATGGAAGACGTTACCCACTGGTACACTTGTGTAAACAGTTGCCAAAACATGCACCTAAGCTGAAACAGTACAGTGCAGAATAGGTTAAAGGGACCGCAAACAAAATGTTTATGCCATAGACCCAAGGTGGCTCGCTATCTAAAACGGTCTTGCAACACATGACGACATATTTGCACGCCACGTATACTGGCAAAAAGTTAGACAAACGCCTAGCTAGTTTAGAGCTTTGGAAGATGTACCAAGCTGAAAAAGAGGAGGAGCCGCCGGTAGATTGGATACTTAACGTATGCACAGAGGGGGGTGAAACACTTTCTGCACCACCCTCCCCGTCTGAAACAAAAAGAAAAGCCAGTAAAAACAAAGAATTATACCCATTGAAGGAGCTTAAAGCAGCCACAGGATATAGAAACCCGTCACATGAGTCACCTACGCAAAGTAGTGACGAAGGCCTAGAGAAGGACAGAGACAGAGATATTACCTCCAAAATAGAGATGCAAAAAAGAAATAGGGGATCAAACACAAGCATGCACATCTTTAGATATGGGAAGAGAGGGAAAGAGATGTAAGGGAGAAGAGGATAGGACTGATGAGATGGCATTCACACAGAACGAATGGATGGGAGGTCAGATTTCATTAAACTTGATGGTAAAGGTATTGAGGACATGAGACAAAAGGGAGAGCCAGATGAATTAAAAACGAAAGAAAAGGAAAAGGAAAACCGATTGAGAGACGAAGGAACTAAGAAAAAGGATAGACAGAAACAAGAGCAGTTATATCATGAGGAGCAAGAAAGGAAATGTGATCATAAGCAGAGAACAGCTGATGATCAGGACAGGCAGGAACAAAGGACAATAGAAGAAGAACAAACAATACGGGAGAAAAGAATAAAAAGACAAAGGAATGAGGAAGTACGAAGGGCAAATGAACGAAGAGATGCGAGGAAACAAGAAGAAGATAGGATCAGAGAGGAAGTGAGGAAGCGTAGACAGTTTGATGACGACATAGAACGCAAGCAAAGACAGAGAGCACGGGATCTTGAATATCTGGAAAGAGAGGTTAAAACCCAATCCAGTAGTAGACTGGGAAGACATACAAGAGTACAATTCAGTACCAGGCATCTCTAGGGCAAATGTGGAAGATGACTTCGACACCAGAAGCATCGGAGAGACGATCGATAGAATATATGATGAAATGGGGCTAGAACACGGAAAGGAGAGGATGACCCCAAGGGAAAGGAGAGGATGAGCGTCTTGAGACCACTCAGTTGTATGACACTGAGGATGTCTCTTGAAGTAGCAGAAATAGAGAGCTATCCCTAGATAGGTTGACGCTAACCAGAAATTAGGAGGATGAGAGAAGTTGCACGAGTTGGGCACAGACAAAATCAGACACAGAAAGAGAAGACGAGAGAAGACTAAAAAAAACACTTCTCTCAATGAAAATGGAATCAGATGGTCAGATTCTAGTGGATCTGCACCAAAGACATCAGAGTCAGCCACACAATCAGCCGACAAGAAGGAGTATCTTACGGTCAGAGGGGGGTGTCTACACCACACTATGTGAGCAGACTAAGGACATTGGCAGGTAGACGGCAATGCAGGAATATTACCCCTGCAGTGGATAGAAAAATTATGAGAGAGGAAAAAGAGTGCCATGTGTCACAATTGCTGTTACTCAAAAAAGGAGGAACGAGGCCACAATATATACCATGGCCACACATAGATTGAGAAAATCTGAAAAATAAGCTTCCAATGTTGACATTGGGAGCTGGAAAATGGATACATGAGTTAGAAAAAATGACGGGTGGGAACACGTTAGCTATCGGGGAAATTAAGGGTCTTTTAATTGCCATACTTGGTGATAGAGCTGACGATGTGTGGACACGTGCAGGTTACCCTGGAGTTACTACAGTTAATACTTTGCATGATGGAGTGCCATTTAACAATTGCAGAACCTCCGTATGGAAGGCATTACGAGTGTTCTACCCGGATACTTCAGACATGGGAGCTATAATGACAAGTAAAATGAAGGAGTCAGATGATTCTTTGCTTTACATTCAGAATTGCCAAGCCGGCTGGGTGCTGGAAACTCATTAATCTTGGGGGAAATCTATACCCGTGTTTTACCATATATTATGCCAAGGGCTGCCAGAACAGGTACAGAAGCAGCTTAAGAAATTGGTAGGAACTGAGGCCAAACCGCGGTCTGAAATACAGTTAACCATAGCTCACTATTGCAGGCTGTTCCAAAAGAAAAATCGCAAAAAAGAGGCTGCACGAAAAGGCGAAGAGGCAAAATTAGTGCAGAAGAAATTGTCAAAATATGCCATTGAAGGGGCACTAATCACTAACACAGATGGATCAAACATGCAGCAGGTCAATATCGAAGGCAGGTTGATCAAGGCAATAACGGGTTTTACCCAAGAGGAAGAGGCTTTTGTGGAAGAGGATGGCAGAGCAATCAGGGGGTTTTCAAGGTAATCAGGGAGGTTTTCAAAACATGCAAAACGGCAATCAGGATATGTCAAATGGACAATTAATCAGACCACTGCCAATATGTTGGACGTTTGGGATGACAGGGCATCTAGCACGCACATGCAGAAGTCAAGGCATGGTGCAAAATGAAAAAGGTACAAGAGTAGGGATGATGAATCCACCTATGTTTTTACAGCAGGATGGAAATGGAGTTGCACAAAATCACACGGTGCAGCAGCAAGCACCGGGAGCACAACAAAGTTTGCAACCTCAGAATATGACACATTTTCCGCAAGGACAATCTCAACAGTCGCCGATGCAACTATTACTAACAATAAGTACAAGGCAGGTACTGAATTCTGGAATAAAAATGACACTGCTGATGGAGGAGGTCCACTCACTCAACATGGGACAAAGTTATATATGGACTAGGACAGCTCACCGGGAAACCTGATGTGTTCTATCCTATCCGTGACACCGAACCCTCACGAGGAACCAAGGGTAGATGTCATTATAGGGGATAAAGGGATTCTTTCTTAGTTGACCCAGGCACAACACACTTGTGTATACTTGAAGGCAAGTTTTCTTTGTCCGACAATGCCATAAATACTCAGGGCTTCACATCAGCAGCAAGTCGTATTCCTTTTACAAAAGAACTTCCAGTTTCCATTTGAGAATGTGACATGAAAGTGCCACTGCTGTATTCAAGGCAAACCCCAGTGAATATATTTGGACAAGGCCTAATGACAAAGTTAAACATGACAATCTCGATCACGGAGAAGGGCATGGTATGTTCAACTCCAGGAATGCATTATTTAAATATATGCAAAATGATTAGAGCATACGCGGGACAAACGGCTATGAGAGCTGTTCCATTGGAACCAGAAATATTTGCGTATGGAGTGCGTATATTGTTGTCGTGGCTACCAGGCCTTACAGACAAACCAATGAGAACCCCAGATGAGTTTCTATTTAGGCCAAGAATACCTATGCATGAGGAAAAGGGACAAGTGTTTCCCTTGGTAATACAAACAGCCATAGTACGAGGAAAAATGGCGTTGATAGATGGCTATGATGAGGAAGGCAGACAATGGTGTACAGTAATCGCCATTGGGGAAGGATACAGATTGACTGACGTCACTGATGACGATCTGTTTTAAGAGTAAACAGGTGTAGATGAAATGACAGTTGAGGTTAATCTCATTTAATGATTAAAAGAGAAGTGCCCCAGAGAATGATGCTGGCACAAAAGCATCCTGAATATTTTGATGACGACATGGCAAAAGTGCCTGTCTCAGTGTGGACTACTGGCCCTTATAACGTAGGTTTATTGAAACCAGGAGCAATTTTACCAAAAGCACGACAGTATCCCATGTCTATTGAAGCAGATGAAGGGATTTTCAAAACAATTTCTGCTATAATGGAGCAAGGCATCTTAGTGATATCAGAGTCGTCATGCAACACTGCAGTTTACCCTATTAAAAAATCAAAGGGAGGGTCTTGGCGTTTAATCCAGGATTTAAGGCCAATAAATGATATTGTAGAATCTGAGTTCCCTCTAGTCCCTAACCCGTCCACAATCCTATGTAATATACCCGTTGAGGCAAGATATTTCATGGTGATTGACTTGAAAAACGCATTTTTCTCAATCCCACTGCACAAAGACTCACAAGATTTGACATCATTCATGTTCAGACAAGTTCGTCTGAAAAGTACAAGGTTACCCCAGGGGTACTGTGAGTCTCCTTCGATTTTCAACAGAGTCCTACATATGGACTTAAGCAACATTGCATTAGAGAGTGTTGTCTTGCAATATGGGGATGACATCTTAATTTGCAGCACGACAGAGGAAATGTGCAGACACAATTCAATTCAGCTATTAACTTTATTGGCTGAGAAAGGATATAAAGTGGACAAAGAGAAGTTACAGTATTGTCAACAAGAAGTGCTGTACATAGGCAAGCTAATCTCACATGAGGGGAAAAGGGTTACCCCTGAAAGGGCTGAAGCCATATTAAAGACATCACCATTCGTCTTCCTTCAGTATCTTCTTAGCTTCTTCGGGTATTACATTCTGACAATAGTCATTCTGTCTCACTTCTCGATATGGTTTTCTGAATGGGTACCTTACTGTCCAGGTTTTCTTAGGTGTCGGTACTTCAATGGGTGCTGTTATTCTGATAGGTACAGGACAGAGCCCAACTGCGGCTCCCTGCTGGCTTATTTGTTCATCATACATCACATATATTGGCGTGAATGTTCCTGGTAGTTCAGAAAAGGGTTGGCTGGAGTGTGAATTGTGCTTGGCACTTCCTCTTCACTCCCCCCTCTGGGCGATTCATCGACCACTCTCACTTCTTCCTTTGTATCCACTTTTATTTCATCCTCTGGATCCAATCATAGAGGTCTGTATAAATGTTCCTTTGGGGTCCATATCTTTATTACTCCCTTCAAGCTTCCTGCTGTTCTTACGTGCTCATCTTTGTTCCAAGTCATTAGTTGGCATTGTCCACTTGGACTACAATAGATCCATCTTCCATCATAATTTCTATGTTTCCTTGGATATCGAAACTTTGTTCCTTCTGGTGCATAAATGATGGCTTTCACAAAGTATCTTATTTCTGCATCAATCAGGTCCTTAGGCTTCCATCCTGACTCGACATCAATCATGATCTTCATGCCTATGGCCTTTTTTGCAGTTTTCTGGCACTGAGATATTATTATCTTGATAACAAAGAATCCAAGCAATATCATCACCAGCAGGGCTCCTAGGAATTTGAATAAATCTGCCATCCGTTGCGGAATCCATGAAAATAGCGATCCAAACCAGCTGCCATCATCAACTTCGTCAGATTCATCAATCATCTGTTTCTGTAGTTTCTTCCGCATACCAATGGCTTCTGTTAAGGTTCCATTTTCGTCATCGTGAGATGGTATAATTATGCAAGATGATTCTCCAATTTTTGCACAAACACCTCCATCCATACCTGTGATCATGTCAAGGACATATCTGTTCTGGAGAGTCATTAGTAGAATCGCCTTTAACTCTTCCTTGATTGCATTGAATCATTTTATGGTCGTGTTGATGGTCTGCAGTAACTCCCATCTGGTTATCTGCAACCATTTAGTATTTGCTCCAACCTGAATTCTTGGCATCAGAATTGTAGTGAACACTGATGAGGTTAGGCTGAACAACCTGTGTTCATACGGGATTGCATGAAAAGCTTCTTCTGATTTAGCAGAAAAGTAATTCTCTCTCTTCATTCAGCTCATCAGTTCCACAGATCTCTTCTTTCTCAGGTGAGCATCTGCTTTCGGAAAACGCTTTTTGGAATCACCAATGCTGGAACATGGACATTTACCAGTGTGCATATTCCTCCCCAATGTTTCGGCAATATGATATATGATTTGTATGCACATGCCCAATAATGATCCACCATCACTGCAGTACCATGTACCATTCCTGGAGCGTCAAAGACTCGGCCACAATTCTGGTTTTCTCTCATTTTTCTTGCACCTTTATTTCTGAAGCAGAATTTCAGGCTCTCTAATGGTACTATCTGCAAGGGTCCTCCTCTGTCCTCGACCCATGTCAATAGTTTAGCAAGTCTCGGCCAAAGGGGCTTGCATCCACTCTGTACTATGTGAATGGTAGCCTGGTAACAACTCATGACCATCCATGCTCTCCAGATCACTACTCCTTTCTCTCATCCGTCTCGTGAAAGCACTGTTCCCCAAATTTGCATATGGCCTCTGTTCTTCCAACTCCGAGCTTCTTCTGGAGTTTTCCCTTGAACGCTCAGTCTTGGGTTTGCCTCTCTTCTGATCTCTGCTCCTTTAACTCCAGGCTTCTCATATCTGATCACAATGTTCTTAGTTTTTCCATTGTTTCTTGTCTTTATCTCTTGGACATAGTCGTCTTCATTTGGATCAGTTGCTTCAGTTGCCCATTTGAGTGAAGCATCACTTCCCATGAACTGGCCTCTGGTCTTGCACATTGCTATATGTGACAGACAATGTGCTGTTTGTACATCTATTTCGACAGCTACGAAGATCTTTGACTTCCCCATGCTGTAAGGTCGGAGTCCGCAGACAAAGCATTCTTCCTCGGAATTTCGTCATCCAACTTCTTTCATGTGTTGGTACCAAATGTTATTTCCCAAGTGTGCTGTGCTGTCCAGGTAGTCGTTTAGTTCGTTGTTGTCTTCTTGTGTGCTTCTCCTGATTCTCAAGGTTTTCATGTAGTTTGCTATCATCACATCCTTAATAGCATCCATAGAGCTTCTTCTCGCTGGAGGATTCTCAGGCATCTCTATCCATGGTCCAGGCATTTTCATCTGGTCCATTTGAGTAGGAGACAGTCTGGTAATTCTTTCCTTGTCCTCTTGTCTTTTCCTGGCTTTGGCTATGAACGGACATATTGATTCTGCTATCATCTCTACACTTGTCAGTTTTGCAGGACTTGCACTTGTACCTTTCATTGCTGGATTGGGGATGCTTGTCAATGCTGTCTCTGTTTGTTTATTCTCCAACTCTTCTTGTCTCTTTAAAAGTTCAGTTTTCTCCATTTGTCCTTTGGCTTCACTTGGCGTGGAACTTCTTATTGTAGGTTGTTCAAACTTCTCCCATTCTTTGGACTGTGGTTCTGCAGTTATTGACACTAGACCTGGTGTATGTGCATTCATCGTTTGCGTGTGTGTGTTTTTCATTAACCCCTTCTCATGTTTGCTTTGCCGACGCTGTCTCCGATTTTTCAACTTGCTTGTCACCAAAAGTGTGTGTGTGTCATTGCTAATCACATCCATCTCAAGTTCACTGATTCCGCTATCAGACCTTCTAGGGATTTCAATGACTATGTAAGGTCTGGGTGCCTTTGTGGGTTTCATGCTTACATCATTAGGCGGGTGCACTGGGATCAGAACACTTTGTGCACCAATAAAAAAATGCAGTTCGAATCGTCAGCGACAGTAAAACAATAACGAATACAATGCATAGGTACATGATTCCTCTATAGGTTAACCTACAACACTTAGTTCCAGGGAAATACGAGCGCCTCTCCTCCTGAGGGATGACAAGATTGCTGTTTTGGTTGCCCATCTCGATCATCTAAGGAAATAAAACAAACTCTAGAATACATTCTAGGTAATATAGTTTTTTTTTTTTTTTTAAATATATTTTTATTTTGTTTTAAGTGAAAACAGTATAAACAAACTTGTAACATTATATACAATAAAACAATAAACACTTAACAAAACACAACACTACACTCCTCCCCCTCCCCCCCAAGAGCTCATCCACAGGGTAGTTCCGTATCGACCTGGTGTGGCCGGGTGACTTCCTCCTCCGAGGCAGTAGGTTCTCCTCGTACCCCAAACAGACCAGTGACTAATGACCTCCAGGCTGCTAGGTTGCCCACATCCTCCTCCCCGCATTTACTGCATGCCTCTTGCCAGACCATGGTTTCGGCTTCCGCCCATTTTTGGAGATCCCTCCACCACATCTCTATCCTAGGTTTGTAGCATTGCTTACAATTCATGGCTATCCTCCTCTTAGCGAGTATATACGCTAGGTCTCTCAGTTTCCCCAGATGTCTGGTGTTCTTCGGTCTGGGGAACCCCCCTAGAAGGCAAGCCCAGGTCGTGTCAATGCTTATCGGGACCCCTTTGTCAGCCAACTTCTGTGACACTTCTCTCCAGAAGACTTCGATTACTGGGCAGGACCAGAACATATGCGTCATGTCCGCGTCCTCCTCGTTACATTTCGGGCATGCCTGCCTGCCCGAGTTCACAAACTTAGCTATTCTCTTGGGGGTCATATACGCTCTGTGTGTGATATATAGTTGGATTTGCTGTAATCTAGCATTTCTGGACACTTTTTTATGATATCCCAGAGCCCGTTCCCACATCCCATCAGTCATCTGAACCCCCACCTCCATTTCCCATTCTAGTCTCAAGTCTGTCAAGTCCTTTCCCACTCGGGACATCACCACCTCATACAATCTGGAGATCTCGTGTCCGCCCTCTGATATGTCATATATTGTATCAATCAGGGTGTCCGGATCCTCCGCTAACACCGTCTCAGGCCAAGATTTTCGGATAATCCGTACCAACCTGAGGTATGTAACGTATTGGCCCCCATGTAACCCAGCTTCTTCTTCTAGGTCTGCAAAATCCTTGATGGCCCCATCTTGCCATATATCTCCTAACGTGGCCAACCCAACCGGTTCCCAGTACATTCTGATCGTTTTTCTAAGTTGACCATCCCCCGCAGTCAAGGCAACCAGTGGCACCTGCGGCGAACACGGATCCGGGCTTTCCAGTAGCCGGCATGCTCTACGCCACATTTTCCACCCAAGTAACAGCATACCAGGGCGAAGATTTAAGTCTTGTCTAGGGACCCAGATGATCTCCTTCAAATAAAACGGGGTGCAATCTGTCCCAACCAACCTGGACTCGGGAGATTCCTCATCAGAGAGCCACTGTGTAACATATTGCAATTGGCTCGCTACATAATAGGCCTCAAAATGTGGTAATTTAATCCCTCCTTTATCGTAGAAGTTTCGTAGCTTCCACAGCGCCACTCGGTTGCGAGTGCCGTGCCATAGGAAGTCCCTGCACATACTGTCGAGTTTGGTAAAGAACTTCCTAGCTATTAAGTATGGTATGTTGTTGAAGAAATGCAGCAGTCTAGGCAAGACAACCATTTTAAGCAACGCCCCTCGCCCTATCATCGCTAGCGGCAGCTTTTCCCAAAATCGCATAGCTGCATGGATTTTATCCACAGCAACCTCGGTGTTATGCAGATGTTCGTTTCCCACAGTGTGATATATGTCTATTCCGAGGTATCGGAAGGACTCGGCTGCCCAAGGCACGGGCAATACCGGCAAGCGTTCCGTGGGGACCCTCGAATAGTACCCTAGGGGGAACATGCTCGACTTGCCGGGATTAACCGCTATGCCGGACAATTCGGCATACCTCCGCATGACCTCTAAAACATACTGGAGGTTCTCTTCCGGATACTTTAAGTACAGCAGCAAGTCATCGGCATATAAGGATATCAAATGGCTCTTTCCTCCCACCTCGATGCCTACCAGGTCATATTGCTGTCTAAGATATACCGCTAAAGGTTCCAAGGCCAATATGTATAACATCGGGGACCAAGGACATCCCTGCCTAGTACCCCTACTTAGGTGCCACTTATCGGATATCACTGATCCCGTACGCACCCTAGCCGTTGGCTGGCTATACAGTAGTCTCGCCCATCTGATATAGCCTGGCCCAAATCCATATTCCCTCAGGACCGCAAACAGCCACGGCCACCTCACCAAATCAAACGCCTTAACTGCGTCTAGGGAGATCACTGCCATTTCCTCATCTCTTCTGTTCCCTTCTTCTATCACTCGGTGGAGCCGCCTGTGATTATGAGTTATATTCCTGCCAGGGACATATCCTGTCTGATCCGAGTGTATCAGTCTGCCGATGACCTTGCGCAGCCTGTCCGCCAAGACCGCTGTCAGGATCTTACTGTCTTGGTTCAACATCGACAGCGGTCTGTACGATCCACAGTGTTGTCTCGGCTTGTTAGGCTTGGGTAGTGGTACGATCAGCGCTTCTCTGAGCGTGTCTGGCAATCGGCCTCCCTCGAATGATTCGTTATACATCTCCAGCATAGGGGGGAGTATCTCTGCGCTATACGTTTTGTAGAACTCACTCGGGAGTCCGTCAGTGCCCGGGGTCTTGCAAGTAGGCAGCCTTTTCACCACTTCTTCCAGTTCATCTAGCGTAATGGGGCCATCTAACTCCTCCCTTTCCTCTGCACTAATCCTGGGCAGTTCTATATCTTCCAGTGTGTCCCTGATTTTATCCAGATTGTCTTCCCTGTTGTCCTCATACAGCGCTTTATAATAATCTAAGAAAGCAGCGTTAACCTCCTCCTGAGTGTGAGCCTCCTCTCCGTCTTCCCTTTCTATCATCATGACCGGGGCCCTGGGGGTTTCCCTCTTATAAAGCCATGCCAGTAGGCGACCAGTTTTGTCACCTCCTGCATGTTGCCTCTCCACGTATTTCCTGTAATTGAGGTCACAAAGCCGCTCCCAAAGCTCTGAGCATCGTTGTTGTAATTCGAGTACTAGGTCTGTGTCCCCTCCCCCTCTGGTACATTCACGCTCCAATTCTTTCTCCACTTTCTCCAGCTCAGCTAAAACCCCCCCTGAAGGCCCTTTGATTTAGAAATAGCGTCGCCCCTCACTACCACCTTGAAGGCCTCCCAAAGTGTCCCAGCCGAATCCACACTGCCCGTGTTCTCCTCAAAATACCTTGTAATCGTCTCTCTAATATCTTCTCTAAAGACCGGGTCTCTGAGCGCCTCCGCCCGAAGGCGCCATGTTGGAATCCGCCCTCTGGGGCGGCCATATTGCCAGGCCATCACCAAGGGCGAATGGTCCGACAGGACCCTCGCTCTGTATTCAACCTGTGTAGTTGTTATCGCCACTTCTGGCGTAGCAAAGAAGTAATCTAGTCTCGTGTGCAACTGTTGAGGGGCCGAATAATGAGAGTACTGCAAGGCCGTGGGGTGTTTCAATCTCCAGACATCTTCTAGTCCATAGTCGTCTAATAGTACCCGTAGAGCCCTGGCCGCTGGGGTGGGCCTGTCTACTTTACTGTCGGACCTATCTATCCTGGGGTCAAGAACACAGTTAAAGTCCCCCCCCCCAGATGATCGGTTCCCCTGCGCACGGGCCCAGGCGTGTACATAGAGTCCTGAAGTATACAGCAGTATTCTGATTGGGGGCATATGTATTAATAATACTCAGTCCTCTGTTCTCAATCAGTACCCTCAGTATTACCAGCCTACCCTCCGTGTCTACCTCCTCTCGTACAATTCTGAGTGGGACATGCGGGGCCACCCAGATCAGCACACCTCTGGCATAGGCCGAGTACGGGGAGCCCACTACTGTACCACCCCATTTTTTCTTTACAAGGTCTAGTTTATGTTGGGCCAGGTGCGTTTCTTGTAGTAGGGCAATGTCGATCTTCTGTCGTTTAAGATACAACATGACTTTATTTCTTTTCAGGTAATTATTGAGGCCTCGGACGTTCCAGGTGGCAATCCTGAGGTCACCCATGGCAGCTATGTGTCTTCCCACCCCATCTACGGGAACCTCCAGCGGTTCTCATGACACAGAAGGCGTCCCACTGCAGCCACTCCGCGAATAAGCTCATTCCCAAACTAACCACACACACAACCAAACTCCAACTCCCTTTCCCCTCTCTCTCCCACCCTCCCCCCAACACCACACACCCCAACTGTTGCCCAGCTTCAACAAAAGAGCTCAGGCACCCCCACATCTGGTTCCGCAAACACCGGTCCGTGCACGGAGCCCAGTAGGGTGAGGTCGCCCTAATGGCCACCTAACCTAAACTATTGTGGGGAGAGAGTATCGCTCCATGGGGCTCCCGTTCAATGATAATCTCAATGTTTGTGACAAACAGTACAACCAACTGACCTTCCATACCGAAGGTTCCGAACCGACTATAATCAAGTCTCAGGGTCCATGAGTCGCGCCATCTTGCGCCATTTTACGTCTTCCGCAGCTCCTCCGAGTCCTTCTGGGGCCGGTCCGCCGATTCTTGAGGGCACCCCTGTGCGTCGAGCCACTCCATGGCGTCCTCTGGGGTCTCGAAAAATAAAGTTTTATGCGCCTGTATGACCTTCAGCCTTGCAGGGTAAAGCAACATATATTTGTAACCTGCCTCTCTCAGCCTCCGTTTCACAGTCCCAAAGTTCATGCGGCTCCGCTGCACAGCTAGGGTGTAATCCGGATACGCCGTGATGTTTGCTGCTCCTCTCTTGATCGTGCCTCCTTTTCGAAAATGTTCTAATATTCTTTCCCGATCACGATAATTAAGAATTTTAGCAATGATGGGTCTGGGCGGGTTTCCGGGAGGCGGCCTCCTCGTTAGGGCTCTATGTGCTCTCTCTACTGCGAAGCCTTGGGACAAGGCCCCTCCGGATATCTCTTGCAGCAACATGGTCTCAACAAAGTCAGTAGGGTCACGGCCCTCCGTCCCCTCCGGTAGGCCCACAATGCGGATATTGTTGCGACGGGCCCGTCCTTCCGCCTCCTCCACTCTACTTTCCAAGTTGCCCACCCTTTGGATTAGGGCATGCAGTTTTGCCTTGTGGGTGGCGCAGTCCGCCGTATTCGGGCCGACTTCTTTTTCCAGGGACTCTGTGCGCTCCGCCAGAACCCTAACGTCTTGTCTCAGTAGATTGACGTCCTCCTGGACCTCCCCAACTTTGAGGTCCAATGCTGTTTTTAATTCAGAGACAGCTAGTTCCAATTTCGACTCCCAGGCCGCTCTCAGGTCCGCAATCGCTGCCAGGATTTCTTGGTTAGAGCTCGAAGTCGTCGCGCTACCCACGGCCGGTGCATCCTTATTCTTGGTGGCGTCCGGGCCCGGGGACGTTTTGGTGAAGTCGTCCAGCGTGGGCTGTTTCGCCTTAGGTCGCACTGCCTTACTGGACATGGTTCTGAGGACGTGCAGGTCTACCGAATAATGAGTGGGCGCACTGCACGCTGATCTGGTTAGGTCTTCCCGCAACTCTTTTCAATCCCGTCTCGGGCCTATGTCGGCCATTTTGAGTCGCCCTTTGTTCTCAGCATCTCTCGACTTTTCTTCTCTGATCTTAGCCGTCGTAGCTGCTATGACCTCCAAAAGTTCACAGTACTTCGGTAGCACCTTCACACGCTGGCATGCATATCGTCGGTATTCAATAAGCAGTCGTACTGCACTGATTTGCCCGGATCTGTTCAGGATCTCGGTAGCTCCGCTGGTACGCGTCCTCCTACATGGCTCTCGTAGCCACGCCCCTTCTCTAGGTAATATAGTTAGCTCTGGATTCTGCTGTTTCTGCTTGTAGGTTGCAGATACTGGAACGATTGTCCTTCTTTGCCTGAATAATAGATTGCCTCTTGTCTCTGGAAACAGTTCTCTTTTCTGTATACGAAAATGCCAAATAAGGTAATAAGTTCAGCAAGTCTTTAATGTGTGTGTTCAAAATAAACAAGCTCCCAGTCAATGCTTCTTATCTGTTTCACTCCAGAAGACATGTTGTGTCCTTGTCAGCATAAAAAGAGTGAAGTCTCTGGCAACACTTTCTCGATCTGTCCCTCGTCAGAAAGATTAGAATCTTCTCCGGAAATTCTGATGATGATTAGAAAGTTCGACTTGCATTACGATGCCATGCAAGAGCATGCTCATCTGTGTGGAGTTCGCTGGGTCTCTGATGAAAGTGAGAACGTAAACACTGGCAGATCTCCCCACAAGCTCTGGAAAGTCCTCAATTAGGCAAAAGAAGATGTTAGTTGCTAATCTGCTATGTTCTGGTGACAGGGACATTTGTCTTGTCCTCTCTGTATTCTGGAAGAAAAAGGAACTGCTCGGTAATCACAGTGAGCAGCCTACTTATTGTTTTTTTTTGTTTTTGAGGATCTTGAAGAAATACAGTGATGTTAGTGAGCCTTCCCACTAACGATGGGTACGTTCTCAATACTAACTTGAAGTAGATCAAAACGTCTTTAGTGATGTCACTACTGTGCAACACCATAGGCGAGTCCGTATAAAGTCTCTGTGTTGAAAAAGTCTGGATACTGTATTATTTTCCAATTTATGTGTCCTCGATCAAAATTTGGCATATCCTTTTCTTATCAAGGCTTCAGGATGCCTCAGTCCAAAGTTCAAAATCAACAGACGATGTTGTGGCTTATACGTGCAATTTTCTTCTTCACCCTGAAACTAGGATGCACAGAGTGTCCGTGTATATGTCCTTAAACCTTATTTTGATAAGAGGTAATGTCCAAAATGAAGCCACAACTTTGCACAAAAGTTCTTTGCCTTTGCTTTGCTGGTCATGCGTCCTTCTTCCTCGTCATGGATCTCGTCTGCACGTGCTGTGGTTACTCCCCGTCGTCTGTAGTCTCTATGTGTTTTGGTGAGGGCAGAGGGTCTTCTGCGATGTATGGCTTGATGTCACCCAAGAAAATCCAAGCTCTTCTTCCCGGTAACTTGACTGCAGAGGGAGTAACGTCCTCCACTCTGAAGGGACCGTTGAACATTGGCTTGCCCCACTTTTTTCTCGTGTGGTTTCTCACCAGGACCGTGTCCCCAGGGAACAGTTGTGGAACACTTAAACCCTGAATTTGGTCTGTTGTAGTATTTCCTTCTGTGTTCTGTGCTGCCCTGCACCCTTTTCGTCATCGCTGCTGTTACTCACCGAACGGGAGTAGACAAGACAGGAGGCCTGACCAGCGAGGCTGTGCGTTGATTGAAGAGCTCGGGTTGGAGCCTCCACCCAAGCCTCCTCTCTATGAGGGAAAATGACCTTTCTGATGATATGACCCTCTGCTGATAGATGTGCCAGACAGAGGGTCCGATCACCCGAAAGAGCGGGGAGAAACACGCCGCCAGGGACCCAGCTGCAAGAAACAACACACGATTAATCACTTGGAATAACAGCAACTACCAATAGATGGAGATAAGACAGAATAGTACCTGAACAACCCAGTCCCTGGATCCTGAAATTACAATGCCCTGATATCCCCTGAAATATTATAGACAAGGAATTAGAAACTATCTTGAGTAATGTAAATAACAAGGAGAAAAAGGCACTGAAAGTCTTACCCTAGGAAGTCAAAGTTCCCTTGTACTCCAGGATGCAGAACACAACGACAGTGCAAAATAATAAACGGGGAATGTTAGTTGGGTAACTAGTCCCGGGCGGAACGAGGGACGCACTAGATCCGGGTGGGTGCACAACTTCAAGGCGTCCTCAAAGTGCACTTATAGGGCGGAACCAGGTAGAATCCATAACAACAAATGTCCTTTAATAGTGGAGCCAAATGGAAAGATACAAGAGCAAGCGAGAGGAGGAGTGCAGGTGAGGGTAGGGTGCGTGGGAAAGACGCACAAAAACAAATACTTAGAACTTTGGGAAAAAGTGCTAAGGCACTCTGTTGGACAGTTTTCCTATTCGGTACACAGACGAGAAGGTAACAGAATCAGCAGACAGGCAGTCCTTACCACAATCCTCAAGTCGGTACACGGGCGAGTAAGAAGGTAACAGAATCAGCAGGCAGGTGTCCTTACAACAATCCTCAAGTCGGTACACGGGCAAGCAAGAAGGTAACAAACAGCAGACAGGCAGTCCTTAGTTCAAAAGAGGGTTTGGTACACGGGAGCACGGAATGAAGGAGAAGGAAACAGTATTCCGTTGAGCAGACTGGAAACTGAAAAGAGGAGCTTCAGGAACAAGGCGATAAAGACGGAACTTAAGCGCCGGCTGTAACATTCAAACAGAAGCAGCGTCCTCCGGGCTGCAGCCGCTTATATCAATGAGGAGGTGGAGCCAAGTGAGGAGAGGCACACGTGATGTTATGGGCTACGAATTCCCTTAGGTTTCATGGGAATCGTAGTTCGAAACCGTCTGGCTGGTGCAGTAGTCGTTAGCCTCCATGGCATTCGCCACTTCATCAAGAATGGCGCTGCATAATGCCGAACAGAACGGCGAAGCGCAATAGTTTTGCCAGATGTCCTTTTCCGCTGTCGGCCCTGAGGTAAGTATGAAGCACGGGGTCGTAGTGTGGAACGGCGCCGAGGTGTGACAGCTGCAGTTGTCCTGAAATTACAGTAAGACAAGATGTCATGCAATTCAAGTAATTTTGCATTTCTGATCCTAACACTTCCCCTGTTGGCTGAGCATCACATCTAGCTCTATCTTGCGGTGTCAGTGGTGTGTGCATCCTTCTGCCTGTCACAATTTAATGCAGCATGAGATGGTGGTCAGAACCAGGCTGGTTTCTCAACATTTACAGTGCCAGTGGAAGTCAGTGCAGCCATACCTTCTTTAGAGTAAGCTTCAACTTGGCTATCCTTTCCTTTAACAAGACGTTGAGCTTCTCACATATTTCACTTCCTTGGGGATGATATGCCGAAGAAAATGTGTGCTTTATACCAAGCAACAAGCTGATCTGTTCAAATACTGCATTAACAAAATGAGGACCATTGTCTGATCTCATGACTTCACATATTCCCCATCTGGGAAATACTTCCCTCACTAGAAATTTGGCTGCACAGGTAGAGTCTGGGTGTATACATGGACCTGCTTCTATCCATCTAGAGAATGGACACACCACAATATTAATGTACCTATACCCGTTACATACTTGAATCATATCGACATAATCGACATGCAAGTGTTGAAAAGGTCCACTGTGCCTTGGGGTGACTCCTCTAATTACACGTAGCGTATGCCCAGCTGTGAACTGTTGGCAGATTATACAGTTCACCATAAAAAATGCAACGTGCTCTGCCAAGTTCGGTATAAACCAGTCTTCAGCAATTGTCGCTGCTAGATTCTCTTTTGTTATGTGTGCTGGATAGTGCAACTGTTCCAGTGCTATTTTCAATAGAGCTATAGGCATCACCGGTTTACCAGTGCTGGCTTGTTGCCACAAGCTCTCTGAGAGGTTTAAAGACCCCCCCTTCTGCTTCCAAAGGATTTTCTTCTCCTGTGGTGCCTCCTCTTGGAGCTCCATTAATTGGGTTTTCTCCATATGACTATAACCTTCAGGTTCACTTCATGCAACAATCATTCTCTCATGGACATCAGTTATTTCCACATTCATTATTATTTCGTCTTTGGTTGATACATGATTGGCTTCCGTGTCTCCTGCTTGATTTCCTTGTGAGATAAAATCTGTCCCTTTTGTGTGGGCGGCACATTTCACGACCGCTATGCCCACTGCGAGTTGTAGTGCACTAATGGGCCTGTCCAATAAGGCTGCATGCTGCCATGGCATGCCATCCGCTTGGAGGTAGCCCCTCCTTATCCAGCACGCTAAGCCTGTGTGCACTGTTGACGTCACATAGGAAGAGTCACTGTACATCGTCACTTCTTGGTCTGCGTGATTCTCGAGTGCTAGTATCAACGCCAATAATTCTGCAGCTTGTGCTGAATAATGAGATGGTAATCGTGCACTTAAGAGTACTCGAAATTCTCCATTTGCTGTGTGCTTCATCACAGCGGTGCCTGTATATCTCTGCCTATCATTTTGATCGATTCTCAACGAACCGTCAACGAAGACGATTTCTGCTCCTGCCAATACATTTTCTTTCACTCTGAGGATCTCATCATAAAATTCTTCATAGTTTGCGCAGTCATGGATTGGCTCTTCTTCAGTGACTGGCTCTGCTATAAACATGGCTGGGTTCACTATCTTACATCGAATTATCTTAATCGATCGATTTGATATGATCACTTCATGAGCAGAATCTCTCTGAGATGTCAATGTTCCTTTCGGTTTCTCTAGAATGGCAAATAGTGCGTGCTCGACGAATAAAGTCATTGAGCATCCCAACACAATGGTTGTAGCCTTCTCTATGGCAAATGCTGCGGCAGCTATACTTTGTTCGCACAGGAAGTGACCTCTCATTACTGGGTCCAAATTCCCACTGTAGTATGCCAGGGGCTTGTACCCCAACGTGGTTCTCTGTGAGTGTACTGCTGTCATAACACTGCCATTCGTGTGTGAAAACAGGTAGAATTCCTCTGCATAATTTGGAATTGTTAAAACTGGTGCCATGCAAATAGACTTTTTTAGTTCGTTAAACCCTTCTTCTATGGTTTTGGTCCATTCAACTTTTTCTTTTGTCCCCTGTGATTTCTTTAGGGCTTGTAACAAGGGCTTTGTATAAGAGCTGTAGTCAAAGACCAATACCCTGACATAATTGCATAATCCTAAAAAACTCTGCATTTGTTTTATCGTGTGTGGCTTGGCTGTGTTCAATATTGCTTCAGCCCTTTCAGGGGTAACCCTTTTCCTCTCATGTGAGATCAGGTGGCCTATGTACAGCACTTCTTGTTGACAGTATTGTAACTTCTCTTTGTCAACTGTATATCCTTTCTCAGCCAAGACAGTGAATAGCTGAATAGAATCATGTCTTCACGTCTCCTCTGTCGTGCTGCAAATTAAGATATAATCCACATAATGCAAGACAACACTCTCTAATGCATTATTGCTTAGGTCCATCTGCAGGAATCTGTTGAAAATTGACAGAGACTCACAGTACCCCTGAGGTAACCTGGTACTTTTCAGACGCATTTGTCTGAACGTGAATGATGTCAATTCTTGTGAGTCTTTGTGCAATGGGATTGAGAAAAATGTGTTTTTCAAGTCAATCACCGTGAAGTATTTCGCCTCAATGAGTATATTACATAGGATTGTGGACGGGTTAGGGATTAGAGGGAACTCTGCCTCTACAATATCATTTATCGGCCTTAGATCTTGGATTAAACCCCCAGACCCTCCCTTTGATTTTTTAAATGGTGTTGCATGACGACCCTGACATCACTAAGATGCCCTGCTCTATCATAGCAGAAATTGTTTTAAAAATCCCTTCATCTGCTTCCCTAGACATGGGATAGTGTTGTGCTTTTGGTAAAATTGCTCCTGGTTTCAATTTAATCTTCACTTCTCCCACTCCTTCCAACAAGCCTACGTCATAGGGGCCTGTAGTACACACTGAGACAGGCACTTTTGCCATGTCGTTATCAAAATATTTAGGACGTTTTTGTGCTAGCATAATTTTCTGGGGCCCTTCTCTTTTGATCATTTTCACCCAATAAATGAGGTTAACTTCAACTGTTGTTTCATCTACATCTGTTTGTTCTTCTAACAGATCATCATCAGTGACGTCAGTCAATCTGTATCCTTCCTCAATGGCGATTACTGTGCACCATTGTCTGCCTTCCCCATCACAACCATCGATCAGTGCCATCTTTCCTCGCACTATGGCTGTGTGCATTGCCAAGTGAAATACTTGTCTCTTTTCCTCATGCATAGGTATTCTTGCCCTAAACAAAAGCGCATCGGGGTTCTCATGGCTTTGCCTGCAAGGCCTGGTAGCCCTTCCATTAATATACGCACTCAATACGCTAATATTTCTGGTTCCAATGGAACAGATCTCATAGCCGTTTGTCCTGCGTTTGCTCTAATCATTTTGCATAAATTCAATAATGCATTCCTGGAGTTGAACATACTATGCCCTTCTCCGTGAATGAGATTGTCATGTTTAACTTCGTAATTAGGTCTCATCCCAATATATTCACTGGCGTTTGGCTTGAATATAGCAGTGGCACATTCATTTCACATTCTCCTATGGAAACTGGAAGTTATTTTGTAAAAGGAACATGACTTGTTGCTCCTGTGAAGCCCTGAGTATTTTTGGCATCGCAAGACAAGGAATACTTGCCTTCACGTATACACAAGCGTGTTGCACCGGTGTCAACTAAGAAGGAATTTTCTTTATCACCTATAACGACATTTACCCTCGGTTCCTCTTGAGGGTTTGGTGTCAATGATAGGATAGAACACATCAGGTATCCCAGTGAGCTGTCCTAGTCCATATATAACTTTGTGCCATGTTGCGTGAATGGACTTACTCCATCACCATTATTATTTCTCTTTCCAGAATTCAGTACCTGCCCTGTACTTGTTGTCTGTAACAGTTGCATCGGTGACAATTGAGATTGTCCTTGCGGAAAATTTGTCATAGTCTGCAGTTGCAAGCTTTGCTCTGCTCACGCCGCTTGCCGTTGCAACGTGTGATTTTGTGCAACTCCATTTCCACCCTGCTGTAAAAACACAGGTGGATTCACCATCCCTACTCTTGTTCCTTGGTCGCTTTACACCATGCCTTGGCTTCTGCATTTGCGTGCTAGATGCCCTGTCATCCCACACGTCCAACATATTGGCTATGGTCTGATTAGTTGCCCATTTGACATATCCTGATTGCCGTTTTGCATGTTTTGAAAACCTCCCTGATTACACTGGAAACCTCTTCCTCAAAAGCCTCTCCCTCTGGGGTAAAACCCATTATTGCCTTGATCAACATGTCTTTGATTATTGACCTGCTGTATGTTTGATCTATCTGTACTAGTTATCATTGCCCCTTCAATGGCATATTTTGACAATTTCTTCTGCACTAATTTTGCCTCTTCAGCTTTTCGTGCAGCCTCTTTTTTGCACTTTTTCTCTTGCAGCAGCCTGCAATAGTGAGCTATGGTCAACTGTATTTCAGACCACGGGTTACCCTTGATCCCTGCCAATTTCTTGAACTGCTTCTGTACTTGATCTGACAGCCCTTGACATAGTATATGGTAAAACACGGGTATGGACTTCCCCCAGGATTCGCGAGTTTCCAACACCCATGCGTCTTGGGAAATTCTGGATGTAAATCGAAGGATCCTCTGACTCCCATGTCAGAAGTATCCAGTTATAGCAATCGTAATGCTTTTCATACCGTGGGTCTGCAATTGTTAAACAGAGCTCCATCGTGCGCAGTATTAACTGTAGTTATGCCAGGGTAACCTGCACATGTCCACACATCGTCAGCTCTATCACCAAGTATGGCAATTAAAAGATCCTTAATATCCCCTATAGCTAACGTGTTCCCGTCCGTCATTTTTTCTAACTCATGTATCCATTTTTCAGCTCCCGATGTCAACATTGGAAGCTTATTTTTCAGATTTTCTAGATCCATATGTGGCCAGGGTATGTACTGTGGCCTCGTTCCTCCTTTTTAGAGTTACGGGAATTGTAACACATGGCACTTTTCTTCCTTCATCATTTTCCTATCCACTGCAGGGGTAATGTTCCCACATCACCATCTACCTGGCAATGTCCTTAGTCTGCTCACATAGGGTGGTGGAGGCACGCCACTCTGACCGTAAGATACTGCTTCATTTCGGTCTGATTGTGTGGCTGAATCTGATGCCTTATGTGCAGACTCACTAGAATCTGACCATCTTATTCCCTTTCCTCTAGAGAAGCGTCTTTTGTGTTTTCTCTCATCTTCTTTTTCCTATCCTTCTGCGTCTGATATTGTCTGTGCCCAACTCGTGCAACTCCTCTCATCTTCCTCATTCCTGTTTTGTGTCAACCTATCTAGGGGCAGTTTTCTATTTCTGCTACTTCAGGAGGCACCCTCAGTGTCATACAACTGAATGCTCTCCAGACGCTCATCTTCTCCTTTGCCTCGGGGTACCTATTCTAGCCCCATTTCATCATATATTCTATCAATCGTCTCTCCGATGCTTCTGGTGTTGAAGTCACTTCCATATTTGCCTAGACGTGCCTGGTACCTGGTACTGAATCATACTCAGGAAATAATTATTTTATGTGTTCCCAGTCTACTACTGAATCAGGTTTTTTAACCTCCCTTTCCAGATATTCAAGATTTCGTGCTCTCTGTCTTCGCTTACGTTCTATGTCGTCATCGAATTCTCTGCGCTTCCTTGCTTCCTCTCTGACCCTATCTTCTTCCTGTTTCCTCGCATCTCTATGTTCATTTGCCCTTCACATTTCCTCATCCCTTCATCTCTTTATTTTCTTTTCCCATATCTTTTGTTCTTCTTCTATTCTCTTTTGTTCTTGCCTGTCCTGATCATTAGCTGTTCTTGGCTTATGATCGCGTTTCCTTTCTTGCTGTTCGCAATACAACTGCTCTCGTCTCTGTCTATCTTTTTTCCTGATTCTTTCATCCCTCAATTCTTTTTCCTTTTTCTTCTCTTTCCTTTTTGAATCGTCTGACTCTCCCTTTTGTCTCACATCCTCAATGCCTTTACCTTCGAGTTTCAATAAAATCTGACCTTCCATCCATTTGTTCTGTGTGAATACCATCTCATCAGTTCTATCCTCATCTCTTTCCCTCTTTACTCGTATCTAGAGATGTACTTGCTTGTGTTTGATCTTCTTTTTCTTTTTCGCGCCTCTCCTCGTCCCTCAGGACTTTGGAGGTGATAGCTCAATCTCTATCTTTCTCTGGGCTTTCTTCAATACTATCCGGAGGTGACTCATGTGCCGGGTTACTATATCCCCTGGATGCTTTAAGCTCCCTCAACGGGTATAATCTTCATCTTTACTGGCTTTGTTTTTTGTTTCAGATTGGGCGGGTGGCGCGGAAGGCGTTTCACCCCCCTCTGTGCATATATTAAGAATCCAATCTAACGGTGGCTCCTCCTCTTTTTCCTCTTGGTACATCTTGCAAAACTCTAAACTAGCTAGGCATTTATCTAACTTTTTGCCAGTATATTTGGCGTGCAAATATGTCATCATGTGTTGCAGGACTGTTTTAGATAGCGATCCGCCTTGGGGCCATGGCATAAACATTTTGTGGGCGGTTCCTTTAACCCATTCTGCACTGTACTTTTTCAGCTTAGGTGCATGTTTTGGCAACTGTTTGCACAAGTTTACTAACGGCGTTATTTCTTCCATGCTCAAATCTGTTTATCTTTTCCTCACATAACACTTTGTTATGCTTTAAATTTTTCAAACAAAATGAACAATATGAGCGAGCACCAATCGTCACAAGCTCCAATCCTGTTTTTTCACGAAAACTTTTATTTTGGATTTTTCAGACAACAACCATCAATTCATGTCATACAACATTTTATCTATGCAATCGCACAATTTTCATGCTATTTCTCCAAAAAATGTTCTTAAATCGTGACGTCACAGAAAAAAGAAAAACACAAGACGGACAAGACAGACTAGACAGACTCCAGCCGGTTACATAAAAATCTCATGCTCCTATCATTATTCCGACATGGAATGTAAGCCCATTTCTTTCAAAAACGTCTTTAATCGTTTTGGTCCCTATAGCGTCCTATTTTATTTTTCAGGACTTTAAATGCAGGCTTCTTCTAGCGTTATATTAAAACGTAGGTATCTGGGCATATCCTCTAGCTTGGGTATCCTCCCAGTATCTTTCTCTAGCTCAAGTATCCTCCCGGTATCTCTCTCTATTGCTCGGGTAGCCTCCCGTCAATATTTTCCCTTTATATATGTATTATACTATTATTCTGTCGCTATTTTTGTCCCACCTCCCTCCGTTAACTTCCCTTACTTGTTCTAAGGCATGCAACTTTTTTGACAAAGCATTTAGTCTTTTTCAATCACTGTTCATATTTTTTTCCTCTCTGGATGCTCGGGATCACTGCCTTCATTACCGCCTCTCCTTGCCGTTCGTCCAATTAGCTGCTCGTAAAAGTGGGAAGGGGGTTGTGGGGGAAAGCACAGGTTCCTTCAGACCTCAACCTGTAGGTTTTTTTACTTGGCTGTCCACTATCCACAGGGAGCGTCTCAGTCTACTTAGCTGGATGGCAAAGGACTTGTGATATTGCCGAGGACCTGGAGTTACTTATATCGACAGCCAATGGGTGTCTTATCTTAATCGATTCTAATTGAACCATCCTCTGCTACCAAGTGTGCAGTAGGGACCCCAGCCGGCCCATAGGACTGGGGGTTTCCCAAACAGCACTTTAAGATGAGTAGCAGCAACCTTGAGATAGATGGGGATGCAGATTAATACTCTCTCATCAAATCAATAATGACAACTCAATAGTTTGGCAAAGGGAGTCCATTTAATGAAAAGTACACAAAACGGGGAGTTCATGAATATCAGCAAACGCTTGATCTTTCTTCTCCCTTCAACTCCAATTAATTTCAGAAAAAACATAGTCTTTATACTAAAAACTCGTCACTACTGGTGTGTAACTCTTAAAACTTTAGCATGCAACTCTATTGGTTCTAGGAAGTTAACTTTAATATAGGGACTATATCTGTAAATGTTAATGGGGAGAGGGATATGGATAAACAATGTCAGGTGGGGCAACTAAAAGTACCACGTCTCATTGGTTCTACTAACTATAGGACCCTAGATTACATGGTCCATTATCATTGGGTTGGCACAACCTCATTCATACTTTTCACTTGCTTAGTAGCGTGCAGAATAGCCGGCCAGGTGCAGGGAGTTTGTCTGCACCCACAAGCTTCCCTCCAATTATTGCTACAATCAATCATCACTTCAGTGGTCATGTGTCAATTATTTCTTTGTGATTGGCCTCGAGTCTGCTTCTTGGTCTGGGAAAGTTAAGGCGTCCATGCATGGCCAAGGTCCATGAGTAGGTGTGAAAGTTTCATCCCCTCAGCTTGCCTGGTCACGTGATTCCGACACCGTAAAATCATCTTATTCTTCATGCAATTTCGTTTATTTAATTTAATTCTGCCAGTCGGCTGCCATCTGTGGCTTATCTTGACCTTTCTGAACAGGATACTCTGTTCTTCTTCTCATTAATTATATACATTGTTGGGCTATTTCAGCCAATACAACCTTGGCTTCTTGGCATGATTGTCTTCGTCTGAGTTTCTCTCTGTCTTTAATTCTCGATTTGCTTGCTGCAAAACTCTCCTCTAGAGACCTTTAGTAAACTTTGATTCTGCTCTTGTGCATAGTGGAAGTACACTTATTTAAAGTGCTCCTTGAGGTAGATATATGTATAGGTGGCACTTCCTGCAATCTATCTTACTGCTAAGCATAAGCAAGCCTCACAATTTCTGTGCTTCTAGCGCTTACTTTGCATATGTACACCTTTAAACTAACTGAATATCTTCATCGTGCATGTGGCATAATTTCTGACATCTTGACATCACTTATTTCACTTTAGGCTCAGGATGTCACTTATCCATGGTGTTTCGTCTCTTTTCATCATTCATAGTTCATCATATCTTCTATATGCGAGTCAGTCCGGGCTCTTATGATGTCATCATTCGTCTTCCTACAGCATCTTTTTAGCTTCTTCGGGTATTATATTCTGACAATCGTCATTCTGTCTCATTTGTCGATATGGTTTTCTC
Organism: Ambystoma mexicanum; assembly: GCF_040938575.1. Taxonomy (NCBI): domain Eukaryota; kingdom Metazoa; phylum Chordata; class Amphibia; order Caudata; family Ambystomatidae; genus Ambystoma; species Ambystoma mexicanum. Next base: position 722,579,164 of record NC_090926.1, read on the forward strand.
AATGGGTACCTCACTATCCAGGTTTTCTTAGGTGTCGGTACTTCAACAGGTGCTGTTCTTCTGATAGGTACTGGACAGAGCCCAACTGTGGCTCTCTGCTGGTTTATTTGTTCATTATGCATCACATATTTTTGTGTGAATGTTCCTGGTACTTCAAAATGGGCGGTTGGAGTGTGAATCGTTCTTGGTACCTCCTCTACAAGTGCAATTCTTTTCTAGTCATTTCAGTCCGTTTTATAAGTCCTTAGTACTATTTGGAATACATTAATACCCATATAAAGAGACACACAGCATGAATGGGTTAACATTGCAAATTAACCTTTCGCAGGCAGTGTCTTTCTTTAATATCCTAGCCATTAACAAAATAGTCTCAGTAGAACCTGTCATTTTCCTCTTAAAACTGATTATGTCCTTGTAACTGCTTTCTTTATAAAATCAGAGTTTTCCCTTCTATTGAGAATCCCATACTGTCCCCAATGCTGAGTCACCCTTTCACTTTCATATCATACCTGTTATGTGCCTTTGTACCTTAGCATTAAAACTGATTTCCGATTATGTCGGTTTAGCAAATTTTCCAAGTCGTTTTGCTATTTTAAACCTGTGAAACGAAGTAATTGCAATTTTCCCTTGTGTGATTCTTGCTACACTTGTTTCTTCCTTCCAAAGTCGATTTTCTAAACTGGCCGTTATTAGTACATGGCCTTGTAGCTTGTACGTTTTATTGCCTCGTTAGTACAGCCACACACATTCTTGCCATCTTCATTCTACTGCACATGTAAAATAACTATTTTGTAATTCCAGCGCCATTTTGCTCATTTTTCAAGGTAGCTCAATCCGATTCAGGGGTGGTAGGTCGGATTTGGCTAGTATACCTGTCTCCTTGCTACCCACTCAGAATTGGGCTAACAGGGGTTTGAGCGAGTGTTGCAGGGGGAATTCCTAACTGTGGTGCTATTTGAAAATACTACCGAACAGTAATCTTGCTGTCATTCATTTGTGCATTGTGTACGTTATGTTAGAAGAATAAACTAAGTGTATTCTATCATTTTACTGTGTAATTATCACCACCTTGGTGATTGCTGCCCTATATTGAATGTGTTTGGTTTTTATTAAAAATAAAAAATAAATAAATATTTCATTATTACACACTGGCCTGGTTCATGGTCCATTGCCGACACAGGGTGTACGTTAAGTGGAGTGTGAGACGGGTTGACTGCCTCCTTAAAAATGGAATCTGAATAAGATAAACATAAAAGCGTTTTTTTTTTTTAAAAAAAAAAAAATTTATTTGTTGTAGCTGGTGAACCAACTTTTCAAATTTTTATATACATTATCATTTAGCATACTTAAACATCTTATACTTTACAACGAATATTTACACCCCATTATAGGCAAATATGAAACAAGTAAACATAATAAAACCACATAAAACAGAATAAACAGAATGATACAAAGTGAAAGTGAAAGCCCTCCTTGAAATTTCTTAGAACTGACAATCACCATTCACTTTGAATTAATTTATGCAGAATTCGAGCCGGGGAACATTAAATTAAGAAATTGCACAATTGCAAGTTGTATAGTCATTCTTGGATTAGAAAACAGACGATTCCATATTTGCACAGAACTGGAGCCACTCTGAACTGACAACTTTCCCCCGAAGCATTTCACTCTGATGTCATGTAATGTGGGGCATTCAATGATGAGATGTTGTAATGTTTCACATTGTCCATTAACTTTACAGTGACGACAGAAATTCTGATCCTTCGATATTACTTTTCTTCTAAACAAGATCTCATTTGTCTCATTTTGATTGAATCTGAATCTTAGATATTTCTGTCGGCATGCATGTGACGGGAGTTTCAGCAGATACTCTGCTATTACCCCATACCTTTTAATGCCAAAAGCTTCGAGGTTAAAGTCTTTAAGTTTTGTGCAAAGTTCCATGTTGAAAATCCAGTCTGCTTGATGAATTTTATTTTTGCCATGATCCGGATTAGTCAACAGAAGCTCGATGGATACTGAGGCATCAGCAGCCGCATTGAGCGTGTGACTTCTACACTTCCTTGACATACCAACTTTTGCAGTTAATAGGTTTTGGGCTAGTACATTTAGAAAGGTAGGCCTCCCTAAACCATACAGCATTTTCCGTAGAAGCGCACACTGCTTCCATAATACATGGGCATATAAGGGGACCAGACCCAGTTCATATCGCAGCATGGCCAGTGGTGTACCTGGGGGGAGTGATAGAACTTTTTTCCAAAATCTAGCTTCTGAGCTATCCCAGAATCTGCGGTTTTGTGGTACCAAAGCCTCGACACCATATAGCAGAATTGGAATTACTTTGGCCTTATAAAAGAGCACAATGTGTTTCACGGTGAACTTCCCATATCTTCTTAACATGATTTTAGATTGTGAAATCAAAGAACTAAGTTTAACCCTAATTTCAGTTGTCATAGTACTTAGGGTTTTCTTGTGCTCAATATATACTCCGAGATACTTATATCTGGCAACTTTAGTTAGTACACACTTTTGGAGGGACCACTCCAGATGATATTTTTTTGTAAAATTATTATTACACACTAAAATTTCAGATTTGGCTGTGTTGATCACAAGGTTATTTGATGTTGCATATGAACCTAATTGGTTTAACATGTTTTGTAGGCCTATGGGAATGCGAGATAGTAATACCAAATCATCTGCGTATAGTAAGTAGGCAACCTTTTGAGATCCTATACGAGGCGCATCAACTATGCAGTTCATTAGTGCAGGGCCTAGATCAAAAATAAAGAAGTTAAATAAAAATGAGGCAAGAGCACAACCCTGCTTCACTCCTCTATATGTTTGGATAGCTGGTGATAATCTTCCGCCCATATTTAGTTTAACTCGCATAGAGGTAGAGGAGTGTAGTAAGATCACTAAGTTTATAAGGGACACTGGGCACTGATGTTGCCTTAGTTTAGCTATAAGCAGATCTCTATCAATGTAGTCGAAGGCGGATTTAAAGTCAATAAACCCCAAATATAAGGGGAGTCCACCATCAACTTGCTCTGATTGTATCATTGAGAGTGCTAAGATATTCGGTATTGTGCCTATGCCCTTTACAAAGCCTAACTGGAATGGGTCTCTTAGACTATTTTGATCTACCCACTCATTGAGCTCCTTTAATATTATTCTACAAAATATTTTCGCAGGTGCATCCAATAAAGAAATTGGTCGGTAACTCGTTGGTAATTGACGGTCACCCTTTTTATAAATCGGAATTGTAATTGCATCCGTCCATGTTTTTGGTAATTTTTGATGGTTGTTTATTGCAGAAAATATCTTGTAGAGAATTTAGCTCCAGACTTCAGGGTGTTGTTTCATCAGAGAGTTCGAAATCCCATTAGGTCCTACTGCACACGAGTTGCTTGATGTCATAATTAGGTGTTTTATTTCCTTTTGGTCAGTATGCAGCCAGAACCTCAACCCCTCTCGTGTATTTAATGTCGAGACAGTATTTACGGGTGAAGCATATAGGGATTGGAAGTAATCTACCAACTGATGTACCTCAACTGTCGATGTCTGAAGGTCTAATTGGCGGGCGTTATTAGTTTGATTTATTATTGCCCACATTTTTGTGATATTTTTATCAGCCAAAGTCGACAACATAATTGCACCATCTTTTTGATATAGATTGGCTCGATGTCCTTTGACCCAGTTATTATAGTTCAGGCGGACTTTTTTTATGAGAGTCAATTAAATGGTGAGACTTCTCACTTCAGCACGATAAGCTCTCTTCCTAATGAATATAGAGCTATCAAAAACATGGATGTGCCTTTCTCTTTTGGAATTCACAGCCTTCTGTTGGCTATATAATTGCATTGTATTGGAATATGTTAAACCTATGTCTGATGCTTGTCAGTTAGTTGAGGTATTTGAGTCATATAAAATTTGATAAAAATGCCACATGGCGTTCTCCGACCATCAGAGTCGGTTCTTGCCGCCATTTACCACAAAGCAACCACCTTCAATTAACTTGTGTTTGATATCATTCGCATTTGCCATTACTTGCCAAATGGCACACAACATGTTATGATCACTTGTTACAGATGGAGACACACAAAAGGAGCACATTGCTGACCATAAAGCACAATTTACATAGATGAAATTAATTGTGGATACAGAATTTCCTCTCTTCCAAGTTGGTGCAGGAGGGATGTCTGTTTTAAATGCTCCATTCAACATTTGCAAGTTCCTGTGAGTGACCATTGTGTTCCATTGTAACAGCTTTTCACTCTTTTGTGCCCCATTTGTTGCTAAGCAATTCATATTCAAGTCACCTGCTAAGATGAAGTACAAAATCTTATCATCCGCAGATACTATGTCAAATAATTTATTCAAATCCCTAAAGAAACACTCAGTTGTGATGGCTACTGGGTTCCAGTATATATTCAAAATTGCATAGATGTCACCATTAATTACCGCCCTTACAAGTAGCATGTATGCATTCGGCATGGCCCACACCTGTGACGATGATTCCGGTTCGTCTTTCAACGCCACCAGTAGACCCGCAGAAGGTCTGCCTATTGCAGGCTTCCGAGCTGGGTTCAAGTGTATTTGATAACCTGACCAGACTATGGGATTTAGCAACCAAGTCTCTTGCAGCAGAATTATATGGAATTTGCCTAGGCCACTCTCATCATTATTTAGCAAATGTTTGAAACCCCGCAAATTCCAGCTGACCAAGGTAAGAGGGGTTAACTTTGCCAGGTTAGATAGCTAGTTCAAATTACTGCTGCAGTTGCATGCACACGAAGTCCTATCCTTCAATGGCTGCTTAAAATCTTGACAATTCGCTGTGACAATTTTTGCCCTTGGCATAGATTCCATATTGCTTGACAACTCAGACTCCAAAACACTGTCGATTTCTAAGTCGAGCAGAAAGCCCAAATGAAATGAGTTTTTCGCTTGCCATACCAGATTACGAATTGCTCTAGATTGCATCCACACCCGTACTGAATTTAAATTCTGATTGGATGTAAATTCTACCAAAGTCAAATCAGCTGAAGATATATCTTCCAGCAATGGTATATCCGAAAAGATGGCTAATATTGCTCTTCGGTTCAGATCGTATTGAGTACATGGAGCAGGTCTACATTTCAAAATCATGCAACACAGTGCCACTCGAGGAGTAACCTTTCCCGTTTCCACAGACCCTGGTGTTTTAATGCCCTTGATGGAGGTCACATTATTTCTTTTCTCTTTCAGATTGGGAGCCAAATCCCCTAAAGCATCTTGAATCAGCGCCAATACATCCTTTGTAAAATCAATGGGTAGGCTCAATTGTGGGGGTGAAGATAGATCAGATCCGGCCACAGGGGTGGCACCCTAGGGGTGTTTACATCCAAACTTGCGGCTGGAGTCACAGATGTTACTGTTGCTTGAATCATAGGGACAGACCCTCCAATCTCCGGCCCCTTCTGGGCTTGTTTCACAATCCCCGTGATTTTGTCAACACCATTAAGTAGTTTGCAATGGGTGGTTGATGACGCTGGATCTATGACTAGAGGAATAGAAAGGCCTTGCATGTAAGCATCTACTGCTCTCCTGATTTCAGATCTGTGGGCTCTCACATCCTCCCCACTATTCCAGCTCGCATCCATAATGTCACATGTGTTGCTCTTTTCAACTGCCAAATTTGCCTTCAGACGCTGTGAATCCTGTAGCTCACTATGCGAGATTTCTTTTACCAAGGTGTCTAGAGGTGAATATGGTTGGGCTCTGACTCGCTTGTTCACATTTGTATTGTCATTTGACTCACATTCGCTGGGTGCTGTAAAGTTCTGTTGGGGGCTATTTTTTTTTTTCAAGAAGATAGGAGCAATCTTAATGTTAAGATTCCTCAACACCGTAGGATCATTGTCATTCAGTGACGCATTTGCTCTCATCTTTTGTTTAGCTTTCAAAAAGATAGGGGCCAAAGGAATTGACTTCTTTGGGTTAGACAGTGCTTGGGCCATCTCTGGTTTGTCAGGGAACTTTTCTGTTTGGGATCCTTTCGTGAACATACTTTGATCGACCTTCTTTTTAATGATGCCTGCTTTTTTTTGTGTTCATCGGTGAGTTGAGAGGATTTTACGTGATTGCAATTCCTCTGTGGGTCCCTCCCCTTAACAGATGAGCTGTTGTGGGATGTTAATTCCATAATTTCCATTTCATCCTCTATCAAAGATGGATAATTATTTCCAACTTTCTTTAAGAATGAGTTAGTGACCGAGTTATTTTGCTTTGTTCTACTCTGATTTTTTGACTTTTTCACCAAGTTATCCTTTTTCCTTTGAGATTTAATTTCTTTGATTCTTTTGGCCCGTCTTGCTGCCCTCTTTCTCATTTTTCTCCTGTCTTGGTGTGGACTTGAGACACCCACTTCTTCTAATGCAGCCTCATGGGAGTCCAGCTGACTGCTGGTATTAGTTGCTGAAGACTTCTCCATTGCGACTCCATGGAGAAGATCCACATTCACATTTGCCAGTCTCATAAATTCTTCCAGTGTGGACACTGAAAGAGATGATTCACAGTCAATTGTAGGATCTGCCTCTATAGGCTCTTTTCCCAACTGTTCTTGTGAGTTATGATTGTACAATTTCAATTGGGCCAAAAGACCCTGTTTAAGGGATCTATCTGCCTCTTCAGATTTATGAATGTCTGCAATGGACCTCTGTATTGCAGAAATGTCCAAACCCTGTTTAATGCACTCCAGTTGCATCAACTGTAATTTCGGCAATACACATGAATTAACGACATTGCAGCAGCCTGCTACGGAGCTGTCCAGTGCAGCTACTTCTTTTGTTAATTCCATCATGGTTCCAGATTGAATTTGAACTTCAGATTTCAGAAGTTCAAAAACGGAGACCAGCGAATTCAACACATAACTGAGTGCCGTTAATGAGTTTACATTCGACTCTGGCCCCTCAACCAGAATTTCTTCCTGTGTTACGTTTGGACTGATAGCAACAGATATTTCGACCGGTTGGCGTGCCTGCACCGGAGTTCCCAGTTCTTGGTTGTCTTCTGTATTTGTAAGATTCAGATGACTCAGAGTTGGATCACCTGTGTCCAGAGCTGAGTGGCAATTGACACATTTGTCCGGTTGACAAACATCTTCTAGGGAGCTTGATGATATATTACTTGGTCCATATGTTAATTCATCAGGCACCACTTTATTTGCCCCAAAATACTCTTCTATTTTTTTCTGAATTTTTGTCGTCGTTGTTGTGTATTCTAAACCTTTTTTCCACTTATCGGCTAGGGTGGGCTCAGGATCCAAGGCCCCCTTACATCTGACAGGCGTGGAGACAAGGGGGAGACATGGGTTTATATGCACTAGCGCTTGTATTTGTAACCGCGAGTCCCCCACCTCCATCGCTTGGCCCCTGCCAGGCTCATCTATAAGACAATTAGCGCCACTGTTCAACTGAATCCTTCTCAGTTCTGGGTCCTCCCATTCTGGGGCTCTTGGATCATCCTGTAGTGGGGTACTCCTCAATTTCATGAGTCTGCTTCACACTCAAAGACTGGAGCACTACAATATTCAGAGGTCCTCAGGCAGGAGGAATTACCAAGGAAGAGAACAGCTGCGTCTTCCTACATGTATCAAAACGAACCCCACCTGTGAGCGCTAAAATGTATTTAGGACAGAGCAGCTCACAAGCTACACTGCTCAAATGCGCTGCTCAACCCTCCGCTCATTTTTGCAGCAGAGAGGCAATTCACAATGGAGCCGACCAGCTCAGTTATTGTGAGCCCCAACAGATGCCAAATAGTGCCCCTCCCACAGCGTGTACGATGATGAGAAGCAACACTGCAGCTGAGCGGCTCAAAGGCTACAGAGCCCGCAGTCGCCGCTCAGCCCTTCTCAGCCCTTCTCTAGCTTCCCACGCAGAGCTAGAATATGTGCTGACAACGCGCGGCTAAAAAAGGGCTATGAAGTACACCGTCGTTACACGCGGTACTTCTTGCTCCTCACTCACGCCGGCTCCCCCAACTATAACTAGTGTGCAGAGGAAGCACCAAAGTATTCCAAAGCTTGCTCCAATTGTTACAAACAATGGCGAACAATGACGGTTCTCACAAATTCCGTTATACTTGATTCAGATTTCAATCATGAATGTCAATGAAGCAGTCACAGTTCGAGTCAATGGGGGTTTACCTGATAAAACAGATGGATAATGTGGCAGGGTTCCCCGCCTTGCCTCAGCCGACAGCACAGACTACAATGACTGCTTCCACTTGCACACCACTTCGCTCCGCTTCGCGGTCCTGGGAGTTTTTAACCCCTGCACAGCCAGAAGTAGTAGACAGTGAAGTAGGACTCCAAACCAGGTTATTGCACAGAGTTTCGGTCAAAAAGGCTGGAGACTGCAATGACTGCTTCCACTTGCACACCACTTCACCACTGTTAATATAAACATAAAAGCGTTTTAAATGTGCACTGCACCCCTGGCCAGTAGAAAGAGTCCTGGTCTGGAGTGTGCGGCATCTTTAAAATCCTTAACAGTGTTGAGCTCATGGATGGTAGCAGGGGCCAAAAGTGCTGGCTCTCCCATAGGCCAGTATACGCCTATCCTCAGCCAATCATGGACAACGGCCTCAAACAACGGCCCAGGCACTCCGGTGCATGCGGGCTAGCCATCTTGGAATGGCAATGCAGGACAAACAAGCATTGAAGAATCACAGTGAAGGCTGGTATGTGCTAGAACAAGGCAATTTTCGAATTTAGATGCATTATGAATAAAAGTCGCGCCCGAAGGCAAATAGTCCTTTGTGTAAGCCACAGGGCTTACCTTGCTTCCGGGTGGTGTCTGGAGCAAAGTCTGATCTCCCGATGGATGTGGGAGAGAGGCAGGGGCACCAGCACCCTGCAGCTCCTGCTGGTAAAAGGAAGTGTTCAGCTCGTCGATGGTAGCAGGGGCCAGGAGTGTGCCTTGGAATTAGAAAGTGGGTAACAGAGCTGCAGGTTTTATGTGGGATGTGGAGTATGTGCCTGGTACTCGAACTAGGGCAGATGATTGTCTATCGTGTCTGACTAATGCAGGTGAAGAACAAAGTGACAGTAGTGAGATTGGTGATCAAGTATTGGAGGTTGTTCAAGAAATAATAACCAATGAGGAGTGGTGTGCAGCTATGATGGTTGATGAAACGTTAATGGAATTGAAGGAGAAGTTGGAAGGTGGGTTGTAGATTGAGGAAGTATGTAAAGGAATTGTTTGGGAAACTGAGGATAGTGTGTAATGAGCTACATGTTGAAGGAGATTTCGTTTTAAGAGGCGACGAGATTTTTCCACCTGAAGCGGCGACAGAAAAGATATTAAAGGTTGTGCATTGAGGGCCATCATGGCATGTTTAATAAGAAACATTGGTGAGGTAGAATTATTGGTGGCCAGGATGGATGTGCAAGTAGTAAGAATGATTAGACTTGTGAGAATTCGGCCAAAGGCTGTATCAGCAGAACTAATCCCTTGACGTTGATGCCTATATCCTCCAAACACTGGATAAGTGTGGGCTTAGACATCTTAGGTCCTGTGAAAAGTCAGGGGATGCTTAAATATTGCATTGTTTTAGTGGACGTGCTGTCCAGATGGGTGGAGACTACATGTGTGCAGAATATTTGTATTAAGGATGTTATTCCATTTTTGGAGACTATATTTAAGAGCCAAGGACTTCCCTCCATTACAGTAACGGATAATGGAGTACAGGAGTGTCAGAGGAGATGGAGTGTTCCCTCAGAGGAAATGGTACAGAGCATTGCACAAGTTCTATATATCGCCTGATCTGCGGTAATGTGCCAACAGTGGCCATTCCTTTTTTTTATATTCCAGAAATGGCCTGGGTTAGGGTGCAGTAGCAAACAGCAACTGGAGAGCTTCATTGCCCAGGCCACATATGCAGAGTGGCATGGGTGTTGATGAAGTCCAGGGCGGCATGTGAGGGGCAGCCAAGGTTAATGCTGGAGCGGTGGCAGGTCGGCGTGCAGGCTAAGTCTCGGATTGCATGAGCTGGGTGGCCCGGGTGAAGATAAAAGTTCCAAGTCACGTGTGTGTTGTGTAGATCAGGAGTGGCTCCAGGCGGCGGTGTGCACAGAAGCCCCAAGTTGCAGTCTGTGAGCAGAGTTCTGGGTGAAAGTTGCTGCAGATGGGGCTGGCAGGGATCTCAGTGGCTCTCCTGCAATCACGTGAAGCGCCACGGCACAAAACTGAGATGGCAGGATCAACCGGGAATATTTTCTGAGTGAGCGGGGGTCTGCTGTGGGGGGTCCTTCTCTCGGGATAAAGTGCCACAAGACGGCCCTTCAGAATGAATGGGGATGTGGTTAAAAAGACATAACTCAGTCAACTGTGCAGCCTTCCTTATGAATCGTAGAAGTAGGGGCCCAGCAGAGGGCAACCCCTTTCACAACGTGCCCAGCTGCTGTCTTGGGTATCCTGAAAATCAATGAAATAGAGGTTGAACTGGGTCGGAACGTTGTGGCTCCCCAGGTGTTTTGGACAACAACTTCCATGATTCCTCAGCATTGACTGGGCTCGCTGGGGCGGATGGCAAGTGTAGTCCAAAACATATACAGGACCAAAGGTGGCAGTCCCCTGGAAGACAAGGGGAGCGACAGGTTTCATACGTGAAAACAGGGAGTCTAAAATATTTTGAGCAAAGTTACTGTTACATCGAGGAGGCTGATATATACCCACCAAAACATAGACGGTTACAGAATGACTGATTAGCATAGAATGATTAACAAGAAGTAATAGCAATATGAATCGGGGCACTAGGTACATTTTCCATTCTGAATTAAAACTCATTCAAACGCCTACCCATCTTCCGCCCTGCTAATTAACATTCAGCATAGATTAGCCATCTGTGCGTCTTTGTTATGCCTTAGTTTTCCTTACACCCATTTTCTTTCAGGGTGGAGGTGTAGTTCATGTAGTCGGCTATGTTGATGCATTTCCTTCTGGGAAAGATTGGAGGGGTCATCAAGCAGCTTGGAAGATGGGTAGCTACTTTGCATCGAAAAGGGCCACATCACATGCGGCTGCTTTGGATGGAGCAAATTCAGTCAAATGGTGCATCTTAGAGAGTCCATGAAAGGTGCATTGCTTAATATTAATTCAAAACCTCCATCAATCATTTACTTGGTTGTAGGTGTGTTGCTTACATCACAGCCCTGTGCATCACACCTGATCTGAACAATGCAAGCAAGCTCAGACTTCAGGTCCTTTCAAACATTGCCCTCTTTGCTGAGATTGCTAACAATTGGCAGTTCTGAGTGGCAGTATTGCATCAGTTAAAGTAAACCAACCTGCCGATAAGTATTTATTTTTTAAATGATTGCACTCTTTGGAAAAACCTTCTGCATAATTTTATCAGTTGGAGTTCTTTGCATGCTTTTGTGTTGTCTTTGAAATACAAGTCATTTCCAAACATTCCCAGAAAATTGCAGCACACACCCTTCAAGAACAGGCTTCCAGAATGACGTCAGACCAGCAGCTGCGAAAGGCTAACAGACTTTGCCAATATTGACAAGGTAATCCACCAAATGAACACATCAAACACACCAGGCAGTGCATAGCAACCTTGCAGTGCGCTTCATGAGCGAGGGATTCGGAAGAGAACGTCCCTTTAATATGTATGCTTCTTCGAACTTTGCCTGGGGCTTCAGCGTTTATAGACTCAAAATCAATCCGTCTCGCTCACCTTGCCACCGAGTTATTAAAGCGCCGAAGAGCTCAGCGTGCTCTCAGAGTCCTTAGTCTCAGGAGTTGTTTAAACAGCGAGATTATTCTAGCCTATTTCACAAATGCACCGGGCTTTTTTTCAAGCAAACATTGGCGCTTTGCCTCCAGTGAACATTGTCCCACTAACCCTTTCAGTGAAACGTTACCTTCCCGTGTTTATTCAGATGCCTATATTGCATTTATCGGTAAGGTTTCTTTTACTGAACTTAAATCATGTTTTATATCCGATGAACCAATTCAAACAATAGTGTGTTTGGTCAAGGCACTCACCCTCTGGCAACGAACAACATATTGTGAATGCAAAACATAATTTTGAATTCATGGCCCCAAGAATGGATGAGAAACTCGGGCATTTTACACAACATATGATTGCCCTCCGAGGTAGGGCTGAAAATGATGGTTTAACCCATTCTAGTGGGGTCTAAATCGTCTCATGCACACATGGCACCCACCTCCTGGAGCGACTGGTTTATTCTCATGTGCTTCATTCGCCGCGTGCCACGAACATTGTTTATGAGCTAGACGCCAGAGGTTTAAAAATAGAGCTTGCACTTAATGTTTTCTTCCCTTTACTGGTGAGACCAATTGAAGGGATATTTAAATGTGTACACAATGTGAAAAAGGCCTAAACGATTCCATGTGACCAACATAAAATCCAGAAAACATGTTGCAAGCTCACAGTTATTTTCCAAAAGTCAAGTCATAATGATGCCTTCTCATCAACACTAGACAATTGGAATGCCTTTTCTATAATACGTTTCACACTGCCCGTTGTTAGTTGTGTAAATGGCAAGATAGAAGAAACAATTCACTAATAAGTGCAAGTCCAAGTCAGATTGCTACAAACTATCTTTTTGGCACTCGCCGGTTCCTTACCAGCCCGACAAGGCTCTGCTGAGTGCTGCGTCCTTCCACGAGTGGCCGCCATGGAAATGGCAAAGGGACTATGTATAGTCCCTTCTCGATTTCCACGATGGCCATCTGCTTTGTTTACTTTTTCTTACTGTTTTAAATGGCCGCCATTAAAAGGGCGAATAGACTTTGTTTCCCGTTCCATGGCAGCCATTTTCTTTTGTTCAGTTGGGAAACAAGGGAGTGTCTCGCAACCAAATAAACACACTATCATTACCCCAGATTCACTCTGGCTTGTAAGTATGGGCCCTGGGGCATTACTTGACGTGGTAATGCACTCCCTACCCCCATCTTGGGGCTTATTGCTTAATTAGCATCCTAGCATATCATACCGAGAAGCTAATAGTTATTTTTTCAAGTTTAGAAGAAACATGCCATTTCTCAACTTGAAAAAACTTACAATTCAAGATGGCCACCATGGAAGAGGGAGAAGGGAACTACACGTGGTCCTGTCTCCCTTTCTAAGGAGGCCATTGCTGTGACGGGATGCGCCACGAACACTAGTGCTGCTGGCACTGGCGAGAGACAAGAGAGCGCCAGATAGGTAGGCTCAGGGGGTTATATATGTGAAAAAGGAGGATGTGGTTTGGGGGAAGGGGACTTGGGGTGCGTACAGGATCATTTACCTCAGTCCAGACAGGGGAAGATGGTCGCCTACCACTCTGAGGAGGGTCAGAAGGGGGTTGTACCGTGTGGTAGAATCCGTTCTGAGCCTCCTGAATAGCTGGGAGGCCACAAAAACCCATGTTGCTGCGTGCTAATAGAAAATAAACTGAAAGACAAGCAAAATAGGGTCAATATGTCTACATCTTATTGAGGAGGCTGGTAGCTGAACAGGTGAGCTAATTGTCTGGTGATATCGTAAGATCTGTTTCTTAAATAAGGATGAACTGTTGCAACAAATTTGGTCACTAACACAGCTGAAGTAAGAACTGGCTGTCAGAATGGATTTTCACTTCCCCTACGAGACACCCCTTCAAAAAGTGATACATTGAGGGCTATACAGTACTACATTACCTGCTGCCGGTGTGCACCAAACAGGTACTTGCTAGTAGAGTACATTGTATATGATTTGGTTAAAATTGGGAGTCGTATTCCATTAATGGTGGCCGAGTGAGGGAAAGAAGGGCAAAAGACCTCTTTTCCCGCTTTGGGTTGAATGGGGATGGAAGGATGTTAGGACTAAAAGAGGACCAAAGAACAGAGTGTCACACAGACTTTTTGGGATAACTTGGAGTTTGCGAGAGAATGTCCGATAGGCATCATTTCCATTTTAGAAATCAAGAAAAGATTATTGCGCGCACCCCTGTAATACACGTACCCTGATGGGTCGAGAGGCCTTTGTTTGTTGCAGGCTCCAGATTTTGAGGGAGCTTTGTCTCCAATTCCTTTGAAAGACACTTTGTTCATACAAGTCTTCTAAAACCCAGCTGTTAGGAGGAGGAAAGACTATGCCCAAGGTAACACACAATTTATCAAGAAAACTGAAGGCCGCAGCAAGGGGTAGCTGCAGTACCTTTTTAGTATTTCTGACTGTGAGAAACGTTTTGGAGACTTGATTACTAGCCACAGTGAAAATATTATGTATGTAATTCTCTTCAGAGGCCTAGGATTCATCAGAAGCCAGGACATGTGTATACTTGAACTCTGCTGGTGCAGGGAGGAAAGAACCAGAAGACAGCCCTTCTCTGTCTATGCCCCCAGTTTCTGGAACCTCCTCCCATCTACAGCAGACTCTCCCACTCGGAACATTTCAGGAAGGTATAGCTCCTCCTTAAAACTGTTCAGTAGCACCTGGAACATTCCAAGTGGCAGATGGAATTACCAATAAACAATCTCAGACCCAAATAACCAGACAGACTCAAAGAATATGGCAAAATGCAACTTTATTATCAGCTCAAATAATGTAGGGAAACCTGGTGAACAAACTGATTACAGCTCACTCACTCTTAACTACATTTCAATTACACAAAGGCTTTATTCCTCGATGTATGTCAGCGATGACGTCATCCTACATGGCAAACAGTAAAAACCTATTGAACGGAGGGATTGGTTAAGGGAACATATATACCTATACTTTGTTTAGGTTTTAGTAACATAATTGGCTGCCCTCTATATTGTAGGCAGGCCTTGAACTACCTGTAACTTCGTATAATACAGATTAATAGCAGGATAACAGCAGCGGATTGGCCCCTGCAACAATGTATGGTACACTGCTACATATGCCCTCATGATTGGTTGGCATTCTCTTCTAACCTTGGACATTTGGCTCGTTAGCAGCAAGTAAGCATAATGAAACCCTGATGCGGGGCACAATGTCTGACCACTGCCCATTTGGTCTATTAGCCTACCAGCTCTCATCAGTTAGGACCTAAGTCAAGACTTCTTCTTTGTTGTTGACTGTTCTCTTCCTTGGGAATTTTAAGGGAGCATAGGGACATTGCTATCTTCGTCTGGAACTTAATGACTAGGCCTTGTTTTCTGGTTTTGCACCACGTGTGAGGAGACCAGAATTTTGTCAATTTTGACCTTTTATTTAGTGCTATTTAATTCAATTATACTGGATGCTATTACTCCTCTTGGCCTGTGGAGACTTTGTTGCTCCATCTTGCATATGCTTTTTGCATCTTTGATTGTTCAATACTTGGCATTTGCAGAAGTTCACTCCTTTACTTAATCTAAGAGAAATATGTCATGCATATGTAGCCTATCCACTTCGAATCCCCATGTGTCTTGCAGTGACCTTTTGATGTGGCATTCTTGATCCCAAGCCAAACAGATATTCATTGTTCCTGGCAGAAAGCTGTTTTACAGTGCCTGTCAGCTCTGCAGCCATGGCCTTTGTCTTCAAGGCTTCTTGCTTATTAATACAGAGTTGATGTCCATCTTTCCAACACGGCCGCTTTACTTGTGTTATATTCTCTATTAAAGCAAGCTTCTATATGTCTCATCTACCTTGCATTTCTGCGTGTATACCCCTCTGCTCACTCATATTCTTAGTGTAAAGGATTTCTTTGTATTCGCATAAATGTTTACTTTGTTACTTCAGTTATTTCTTCATTCCTTAGGTATTGGCATATTGTTTCAATGTGTCCTCCTGTCTTCTCTTCATGACATCACTTTACTGTTGTCTGATTTCATGTATGGCTCTTCTATGTCCAATGGTATATGCGCAGACATCCTTCCACCACATCCGTGCAAGGGTACATTTGATACGGTTGTCTAAGTGCATAACGTCTTGTATCTTCGATGTGTTAGAGAGACGATATCTGGTGTCACACAGAGTGCTCTCCTGCTGCTATTCCAGTATGACAGAGGTGAGGGGGTGGGTACTAGAGATGACGTGTACATCTGCCTCTCTACAAGACCTTGGTTCACACCCCCTGCACTATCCACCTAACCTGAGACTAGGGGTTCTGCTCTAACCCTTTTCTCCCCAGCTGGTTTGTAAATCCCTGGCTGCTGAATTACACACCCTCACCCTTTGTTAGTGCCACACTCCCTTGTTTTGATCCCTTGCAATGTCCTGCTCTTACTGTGTACTTTCCCCTATGACTTGTAAAGTGCTCTGCAGCTTCCTGAAGCTAGCTCTGCGCTCAATAAATATAATACAATGGGAGTAATAATAACAATAATAATAGATAACTGTGCTTTGTCGACAGATTGTGCACTCTTCCATCCTTAACTTGAGACCCAGCTTCCCCTTTCAGTCCTCCTCTTCTAAAAGGCTGCAATGAGAGAGAAAATGATGACTCATGGGTGTCTTCTGGAATTCAAGTTGGTGTGAGATCAAGAGTGGGCTTGGACAAATGAGCAGGTGGTTGTGGTCCAGAGGAGCTAGGTATGTTTTCTAATCCTCTGGGTCTTAGCAATAGCTTATGGAGGTGGGGAGTACAAATATGTAGGTGTGTTTTACATAGTCCCTTTCCTTAAAGGATAGTTCCGGGACTTTTTTTTTATTGTCCCTACGGTTCGGCCATGTGTTTTTAAGCATAAATCGGTAGATCGTAGAAAACTTTCCTATGGACCTTACCCGACTTTTCGTCCATTAACGCACTCGAAATCAGCCGCCATTTTATGATAATCCTATCATTTCCCCCCATCGACCTGGCTCACCTGCTTTTGCGGCACTAAATCAAATCGCCCGCCCCTGAAACAGACTTTATCAAAACATTCATATTCCCCACCTCTATCCGTGACGTGACTGTGCTGCGTAGGCAAACGCGCCCAGGCGTCTTCTACGCGACTCCACACAGAACCCGGAAATCAACACAGATCAGCTCACAACACAGCGCGCCACAATTCGGAATATGAAACTGTACTTTTAAATCAAACCGCAAGATTGTAAATTTGGTAAAGTACATTTATTTGACATCAAATGTTTAG
This sequence comes from Ambystoma mexicanum, assembly GCF_040938575.1. Lineage (NCBI taxonomy): Eukaryota > Metazoa > Chordata > Amphibia > Caudata > Ambystomatidae > Ambystoma > Ambystoma mexicanum. The sequence continues at coordinate 722,596,230 of NC_090926.1, forward strand.
AGAATATTCAGCGATTTTCATTTTTATTTGCTCACGTTCCAAAAAGTTCGTTTTGAGGCACGCGATGTTCCTTTGCTGTACACAGGGTCTTAGATCATCTCACAATACAGCGCCACAATTCGGAATATGAAACTGTGGTTTAAAAGCAAACTGCAAGATTGTACATTTGGCAAAGTACATTTATTTGACATCCAATGTTTAGAGAATATTCAGCGATTTGCATTTTTCTTTGCTCTCGATCCAAAATAGTTCGTCTTGAGGCAAGCGATGTTCGTGTCCAGCACACAGGGTGTTGGTTTACGATAAAATAAGCTCTTCGGTCGCACTGATAATCGCATGGCTGTTCCAACAACGAGGCACTAGGCCACCACAACGGTCTGTATGTTGCATCTAGCCATTAGTACCGCGTAAGGGCATACTTGTACTTGGCGATCGTCCCACAAAATGGTCAGGGTGCTAACGTTGTTCACGCGGATAAGCAATTGGCGATTATAGAACCCATCCGCCGGTGTCTGGTACTCGTGACACAGACAGTAATGGATGAAGTACCTGTTTGAAAAACATAAAAAATGAAATTAGTCTCACCATCAGATCTTTATTAAAATTATTCATTTTATATATTAGGTCGGGAAATTATTTCATAGCTAGGACAGTGCAACTGGGTTTTATACGTCAAGGGGGGGCTGTAGGATACTGAGACAGTCCCCCAGTGCAGGGGTTGACAGGGAGTGCAGGTGGAGAGTGGAAGGGCCCAGGACCGAGATCGCAGACAGTGGACCAGTTGTAGCAGGGGAGAGGGGGAGAGAAAGCAGAAGCAAAGAGGTAGGTTTTGAGGTGCTTCCGTAAAAGGAGACGGTTCTAGTGCGCGGTAAGCTACTGTATAGTAATTAAATTGCGGTATAAACTCATCTAAAGAGTTACTTACATTATATTTGCATTTTCCATTGTGTTTGTGCGTAGGGCAGCCCCGAAATACCACTCCTTCTATGCCGACGTTATTTCTTCTAATGAACGAACATGAAATGGCTTTCGTTTCTGAAATTATATTCATTATCGTTTCTTACGTGGTCCCGGCCTGTCAAGGTCAAATAACAATAGAACCTTATACTGAGTCGTGGGCCATTCTGGCACCCGAGAAAAAATCAAAGCAGCTGACCTTCACTTTGAACGAGCACACATTCCTAGTTAGCTACATTCAGTTTAAGGCCATCTCACAGGACTTGAAATTTACACTCCATCTTTGCATTTTGTCTGCGTGCTTTGCAGCCCAACAGAACCATAAATACGGAGACATTCTATATTTTTTGAAAAATGATTTATATTACTGTTTGGTTTAATTTAATGCGCAAATGAACAAGGTTGGAGAGACACATTGCATGTACACTGAGCAATCACTTTTATTTACACAATACATAGCTACACATATTCAATGGGCCTGCGACATGAGGAGACTCCAGAGCAAAGTCACAGGTGACACCCGGGTGGTTCGCACAACTGCACAGTGAAGGGAGGGGCAACGGTGGAGAGACACATTGCATGTACACTGAGCAATCACTTTTATTTACACAATACATAGATACACAGAGAGAACAGACAATCAAATTACAATCATTTAAACCGTGATGTGTATTTCTCAATGAGCTCTTCTTTAGGTGGACATGGAACACAGGCAATGTTGGGTGGCAATGCAGTTGTCCCCTGCACAGGTTCCTTCACAACTCCATTTATGTGCCTATCTAGGACGTCAACAATAAGTCTTTCAATAAACTCATATTGCATATCCTCAAACACTGGTTTGATCACCCATTGTTTACTTCTTTTAGTGAAGGCCTTATTGTAGCGAAGCGTCCCTAAAGTTCCGGTCGTCCTACTTTGTTGACGGCCAACATTATGGTTATGTGTCAAGACCGCTAGAAGAGTCCGATTTATCATGCCCTCCATGCCAAAATGCAATCGTTTTGGCCTGTACTTTAGGCACATATTGTGGAACACCTCCAAATCTCCTGTGTGGCAGAATTCCGTGAGTCCCCTCAAAGCTTTTGTTATAGTTTTATCAAATACAATCTTTTCAATGGCTTTGTGAGTGGGTGATGAAGGAATCAACCACTTCTTCTTCCGTGCCTCCTCTGTGGACAAATGGCCATGTTCACAATTGTGGAAATGTTGGTTCGTGTTCCATCGGTGAACGTTTGTACAGTGTGGCATTACTGACCGCCATTTTTCCAGTAGGATTTCCAACGACCCTCCACATGTTTTTGAGCTCCACCAAAGATGGTTGCTGATTGACTTGGACCACTGTGAAATACCTTGCGTTTCTTTTTTTTTACCTGCAGCCGACAATTTTTTATTGATTGTTTTTGCAAGATGCCAAACGTCAAATTGGTGATTTATATTTTTGTACTGTTCTCTCATTGTCTTGGCAATTGAAACGTGTCTGTCCGTGGCTATCAGGTCGATCACCATTCCCCGCGATTGTAGTTCTTGCAATGATGCTACAAAGCCAACTTTCTCCATGGCCACTGAGGATGTACTTTGTGACACCTGCACGACCACCGAACTCACAATTTTCTTACTTTCCATGTCCTGAAAGTGGTAGGTGCAGTACTTGGCTGAAAATCCTGGGCTGTCGCACTGTCCATCACCGGCTAGCCTGAACCGTTTGCCCGCGAATGTACTATCAATAGACATTTTTTCCATTCTCCAAGCTTCGCTAATGGCTGGAAATAGATAATCGGTTTGGTATTTGTAGAACTGAGTTTTCGCAATGAAATGGATTCCCACAAACTGAAAGAAAGACTCTCATTTTTTAAAACTTGAACCACTAAAAAGTGCAGCCGCTGCACAAAGTAGATTGCCTGCTGGCAGTTGTCCCAGCATAGGTTGTGCAGACCATGAGAAAGGATGATATTTTGTACAGGTGGCATGTATTTTAAGGTTAGTGCCTCGAATTGCACGAGTCACATTAATCAATGACTCCCCACATACTTCCCCACCAACCGAATGCCCACATTTCATCCGAATAATAATATCAATCAAACAACTATCGAATACAATGAATTTGGCCTCTTTCCTTATACTGTCACTCTGCATCCCAGCTGGTTCGGCCTGTAACGTTGAGGACATGTCACTCACATGAAAGGTAGAATCTCTGATATCGTCTTCCGCTATGTTCAGTGATATTGATGGTGTTTCATTGTCGTCCACTTCATTCTCTTCCATTGCAACATCTGTTCCTTCTCTGGCGATGGGTGAATAAAACAATTTCTTCAACTTTCTCGCGGTCTTAGTTTTCGCGGGTGTGGATTCTGTGAATTGATCTCCGACTGCATCCGAACTACCAGGAGGACATTCACTATCAATGGCTGGTGGTGGTATAGCTCCGTTGTCAATCACTTCATATTCTTCCCATTGGCACGATGCATCTCCAGTCTCAAGTCCCTGCCAAAAGGTTTGACAAGCAACATCTCTCGTTCGCTTCACTGTCTGTGTAGATCTAGTTCGTACAACCACTCGCAACTAGAGGACAGATTGGAAAAGGGATGTTCAGTTTAAACACAACTTACAGTATTGAACTATTAACAGTGAAAAACAACATAATATAGTGACCAGGACACTAACCTTCTTTTGCTTTCTTTTCTTTGAAACTTTCTTGCCTCGAACTTCAACATCAGGACGCTGTTGCTCCGACTCGTGTGTGCATGTCTCCACTTCCTCTCGCGCTGCAACGACTATATTTTCATGATAAGCACATCCATCACGCACTGACGCTCCATCGACTCCCTGAAACATAGAACTTTCATTAGTATGTATAATAATATCGAAAACACAAAATGTACTTGGGGACCAATACCCACGTACATGTCAATAGCAAAACACGAATGAACGCTTTGTGTAGAACATTCAAACGACAATTATTCACGCATTGTTGATCTAGTTAGATGGAACTGTCAAGATCCATACCTCGGGCTCCTCATAAACTTCCATTGATGATATTATTGAAGATGACGCTTCAGTGACTCCCTGAAACACAGTAATTGCATTAGTATGGTTTTCTATTTTGATAAAAAGAACAGAAACTTTGTGCAGGCGTGAACGGCTCATCTAAATAGACCTGCACAAACGATCAGTTGTCTAAAATAAATAATGGATATGTAAATATGATTCGATTTGCTCGATCGTTGGAAGTGTCACCACCCAGAGATCTGCATCAACTACTAGGGGTGATGTTCTTGTAGAAGAAGCTCCGTCATCTCCCTGAAACATAGTACTTGCGTTAATAAAGAAGGAAGTATAGCGGATGTAATGACGTCATATGATTTCGCTTGATCGAACTGTCAGTATCCATACCTCGAAATGCATAAGAACATCAAGGGACGATGTAATTGCGGTGCACACTTCTGCAAGCTGTTGCGCCGACCCGTAACTGCACGCTCCCCCATATTCTTCTTGGACTAATGCTTCATCGACTCCCTGAAACATAGGACTTTCATTAGTAATGAACACAATATTGAAAAAAGAAGACACATAGGAGGGCGACGACAGAAGGACATATCAATGGCTAAAAACGAAAGAAACATTGTGTGTAACAATCACGCTACAAGAATGCAAGATCTGATGATCTCCATCGATGGAACTGTCCTGAAACGTACCTCGAGCATCTGAGTGACATCAACGGTAGTCGTCAATACGTTGGACTCCTCAGCATCTCCCTGAAAGACAGTACTTGCATTATTTTGGATAACAATAATTATAACTGAAAACAAAGACTAGAGGACGAGTACAAGGGTGTACCATTAGGTAAAATAATTACACGATAAATTAAAACTATTGATTTACATGCCTAAAACAAGTCAGTGGCAGAATAGCCAAGTAAGATTACCCGATAGGCGCTTGAAGTGGCTGATGACTGCAATAACGACACGGATGGAGAATCTTCCGCCTTCATATTGAGTGGATACATAAATGGGGAAATTATTGTTAGCTAATGCTACACACTACCGCAAGGCCAAGAGATAAATACATAAACTTGACTCACCAGTGGAGGGATGTGGACGAATAGAGTGGGAATAGCGGTTGAGAGCAATTTTCGCCTCGCTCGCGGTGTGTTCTTCTTTATTAGCAATGATGTGGAGTACATGTCTGAGCTAAAGTGCCTGCTGCAGATGCGGTATCGATCACCCCTCTTGTCCGCAAAGACTTCTAGGACTCTACTTTCAAGCTCAGACGGTGGATATCCGCAATATCGGACCCATTCTCTTATCTGATCTATTGTCTTAGGGAAAACATGCATTATAATACCTTCAGATTTATTATGGGTCTTCGAAGGGCAACCGCCAATGGAACAGGCAGGCATTGTGGAAAGTTCTGAAAAGTAAAGATCAACAATTCTCTATGAATACCAATGTGTTAAAAAATTAAATGACACATAAAAGGTTCAATGCAAGGTTCGTTTTGGTTCTTGGAACTATACACGTTATTCACATGCGGATAAGTATTTGAATAACTTTAAAAAAATAGAAAAATAATTTGACTAAACTCAGAACATGTGACTATTTACTTGCATGTACTGTCTTGAACGAAAAGAAATTGCACGCAAAATGATTATGGTACATGGCCTTACCTTGACGAACAAACAGTTAGATGCAGGGATCAGAGTAGTTTCTTGTCGTAGAACAGGGAGCAGTTCACAGGTTGCAAACTGACGAGTTTCCTCGAAGTGGTCACGGAAGTTCACAGAGACGAAGAGCAGATAACCAGCACCTTCACGGGTTGACTAGCAAAGCGCAAAGTAGTTCTCATTAGAAATATGAAGTGGGTTATAAAGAATTCGAAACAGGGGTGTGTTTGTGAATGAATGACGTGTATATGTCGTGGCATTATGCGGTTTGCAGGGGGCCGTCCAGCGTGAGGGGGGGTGCTTGGCAGGAGACACGGGGTCTGGAGGTAGACATGGGAACAACAACCCATGCTCTATAGACCACTTTGAAGTGCACATGGTCTTTGGCACCTCTTGGCCTTTATCGCTCCCTGACAGCTCCACTTGCCAGCGCAAGTACCCCGGTGCGAACTGCCTTTGATAGGGCGGGGGGGGTGGATTGGGGCGGTGGTCGTGCAGACAAGACACAGGAAGACTCGTGAATGGAGACACACTTATGTGGATTGCAGGGGGCCGTCCAGCGTGAGGGGGGATGCTTGGCAGGAGACACGGGGTCTGGAGGTAGACATGGGAACAACAACCCATGCTCTATAGACCACTTTGAAGTGTACATGGTCTTTGGCACCTCTTGGCCTTTATCGCTCCCTGACAGCTCCACTTGCCAGCACAAGTACCCCGGTGCGAACTGCCTTTGATAGGGCGGGGGGGTGTGGATTAGGGCGCTGGTCGTGCAGACAAGACTCGTTTGCCGCAGGGCCTCACCAAGGAGAGGCCATCTCACTGCATGTAAGAGGCAGGCTGAAGGATCTAGTACATGGAAGGCAGGGGGGTGAGTTTATAAATACCTCAGCCTCCCAGGAGAATATATGGGTGCAGTTCACCCTGGAGACCCTGGATGCCTAGGCAGTTAGTCAGCAGCAGGCTGGCCTGTGGTGGCAAGGCGGCACGGCTCAGAGGGGGTCATCTCTGTACCTGGTGACCAAAAGGATGATTTATTATGATCAACCATATTGATTATTTACCTATAACCATGTTTTGTATCAATAAAATCCAACGGCCTTCCTTTTATTGCCAACGCTTGAACAAAGTGGTGTGGTAAGTATTTTTGGGGGAGGAGGCAAGGCCGGGAGGCTTGATGCCAACCCGCAAAATAACATATGTATGTCTGCTGCATATGGGTTCAACGGTTATGTGGATTGAAGGTGGGCGGCCAGCGTGAGGGAGGATGCTGGCCGGAGACATGTGGTGTGACAAGACAAGGCACAGGAAGACTATTCAATGGAGACACACTAGATTCATTTAAAAAATCCAAACAACCATTGTTAAAATATATGTTGGGTTTTATTTTAGATCTTAATTTCAATTGAACATAAATAATAAACATTACACATTGTAAAGTTCCGGTTGCAGCACATCCAGGGAAAATCCGCGGTATTGTCCACTGTCGCTGGGGAAATGTTGTCTAATGGCAAGTACCGCACAGGCAGGTATTACTCTCCGAACGCGGTGTCCGAGCCTCCCGTGAAGCCACCAAGTGAAGCAACGATAGGCCACCAGCCTGTACCACCTGTGAAAATGAAAGATGCAAACTGTATTAAAATGACAAAACTTTCTGATCAATGTCGATTCAGGTAAAAAATGTCATTCTGCTTTGAAAAAAATTCTGTCTAGAAAATGCACAATATGGAACCAGTTTACATGCATTCGAATGATATGTAGATGTAATTTTATATGTGGGAGACGACCATGACATAGTAGTGGCATCACTGACATCAAAACCAGAGTATACTTACTCGTTACTCGGATTACGCGGACGTACAGTGCCGCGAAGTTCGTGCATTAGCACCATCATCATCCTCAACACGGTCCGTGAGAGGCAGGCTTCCCTGAACTCTGGCAGCTCGGTGATGCATTGCGGACTTGGCTCGCCTTTCGAAATGTAGGCCAAGCACCCGGAATTTTCATGGCAGCAGCAGTTCTCCTCCTCAGTTGGCATTAGCTTGCACCGATTGCACGTGCACCAGGTGGAGACGCCGTCCATGCGGCATGGTCCAGGCTCTTCATCCGTTGACTGGTCCTCCCAACTGCCGTCCGAATCCCCATCGTTTTCGCGTGCTTGCCTTTCCAGTAGTTCTTCCTCGGTGTACTCGGTCTCGTACATATACGGCATTATTGTAGCCATTGTGTGGTAAAGAAAGTAAAATAATTTACAGAGATGGTACAGGTGTTCACAAGGCCTAGAAGCGGCGAAGGTAGCTGACCAGAGCACAGAAACGAGTCACAGAATACTCAAAGTAACACAGAGAGAGGAATGGAATCGAAAATCTGCTGCTGTGTGTTGTGAAACGGTGTGTTTATACTTATTGAGGAAAGAGGCGTCCTGCCATTTCCATGGCGACACTTCATTAGCTGAGGCGCAGCGATTGACACGAAACGTGCTTTGGCGTTGGGAAATGGGCAGTACGCGTCTGCTGATGTCAGGCTCAGGGGCGGGGGATTTGATTTAGTGCCGCAAAAGCAGGTGAGCCAGGTCGATGGGGGGAAATGATAGGATTATCATAAAATGGCGGCTGATTTCGAGTGCGTTAATGGACGAAACGTCAGGTAAGGTCCATAGGAAAGTTTTCTACGATCTACCGAGTTATGCTTAAAAACACATGGCCGAACCGTAGGGACAATAAAAAAAAAGTCCCGGAACTCTCCTTTAAAGAAACTCTCAGCAAAAACACTACCGATTCCAAGATAAATATGTGACTGCAGAAGATGATGTCATTAAGGAACACGTTCATGAGTGGAATGCGGTCAACATTGTAAACTGCCTTTCATCATAACTCTCTGGTGTGGGAGGACCTAAGGTTTGATCCCTGAGTAGTTTTAACCTATTTTAATTTACCAAGAAGGATATTTATGCTGCTCTCATCTGCTTCATACCACACTACGAAGAGCTTCTGGTGGGGCTCTTGCATTTAGAGAACTTGTGTTCATAAACAGCGATTTGAATAACTGTATAGAGTGCCTAGATTATGTTTCCCCTTCACTGGTTCTCCGGCATTACAGTAAAGAACTACTTGCCAAGACATGCAAACGCGCAGTCTGAGAGCATGCAGGCCTGTGGCAGTGAAGCAATGTCTCACTGCCTGCCGATCAAAAAATAATGCACTACATTTAGTCTGCAGAGTAGTGTCTCACCAAACCTCAGTTTCTTAGTTATTGAACTACTCTTCACCATTGAGAAAAGATTTCTCCAATCTCACTCTGAGAAAAAAACTCAATTTCATATAATGATGTTTTTCCAGTTTATTCATAGCTCAGAAAGTGAATCTAGTGGTGGTGCAAGAGACAATTTAAGTGTGTAAAAAAGGACAGTATAATAAAAAAATCTGTGTGCCTATGCTTTTAACGCACTGTGTGCAGTTAGCCCCCCACTGGCAAAGCATTCTGTCTCCTCCCTTGAGGCCTCACGGGAGAAGAATTCTATCTTAATGTAGGCATAATTGACTTAAGAACCTAAGGCACTTGCCCGCTGCATTTGTGCAACTGTCCCGTTGGAAGGAGGGTCCTACTGGCCAGAGTCCAGAAAGGGAACTGCCTGCTCCCGTCTATCGACATCTGTCTGCTGCTAGGACACCCCAGTGAGTTTGTCTTGCTTTTTCCAGCTCTCATCTCTCTCCCCTCTTTCTTTCCATCTTTTTGCTCTCTCCCTCCTTCCATGGTGCTCACTATCTCACCAATTGACTCCAACTGCTACTCTATCAGCTATCTTACCTCCTTATTGAAGCTTGGAAGGAAACAATTCAAAAAAGATCTCCTGGTCTCCAACCCAAGCCTGCCCATCACTGACACCTTCTTCAATGCTTCTTCCAGGCATACTGTCACTGACATCCTCTTTATCGCTCCCTCCCTGTACCTATGGACTCCACATGTGGCCTCTGTTCTCTCTCCTTATTCCTCGTCTTCCATTAAAGGAGGTCCCAGATGGGAAGTACTCTTGTCGGGTTTCTCATCCTCTGGGTGCAGCATTAATGTCTATCAAAATGACACTGTGATGGCCCAGGGTTCTCAGCCCAACTGTCACGCTTACCTGAGCCTCCGCAGGAGTGATGGAGTCCACCGGGCCTTCCCTTGATTCCTACTTGCCCTCTACAGCTGAATGGGTTATCTGCCAAGAAAGGGAACGTTCTTAGAAAAGAAGAGGTGAGTAGTTCAAAATCCCCCACCCTTCTACCCAGTCCCCACTGACAAAGGAAAGTAGCTCCCTCTCAACCAGAGGATGACTCACCTTTCTGTTTAGTTAGGCGAGCTCTCCATCCTGCTCTTGCAGGGGCGCAATGTCTGGGGTCCGGAGGGAGTGGTTGGAGATGGCCGTGTGTAACAGAGTTAGTTTAGTTCAGGACCAGTTGCTTCACATGTTTGTTTCCTTGTGCCAATGGTGAGTTCTGAGACCCAGTTAGCTCACTTGGTTTGGTTTAACAGGTAAGTTCTGGTACCAGGTAAATTCAGTTCCCCAGTTGCCTCACTGGGTTGCACAGAATTCCTTGCACTGAGTGCTTTGCAGCCTGAATCCGGTGAGAGTACAGAGTGAATATTTTCTGGGACTAACCTTGTCTTTCTCTTCTCTTCTTCGGTCCGCTCCGGGAGGTGCTGAAGTATTGGACGGAAGAAAGGAGCGAGAAGGCAGGACCAACAACTGCTACAGACGAGAAACCGCACTCTGAAGGTGAGTGTCAGTAAGCGGTCTCAGAGCGGTACTTTAACGCGCTGCTGAAGGCGAAGCAAAGTTCCGACACTGGCCGGTTTTAATTACCTGTTCTTGTCTTTCCCTTTCAGGTGGTGGTATGCTGTGTAGGCCGTGGAACGAAGGTGAAACGACTCCGGAGGAGTTCACACAGGACTGCAGGTAAGCGGAGAAGCCCGAATGAGGCTGCTGGAAAGCAGAGAAGCCCACATGGACTGCAGATAAACGAAGGAGTCCACACGGACTGCAGGATGCAGAGAAGTCCGGGTAAGCGTGTGATACAGAATTCACACGAAGCGCGTGTTGGTCCCTGGGCGTGGTTTATATAGACAACCACGCCCAGAGACTAGACCGCGCTGCTTGCTTTGTGCTGGGAACCTTTGTTCATGTTGGGGGAAGCAGGAAGTACCCTTGGCAGTGATTGGATGATGGGATCTCCCAGCTGACACACTCTGGGTTCTCAGAGCCTTAACCCATGCCACTCCTGATTGTCTCTTCCACCTATCCCTATGAACAATACAGAAAGAGGGCCTGCAAGTATGCCTCTGGCCCGTAACCATAACACCAACCTTCTCCTTCTTTATAGGCATCTTTTATCTTTCATAAACTTTCACCCTTCTCCCGCCACTCCTCTGGTGGCCTCCTCCCTTGCCCCTTCTCCACCTCCAATGGGCCTACCATGTCCCTGTACCCCTCATCAGAAGACCTTCAAAGGTGGTAACCATATCCACCTTGCTACCCTCAACTCTCGCTCTACTGTCAAACACGCTTCTGATATCTGTTCCCTTCTCGAAGACTTTAATCTCGATGTTCTCACCCTCACTGAGACATAGTTCACTACCAGCTCTGTCACTGCATTTGACACACTCCTGCCTGAGGGTTACAAGATCCTTTTCAAGCCCAGTCCTAACCGATCTGGAGGTGGAGTGGCATTGAGCTTCCCTGGCTCAATCGCTGCTACTAATATTCCCACTCAATGCTACTCCTCCTTAGAATGCCTTGTCTGCAGGCTCTGTGTCAACCTTACCCCTTCGCTGACTCTCGCCACCATCTACAGGACCCCTGGTCCCTCACCCTCTTCCTCTCTGAGTGGTCTAACCTCACCTCTTCCCTTCTTGTTGCTACCTCCAAACCTCTCCTCCTCAGTGACTTCAATATTCACCTTCACTCTCCATAGGCATCCACTGGACTCTTGCGCACACTCTGCCGGACATACCTTGGATGTTCTCATCTCCTCAGATATTTCTATTTGGTCCCTGTGCTAAGCATCTGTGTGCACTGCCTGTCTTTTCTCCGTCATTCAACCGATTAAGAGAGTGTCAATTGCTGCCTTTGCTGGCACTTTCATTCCCCCTCCTACTCCTGCGACAGGCTCTCACAGTGACTCTGCCCTTGCTAATCTTCACCTTTCCATCACCAACACCCTGGATATCCTTTCCCCTGTCATGAGGATCCAAATGAAGCCTGCCTCCAAGTGCAAAACCTGGTATGACTCTGACCTAGCCTCTCTGAAACGCAAGTGCAGAGTGGCTGAGCAGAAGTGTTGAGCATTTGATACATTCTCTGACAAACTGGCCTGTCGGCTGTTCCAAATGCATTACATACACTCTATTCACTCAAAGAAGAGGGCCCACATCCAAGCCTGCATCCCCGGTGCCACTAACAACTCTGGCAAACGGTTTAAAATATGTAAGGAACTTGCCAATCCTACTGCTGTTTCCACATCTCCCCTGCCATACCTGAACCTCTGTACCTCTCTGTCCTCCCCCTTCCTTTACAAAACCCAGGACATTCTGTCCTCATTCTCCTCTCCCCCTTCCTCCTTCCTCCCCAGCTGTCATTGTAACCTTGGCGCCCCTCTCCCCTTCTCTACTTCTCTCCTTCTTCTCTCCCATAGCACTGGATGAGGTCTCTAGACTAGTACTAGGAAATTCTCCTCCAAACAGGTGCTCCCCTGCTCATCGAGAGTGTATAACCATGTTATAAATGCCATATCATATCACATCATCATATCAAGGACAACATTGCTTCCCTTGCGCTTGCCCTGGGTGATTTCTGTAATCACTCCTTTGCCACCAGCTCCATCCCTCTTCCCCTTAAGCACTCCCCTGTGCAACCCTCCTTAATAAGCCCTCTTCTGACCCTGCCTGCCATGCTAACTATTTCCCGGGGCAAACACATGGAGAAGCTGGACATCTCCCAACTAACCCAACAAACCAAATCTGTCGGATTTCTCACGACCACCAGTCTGGCTTCAGAGCTGCCAGAGGCACGGAAACTGCTTTACTGAACAACCAGGATGACTTGCTCTCTAATACTGACTCTAACTCTCCATCCATTCTTAATCTCCCAGATCTTTCCTCTGCCTCCGACACAGTCAATCATGCCATCCTGACTATTTGACTCTGTGACACCCTAGGCATCTCGGGGCTGGCACTGGAATGGTTGACCTCCTTCCTCTCCAACCAACCTTCCCAGATTCAACTTGGCCCTTTTCCTCCTCTATCACACTCTCAAGGCTCAATCCTCTCACCGTGACTTTTTGATATCTACCATGCCCCTCTGGCCCACTCAATCTCTTCCTTCGCTCCTGACTTCCAGTGTTATGCAGACAACATGCAACTCTCTTTCAAGCTTCCCTCCTCTTCCTCCTCCTCCTCTTCTCTCATCCCTGACCGTTGGAGTCCTATTCAGTCATGGCGTGCTGCCAATGATCTCTGCCTTAATGCCAATAAGACTGAGATCCTTTACATTGGGACCCCAGATCCCATCTTCCCTCTCTCTAGCTGCCACCTATGGGTCCCCTTCCCTCACCCTCTTGTGAGGCAACAAACTGTCACGATTGTGCCACTGGAGCACCAATTGGCACCCATTGTGGACTATTTGGGACTCAATTGTTTCCGTAATACTCCCTGGACAACACCTATTCATATTATTGTCTTTACTTCTGTTTGCAAGGTTTGGAACTTTCTTATTTACTTTTACAAACTACATGTCCCATAATGCACCTTGTGGCAGTTCCCATTTCCTGGCTATTCCTATACAGCATTTCTAGCACTACAATCCCCAGAGGCCTTAGAGAACAGTGCAGCTTTAGCTTTCCCAGGACTAGAGAGGGTGGAAGCCAATTACATTCAGGTGTGCTGCTCTAGGTGCTGCTAATTAGCCTACTTCAGCACAGGGCAGTATTTAAGCAGCTGCCTGCAGGAGCACAGGCCTCTTGCATTGAGCTTTCTACCAGCCCTTTGTTGCACTGTTCCTTGGATATTTTCTGTGTCCTGTGGCTTCCAGTTCCTGCTCTTGTTCCAGAGCCCTGTCCTTCCTGCCTTGAAGCCCTTCTTCTCATCCCTCTCTCCCCTTCCTTTTACATGCACCTATGTGCTTTCCATACTGCAGCCCTGCTTCCTTGTTTGCAGCCCTCTGATCCCTGGCTACTGCCCCCTTGCTCCCTTTCTTGTTGAAAGCCCTCTGTTTCCTGGCTACTGCTCCCTTGCTCTCTTCCTTGCCTGCAGCCCTCTGTTCATGATTCCTGTCCTTGACTTCCTTGAGTCTTCTGTCCTCCCCTTTGGTTATCCACTCCAGTTATACTGTTTCCTTAATTTCCCTCTGCTAGCTTTCTCTTGTCTTTCCCGCCCTGAGTTACTGTTCTTGATTCCTGTGTACAGTTTCCGGTCGCCATTCCCTGCATTACATACTAGGTTTCTGCCTTCCTTTTTTTCCAGTTCTCTGTCCTGAAGCTTGCTTTCTTTGACTTCCTTTTTTCTTGGGATATTTCTGTTCTTGTCTTCACTTGTGTTTTATGTAAATCCTATGTACAGAGTTTGACTGCTGGATTCCAGAAGGCAATCTCTGCCCCCTCCCTTGTCGCGTTTCAGTGTTGTACTTCGTTTCATTGTTTACAGTGTACTGGTTCCTGTTTCAGGAAGCAGTCATTGTTTGGTTCCTGCTGAACCTGTACAGGCTTCAGTCTGAGTACTGTTACCTTGTTCGTGCCTTAGTGTTCAGATACAGACACCCACTGCTGTTGCTCCCAGCCATGAGCATTCAGAGTGGGCCCCTGTAATAGCAATCTGTTCAGAAGGCTGGAGTTTCCCAAGATCCGTGGAACACTCTTTCCCCATTCTGCATACACCCCAAGAGGGAACCCAACGTGTTTGTTATCTTTGTATTCCCTGCCCCTTTTTGTTCACAGCCTTTGATGCCTATCATTTCTTGTCTGCAGGACTCCTTTGATCCAGCTTCTTGTGTGCCTTTCTCCCTTTGGCTAAGTGGGCACGCCTCTACCCTCAGGCCCCTCCTGACACAAACCTTGGTGTCATATTTGATTCCTCTCGCTCCTACTCTCCTCACATCGAGGACTTTGCCAAGAAGGCCCACTATCAGCTGCACCTCCTCAGAGATATTCTCCCTTTTCTCACCTTCCCCCAGAAACTCAATTTCCCCACAGCTCTGGTCCTCTCTAGGCTTGACTACTGTAACATCCTCTTCATCAATATTAATTCTTCCTCTCTTTCTCCCCTTCAACTAATCCAGTATAGGACTGAAAAATGTATTCTTGGCCTCAAGTCCAGGGACTGCATCTCCCCAGCCCTAATCTCTCTGCACTGGGACCCAGTTGCTGCTATGATCAAATTCAAAGCCCTCTGCATCATCCACAAAGCTTTCTGGGGCCTGGGACCCCGCTACATCCTACTCTCTCTGCCTAAAGACTTCCCTGCTAGAGCCCTTCGGTCTGCTAGCTCCAAATCTCTGCAAATCAGATGCTACTCGAAGCAGAGAGTGGGGGGTTAGATGTCTCTCCTCTGCAGGAGCCTCCCTCTGGAATGTTCTCCCTGACTGTCTCATGCTTGAACCAGATCTCCTTAAGTTCTGGAAGCTTGTCAAGACCCTCCTTTTCTCCTCATTTACTCTCCCCCTCCCCTGCTAACACCTTCTTCTGCCTCATTGATTGGCTGCCTGGTTCGTTCTGAGTATACAGGACTCCTGGCCCCATCCGTCCAGTCCCTCTTGCCTGCACTTACCTGCTTTCCCTAACACTTGCCCTCTGGCCTCCCCTTAGCACTTGCACCTCGCCTCACCACCCTTTTACTTTCCCACCTTAGCACTTGTTCTTGAGCAGTCTGGCACTCCCCTTCCAGCCCCTCGCACATCTTGTTTTGCACCTGCACGATCCGAATGTCACAAGGGCTAGTAGGACCATTGTTGTATCTTTCTCCCTTGTACCCCCCGATCATTTTTGTCTTGTGGTGCCTTGAAACACCATTTGTTGTATAGGCGCCTTACAAATATCCAATAAATAAAATAAATAAATATGTAAATAATTATTAACCTTGTCATTAGTTATAGGCAGGGAGCATTAGGAATAGTTTGCAGCCTAGCTAGTTAGGTTTAGGAAGTTTAGTGAAATACTGGATTCCATAAAGAGAAGAAGCTACGACTAGCTAAAACTCAGCACACGTTGTAGAAATAATTCAGATAAAAAACTTCTTTTAAGAACTGTTTTGGAACCCGTATTCGAAAGTCAAAGAAAAGCTTCTGAGACATCTTTCTCAACTCTTCTGGAAGAAGTACATTTAGTCTTGTCAAGTTACCAAGGATAAACCCTCAGGTCCTAGGTTTTGGGATCCCATGGATAGCGTGGGCTGGAAGGCAAATATTCAGAAGATGGATAATGGAAAAGAGCACTAATCAGTCTTGTTCTCTTCTATCACCTAACCATGTTGCTTTGTTCTGGAGTTTATTATTTTCTCCCACTCTCACCTTGTCCCCCTGGATAAGGTTTGGGGGGGTAGGCATGTTCTTCAGGGGGTCTGTGGAGACTAGGGTGACCCCTTTGAAAATCAGAGCAACTTGATCTAACAGTATGAAAGGCCCAAATTGGCTTTCTACCCGAGTCACCATGGAGTGGCAAGAGATTGTCTATGGTTTTTTGGGGGAATTGATGAAGAATTTACTGAAGAACATTGATGCTCACAGTTGGCAGCACAAACTAGGAGAGCTGTTACAATAAAGGCCTTGTGCATTCCTCTTCTACCTGAAACTAGTACCCAATCAAGTTGCCAGAAAGGAGCAGTTTGTGCAGGAGGTCTTGGCACAAGCTGCAGAGGATAATCCTCAGCTAGTTCTCAGGGCAGATGGCGCCCAGTAGTGCTTCATCTATCTATTCCCTTGTTGGCCCAGAGTGTTTCACTAAAGAGGTTAATAAATAACAGATTTGTATTATGCAATCCTTCTCTCTGGGGATGGTGCCTCTTGGTACATCCCATTGGTGTCACAAACCAATCCCATTCTTTAAATGTTGTCCCTGCTTATTATTGAGATGGGGGATGTTTGGTTGTAGGCAAGGTACTTGGGGTGGACAGCACATTACTTATTAAGCATCGGAGTAAGGACCTACTATGCTATATTACTGAGTTCAATTCCCTGGCGTAAGTAAAAGCGAGCACCCCTTGTTTTATTGAGGCTTGTGGGACAACTTGAAAGATGCACTGTAATTAATTGTTGACCACTCGACTTCTTGCAGTGCCATAATTGATCTAGTTATGGAAACTGATTTTAGGCAAAGTGATGGGAAGGTGGAGAAGTGGAAGGGCATTTATGAGCCTGTCAGGCCTTGGTTTGGCCAGACTGGGTTAGAGTCGGACCAGGAAGTAATGTAATCAAGTTGCCTGATTCTCAAGTTAGGCTTAAGAGACCACTATTAAAGGAAGAAAGTGACAGAAGATTCAAGAATAACCTATGATTTTATTACTGCAAGGGAGACATTTTTCTGATGTAGTGCCATCATTGACCGAGGACGTTTCAGCATCGAAGTTGAAAGGGCTGCCTTATTGTGCAGGCTGCTATGCCTCAACTCACCCTAAATGTATCCTTGTTCGGTGAAGGAAACTTTAACTGTTGTAGATGTATTGCCATCTGGAATCAGTGTAAAAGCCCTATATTTGTATTATTAATAATTCTATCTCAGAAAGGGCTTCCTGGTAAGTAGACCCCCTCTAAGCAAACCCCAGGAAAAAAGCTTGGTGTATACCTGTGCCTGATGAATCAGTATCCTGATCTACAGCTCCTGCCTACCTGCGGCACAGAGTGGTTCAGAGGTCACAGGTCCCCTCTTGAGAACAGCAGTGACAGCAAAGTTACTTTTGCACAGCAGCTGCATTTAAGATTTGCAATTCAGTTTCCAAACTACACAATTATAGGAAATCACAATCCTGGTGGCAGTTGTATTCTTTAAATATAAGCCATACCTGAGGTGAAGGAATCTATGTGATCACTGCACTGCCCGTAACTGCGCTGACGAAAATGTCATTGCCAATTATGGCGCGGCGCAGTGATCGAATAGATCACTTTATAGGCATCCCCCGGCCCACATTCCCTTAACCGAGCCCCCACCTCACTTACCTTTGCAGTGCACACTTATGTGTGTGCCGCTGACTCCTCGCTATCCCTGAAGCATCGGTTCCTCGACTTAAGTAGGTCGGAGCTGGCGCCGGAGGGTGCTTTTTTTTGTTTTCTACTTTCTTGTCCCCCGCAACCCCCGCCTCACGTTACTGCGCCCAAGGAGAGCAGAGGACACCCCTGCAACTCCCGCTCTGCTAGTGTGCAGTAATGAGAGTCAGTATTTTGTGCACCTCCAAAGTCGCAGTGACTGCGGGGGCGCACAAATGAGGGCGACATTTTTGTACAATTACAGGTGAAGTATGGTGGCTGGTATTTATCATAATTATTAAAGCCACATCACATTTGTATCATACTGATGCCAGCTCTCTGAGTCCAGCTCAGCCATGACCAGGCTGTGTGTGTTCTTCCTTGTCTGGCTGTCTTGCTGAACCCAGCAGGTCAGGAGTCAGTGGAAGCTGCCTCTATTTTGATCTTTTGTGAGGTCAGGTAACACCTATCTTCAGCAAGTTGTTCACCTTTTCCAATACACTAAGTATATCGCCAACATGCAGACTGAACAAAAGAGGGGATAGCACACAGCCCTGTTTGAGTCCATGGTTGGTCTATGATTGGTATCATTTTTCAGCTTACTGTACCAAGCTGTCCAACTTTAACACAACCTTATTTTCATTATAGAGTTGAATTATCACATTTAGAAGGCCCATTGGAATCCCACATTTTTTTGAGTTTAGACCATAGAGGTAATCTGTTTACACTTTCAAATGCTGCCGAGTAGTCAATGAATGCAACATATAGAGGTGTTCCATCTTGCTATATCACTTGTCTAGTTAACATGTTTAATATCAGGGAATTTTGTGTTGCACTTCATCCCCTTCGAAAGCCAGACTGAAAGATATTTGATAAGTTATTTTGCTCAGCCCATGTAGTAAGTTCTTTAAGAAGAATATTTGCAAAGAGCTTCCCCGGAACGTCCAGCCGAGTGAGCTGTCGATAGTTCACAGGATCTGTTCTGTCATTTTCTTTATAAACCGGGACCAATATAGATTCTTTCCAAGAAACCGGGCTCTTATTTGTTCTAACAATCTCTGTGAAGTATATATGCAAAATGTTTGCCCAGGTATGTGATTTTTTTTTTATAACCAAATCTCCCAGATCATCTGGATCTGTGGCACATGGTTATTGAAATTTCACATTTTAATTGAGAATAGCACCCTTGTCATACCAACCCATGTCGAATTTAGTTTTATTAATTTCTCTATCACATTTCTCCTTGCTCTTAATAAGAGTTTGTTTTAATATGTACGCACCACCTCTGTTCGTCTACTCCATTGGCAAACATTCCCTATATTTATATTATAGGTTATACTCGTGAGATCAACACACAAACTGATCAATTTGTTTTCATGTTTCTGTGTTATCTATAGCGCCGGGCCATTTTGCAGTCTCTACCAGCTCTATGATTTGAGCTTTGACTGGAATGGATAGTAGAGTCCTCAACTCTCCCATACCAATAAAGACCCATTGCTTGGTTTGCGGCTTCTGGAACTGCATCTGTTTTGACTTTATTTTGTGTTCCTTGCCTTTAAATGTGTCTGTTGTCTCCTGGAATATGTCATTTAATGGTCCAAGGATGGGCAGTTAGGAATAGTCTTGCATTAAGAGCTCCTGCATTGTGACATGGATCTAGCTTACTTTTTAAAATTAAAATCAAGTTTATTGAGTTTTATTAAACCATCAATAACTCAAACATATTTCAGATGTATCCCCACTCTGCATAGCCCTCTCTAACCTACATCCTTCTATCTCCAACGCTCTGGACATTCTTGCCCTTGTCCTGAGAATCCATCTGAAGCCTACCTCCAAGTGCAACTCTTGGTACGATTCCAACCTCGCCGCCCTGAAACGCAATTGCAGGGTGGCTGAGAGGAGGTGGAGGGCTTCGGGCGCATCCTCTGACAAACTGGCCTGCCGTCTGCTCCAAAGGCAATACAGACTCTCTGTCCTCTCCAAGAAGAGGGTCCATATCCAAACCCATGTCTCTGCGTCCTTGTCAACACGGCCAACCTCTTTAAAATCTGTCAGGAACTGGCCAATCCTACTACAGTCTCCTCCTCTGCTGTGCCCTCCCGGGCCTTTTATACAGTGTTAGCCTACCATTTCTTCAATAAAGCTCAGAACATTCTGTCCTCGCTTTCCTCTTCCTCTCCCTCTACCTCCCTCAGGCCCCCTTTTGACGCCTCTTCATCTCCTCTTCCTATTTTCTCCTTTGCTCTGACAACACCTGACAATGTCTCTAGACAAGTCTGATCTATGACAGAGTCATCCAAACAGGTGCTCCCCTGCTCCTCCAGAACCATCAAGGGCTACATTGCCACCCTCGCTCCAGTCTTGGCCAATTTCTACAATCACTCTTTCACCACTGGATTCTTCCCCTCTCCACTCAAGCACTCCCTTGTGCACCCCCTCCTAAAAAGGCCATCTGCCAATAATACATGCTTGGCAAACTAACGCGCGATTTCTATCACACCTTTCCTGGGCATACTCCTGGAAAAGATGGCCATCTCCCAATTTACCCGCCACACTGAATCTGTAGGTTTCCTCCATGACCATCAGTCTGGCTTCAGAGCAGCCAGTGGCATGGAAACTGCTCTCCTGAACACGCGTGAAGGTCTGCTCTCTAACCTCGACTTCTGCTCTTCCTCTGTCCTCTGTCCTCCTTGACCTTTCCTCTGCTTTCGACACAGTTAATCACGCCACCCTGATCAACAGACTCCATAAGAACCTAGGCATCATGGATCAGGCTCTGGTGTGGCTGACCTCCTTCCTACTGGACCATCACTCCCAGGTCGAACATGGATCTTTGCCTTAATGCCAGTAAGACTGAGATCCTTCTCATTGGGACCTCTGCTCTCGATTTCCCTCTCTCACTCTGGCCGCCCTCCCTAGGCCCCTCTCCTTCCTGTGAGGCAAAAACCCTTGGCATCATCTTTGACTCCACCCTCTCCTTCTCTCCTTACATCACAGACCGTGGCAAAAAGGCTCACTTCCAGCTGCACCTCCTCAGAGGTATTCTACCTTTCCTCACTTTCCCCCAGAAGCGCACTCTCTCCAGAGCACTGTCTCCATTCTGGACCACAGCAACAGCCTCTTTCTCAATCTGCCTACCTCTACTCTTGGCCCCTTGCAACTAATCCAGAACAGGACTGCAAGACTTATCCTTGGCCTCAAGCCCAGGCACCATATTTCTGCAGCCCTGAAATCTCTCCACTGGCTCCCGGTGGCTGCAAAGATCAAGTTCAAGACCCTCTGCATCGTCCACAAGGCCTTCTGGGGCCGGAGCCTGAACTACATCTAACTACCTCTCCAGAATTACGTTCCTTCTAGAGCCCTTCACTTAGCTACCTTCAAATGTCTGAAGGTCAGACTCTTGTGCAGGCAGAGAGCGTGGGGTAGATCTCTCTCCTCTGCTGGTGCCTCCCACTGGAACTGCCTACCAGTCCCTCTCAGACTTGAGCTGGACCACCTGAAGTGCCAGGAGCAGCTCAACCCTCCTTTTCTTCTTGAACTTTTCTCTCTCGCTCCCTTGCTAACTTACCTGCATGCTGCACCGACTGGTTGCTTGATTCCCTCAGTCTCCCTGGGTGCCAGGCTCCTCCACGACCAGTCTTCTTTGCACTGCTTCATTGCCTATGTTCACTTAGGGGCTGTATCTGTTACCCCTACAGCCCCTTTGTCTCCTGCACTTACCTAGAGTCGTGCAGCCCAGGCTGCACTTACTCAGAGCCATGCTGCCCTTTTTGTGCTTCCCCCTTTCCTCTCCCTCGGACTCCCCTCCACCCCCCACTCTCCTTCCCCTTGCACTTCTATTGTCACACTTCCACAATCTGGATGACACGAGGCCTGGTAGGATTGTTTGTCTTGTTCTCCCTATGGTTTGCTTCCTTTGACTTGTGGTGCCTAAAAACATCTGTGTACAGGTGCCTTATAAATGCCATATCATATCATACATCCCACCCTTCCCTCTCAACTCCTTCTAACTTCTCCCATACAGTCTGAGACAAACAGTGTTCCATACCCTGTCCTCCTCCTCCCTCCCACCCGTCTCCTCGCTCTCCCCCAACAACAGAATTGGTACATCTCCCACCGTTGCCGACATGACATCCAACAGGGTACCACTACTCTTAGTAGAAGTCACCCAATCACACCGACATTCCTGAAGATGAACAGATTACATAGGTAGCTGTTTATGTACCTTCCTTATATTTTCCCAGCCCCACTAATGTGTCCAAAGATTGGGATTACATTCTTCCCTCCCACAACTTCCTCTAGATGGGCCTGAATGTGATTCCTCCCCCTCTAATGCCTACATCCCCCTTCAACACTGTGTATTTTCCAACCTCTAAAAGGGTCTACTTAATAATTGAAACTGAGTTGCTTCATTCTCCCTACTCCAGAAGAAGTACCATTCCTCCTCTTTGATCGTTGAGAGATCTTGGACCCAGTGTGGGATTCTTTTCATGTGGTACAACGCCTTGACTTTATTATACAATTCTCTCCTGGATGGTAGGCATTCTCTCTTCCAGTTTCTCACCAGGCATGCCCTCACTCCCAATAGCATACAGTGTGTCATGTGCAGTATGTGATGGTGTCCCTCTTCTTTAGAGGGAAGCCCAAATAGCACTAACAAGGGACACAGCTGTCTTACTAACCCTCACACCCTTTAATCCACGACAGGACTTAATTCCAGTAAGCCTGGACCCATTGTTGCACTTCCACCGCATGCGCAAATAGGTAGCCCTCACTCATCCATTACAACATTGGTCACACATATTGTTAAAGATCTTAGCTAGTCTTGCGGGAATAATTTGCCAACTGTGCAAAAGTGTGAGGCTATGTAACTTGTATTGGTTCACAATCAATGCTTTCTTAGATAGCTTACATAATCTCTCCCACGTTGATAGGGTACACCCAAGAACTGCATCCCATGTGCCTTTGGACGATATTTGCTCTGAGCCCCTCACCTCTAAGAGAGCTTTGTATATTTTACCGATAGCCCTTTGTTTTTGTGTGTTGGTCCAAAAGTGTGTCAAAAGGTGTTAACTAATGCTCAAATGACCCCTTCCACTTTTCTCCAGTTAATATTCCTTTCACTTGTAGATATGGCAGCACTGGTAAATGGCCAATACCCAGGCATCCCTTCAGCTCCTTAATGGACATGAAGCTGCCCTTTCTCCAGAGATGCCCCACCCTCTCTAAGCCCCCTTAGAACAATTTCTGGAATCTAGAAGGGTCATCCATTCCTCCAGGAATGGGGGTAGGGGAGACTCAACTAAGATGTGATGACCGGTTATGACCCTGCACACTTTCCAGAAGGGTCCTTCTGTGGAACCCAAAGCCATTCTTCTATCCTCACTGGGCGAACCACACTTCTATCATCACTGGGGGAACCACATGATTCTCAAGTTGAGCCCACTGTTAGTTGGGTGTGTTTGTCAGATAGTCTATGAGTACTCGCAAATGAGCTGCCCTGTAGAAGCAATCAATAGCTGGGAGACCCATCCCTCCTTTCTCCCTCGGTAGTGACATTGAACCAAAGGCTATCCTTGCTTTGTTTACTCCCAATAGAAATCTCTAAAGGTTAACCTTGATCTCCCCAAGAAAAGATGTTGGGACCTCTGCAGGTGGCATTGTAAAAAGAAAATGGAGTCTGGGGAGGACATTCATTCTAACAGAGGTCAGTTTCCCCATCCATGAGAGGCCCAATCTGGGCCATCCTCCGACATCTTGCAAGATTTTTTGCCACAACTTCCGGTAGTTTTCTTGCCACAAAAGTTAAAGGTCTGCCAGGAGCCAGATTCCCAAGTATTTTATCCTTACTGATTATACCCGCCACATTCCTGCAGATTCTCAGGCAGACTGTGTATCGAGGACACTGCGTCGGTAATATAGAGTAGGACATCAATCAGGAACAATAATAGCTTGTAATCTAATCACCATCTTGAAAAGCTATAATCTGCTTATTTTTTCTGAATTTTGCCCCCAATGGTTTGATGACAATGGCAAACAGTAGAGGCAAACGCGGGCACCCATGCCTTGTTCCCCCCAGTGGGAAATGCTTCAAAAGGCACCCTCACACCCTGACTGTGGCCATGGGTCTTAAATATGACTGGGTCATCCACCCTACCAAGCTGTGACTGAAACCAAAGGCCTTCAATACCTCTGTCAGGAACTACCAACGGGCCCGGTCAAGTGCCTTTTGTGCATCCAAGGATAATAAGGGCGAGTCTCCCAGCTGCCTTCACACTACATACATCAAGTCAGTCGTCTTGTGGAGGTTATCATCTCCCTGCCTAGAACTAACAAAAACCACCTGGTCATGTGGACAAGAGTCGGGTGATACGGGCCCAGCCTGTTGGCTAGCAACCTTGTGAATATTTTGGCATCCGCATTTAGCAACGATTTCAGCCTTTACAAGACACAAAACTGTGGATTCTTTGCTTTTTTGGGGATTATGGTGATTGAGGCTTCTAAAAAGGATGGTGGGATTTCTTGTTCCTCGACCAGGGCATTAAAGACTCCCTGCAATGTGGGTGCCAACAGATCCTGGAATTATTTGTAACACCCTACTGAGAATCCGTCTGGGCCAGGTGCCCTACCTGACTTCATAACTTTAATGGCCAACCATATTTCAGGTTCTGTGATGGGGTCATCTAGTAGTTCTCTTATCACTCCACTCCAAGTGGGTAGACTCAATGTCAATAGTTATTACTTACAGTGCTCAGGGCTAACCCACTCTCTGCCTCGCTATAGATCTCCATAACACTTAGCAAATGCCTCTGCAATGTCCACAGGGGTGGATTGAATGGCTCCTGAACTGGACCTAATAACTGTGACCCGGTGACTTGTCAATTGCTTACCCAATCTTCTCACCAACAGCCTGTTGGCCTTGCCCCCTTCTCGTAGTATGTTTGCTTCAGGAGCAGCAGTTTTTTGCATGTTTTTGACACTTGCAGGTCCCTCAACTCCTCCTTCACTTGGTATTTTTATTCCTGTGCTGATCCTCCTTCCTTCCCCATTCCACCTTAGCCACTAGGAACCCCAGCTTCACCCTTAGTTTCCGCTCCTTTGCAACCATTTCTCTTTTCCATCTCAACCCCTACTCTATCATTATCCCACTGACCTTGGCCTTCGTTGAATCCCAACTATACCATGTATAACTTTGCCATTTCCATTATTTAACTGCTCTCTTTCATCCTCCAATGTGCCCTAGCACAGCTTGTCTTTCAATAGAAAAGAACAAGCTTAGGTGTTTGGTAGCATGACAAAGCGCTCCCCTATGTGGTAATTGTGCGTCAATTTAAACTCAAACAGCTTCTAATATAAAAACAATGCTGCGTGGATTGTCTGGTGGTTGTAACACTCTAAAGCCAACCAAT
Organism: Ambystoma mexicanum; assembly: GCF_040938575.1. Classification (NCBI taxonomy): domain Eukaryota; kingdom Metazoa; phylum Chordata; class Amphibia; order Caudata; family Ambystomatidae; genus Ambystoma; species Ambystoma mexicanum. Next base: position 722,621,458 of record NC_090926.1, read on the forward strand.
ATTTAAAGATTAAGAAAAATGATCACAGGCCAGACCAAGTGCTGAGGATCTCAAAAAATAATGTTATAATCCATAAGAATGGTTATTTCCATACATCATATGATTTCCATAAAACTAATTTTAAATCCCTGGTCACATACAAAAACTCATACTATATCAGACCGTCAAAGATACATTGTTCAGTAGAGTGTACCTCACACCTGTATCCAATTGTGAAGACCTTTAAGAAAAACCAACAAACTGATTAGCGAGCATGTGCTAATGTTTCGGCCATTTGTTTGGGCTTTGTCCAGGCTATATTATTTGACAGTAGTTGTTTAATCATTAGTTCATATTTAATTCTAATATTGTCCTTGGCATTGCAATGAGTACATCCTAATCATACATCTCTCAAATGTCTATCCAATTCCTTCAACACATTTCAAAATATATTCTGTAAAAGAAAAAGAAAATAGAGAGACATGATAGTGAGTGGTTGAGAGAGATAACTATTAACATATTGCAATCTAAGTTTCAACTAACACTATCTCATTTCAAATATCCATAACATATTAAATCAATCTGGAAACTTTCTTCTAAACCTTTAACCTTGTTATTAGCCTTTGGGATTGGATCACAAACTACTGGTCCCCAACTCGACCGGACACTCTCAATAGATATGTAGTTTTAAAATTAAGGCATTCTTATGCACTGCTCCCTTTAATATATTTCCTAGACTATTAAGACAAATTGAATTTTATTGTAAATGCCTCGTCTTACCTCACTATTTATAGTTCTTTTATAACATTTTGAATGTTTCAGTCCACTGGGATCTAGAAAATTGGTTTAAGTCCTAATACCTATAATATAATAAAAGTCATTGTTGACTGATATACATGATGTCTATTTACTTGTATGATTACTTTTAATTTGTAAAGAGTTCCTGTACCTGTTCGGCATTGTATTCTTTTATCAGTAAGCAACCGTACATCTGTACATGGGACATTCTGTCTTCCCATTCTCCAGCATGGTGTCTGGCATGGATTCACATGCTCATGAATATTCCCTGTCAGGCTGGGAATCCACAGTAAAAGAAAAAACTGTTTCACTTTCACTTACAAACTGTATTTCTCCTCTAAACCAATCACTGAGTTCAGGGTCATACTGCCCCCAGCCAATGACTGCCCTCTCCCTAAGCCCCTCCTCTGGCAGTCATCTTCACATTGTTACCGCACATTCAAGTTTTGGGAGTCCTCGTTTTTTTCTCCGAGAGTTATTCTACATGTTTGAGCTTTTTCTGATAATAAAAGTTATATTTCTGTCAAATAGAGCCTGTGTGCTCTTTTGCTCCTTCGGTCGACAAGCAGGGATCCGTTTGTCAGTGAGTTTCAATGCCCCTCAAGGGCTAGAATCGTCGAGGTTTCATCAAACATTCCAGAAGGCCATCAGGCCTACTCCGCACTCCGAACCATGGTGGAAGAGAACAGAGAGGAAAGCTCCCTTTTCAAGCTCTGCTCCAGCTGCGGACTGCGGAATGTGTTTGTTGAGGACAAACACCCCCAGTGCCTTTACTGTCTCCATCAAGATCACAGGTAAGTAGATTGCAACATCTGCCTTGGGTTCTCCAAGCGAACCGTGAAGGATCGTCACAGTAGGCTGGCAGCGTGGCTCAGCACCAGGGCCTCTGCCCCGTGTGGCAAGCAGGGTCATGCCTCACCCAGGACCGGCTGGTCCAAGGAGCGGGCTTCTAAGTCCTGTGAGAGCGCTCTATCCATGGGGGCCCAGGACAAGGCGAAGCACCGCAAGTCCGCTTCCGCCGGCGTAGCCTTGCAGGCGGGTCCCGTGATGGGCAGGGCGCACTCATCTTCACCATCTGCCTTTTTCTCCAGCCATCGCTCCATTTCTTCCTTGAAATGGGTTAACCCGGCGAAGCTGTGGAAAAAGCTGGAGAAACGAAGGCGCAGGAAAAGGTGTCTGACCTGCCCCAGAAGCCCCAGGCTGACCAGGTGATGTCCGTGTCAGCCAAAGGGGCTGACCCGGTCAAGGTAGCCCCGGCAGTGCTCAGAGTAATTCTTCCCCTGAGAAGGGAGGCCTCGGCTAAGGTGGTGGAGAAGACACCAGAGAAGATGATGCCATCCCTAAACCCAAAGCCGACCCCTCAGGATGCAAAAAAGAGGGGGGATGAGGAGGGCTCAATCGTACTTCTGGGCACATATATTTCTTCCTCGGATGAGGAGGACCAGGTGTCCATTCATATGATTCAGGAGGACGTGGAGAACGACGACGATGGCGATGGGGAAACGCTGAGGGGGGCGATGACAACGGAGACAGCGACAGCGGAAATGCTGAGATGACGGCGGCAGCATGGGGCCCAGTAGGCTTACAGCCTGACCCCTCTGAAGGATGTATCGGTGGACATCCTTTCGACCCTGCACACCCTGAGATTCAAAAAGGATGCCAACAACACCACTGGCACGATCCCAGTGGCACCGGACCGGCCTCTGGTGAAAAAGAGGAAGCAGCATCCTACACCGGTGCATCAACCACCACACGTGCCTTCCCTCCCTAGCGACACAGGGACGGACAGGGCGACTACGGACATGCACTATGACATGGCCACGGGGGCGGTTTGCCAAGGGCTTCTCCATCGGACGAGGTGGGGTCATTCCGTTCCATGGTCGCCAGAGCATCCAAGCTCTTTTAACTGACTCCAGAAGAGACCAAGAAGGAAGGTTTCTCATACCAACGGTGCAAGGCCAAGAGGAAGACCATTTTGGTGGTGCCTCTCCTGGACGAGGTTTGGGATGAGGGCCTAGCTTTGATGAGAAATCCTGCAATGCCCCGGCCAAGAGGGATAAGCTAAAGAAAAAGTACTGGGTGCCGGAGTCCGCACCAAAGTGCCTATGTTTGCAGACTTCCCCCGACTCAGTGGTCCAGTGGCCTCAGTGGCAGCAAGAAATAAGTTGTCTAACCCCTTGTCTTCATCCTCCGTCCCACCGGATAGTGAAGGGTAGAAGTTAGACGCTGTGGGAAGAAAGTTGATCTAGTCGGCAGCATCAACAGTCAAGGTGGCTAATGCGCTTGCAATCCTGGCCAGGTACGACAGAGAACTGTGGTATAAGATGGCCCGCTGCTGGAATTTCTACCCGACGACAAGCTGGTCGAGGCGCTTTCCATCCTCCAGAAGAGGGAGATGGCATCAGACCATGCCATCACTGTGGCCCTGGATGTCGCGGACACAGGGTTCTGGCAGATGGGGAATGGTGTCTGCCTTTGTCATCGTGTCTGGCTGAAAGCCACCAGCTTCCGCCAGGAGGTCCAGTCGATGGTGCAGGTCAAAAGTTTTCGGCGGAAGGTCCTGTTCGTACAGCCAACCCTCCCGGTCCACGACCCAGGAGGCCATTTCAAGGCTTTTGGTGGAGGTGGTTGACATCGTTGTTCCTCCAAGGCGGCACACAGGACCTAAACCAAGATTGAACTGGCCAGGACATCAGGATCCCACCCATGGGAGGCCAGCTGACGTGCTTCGTCAGTGAGTGGAAGAAGATCTCCATTGACTGATGGGCGCTGGATGTTTTCGTCCACAGACACACTCTAGATTTCCATCAAAAGTGTCTGCGGACCCCTCCGGTGGCCCGGCAAGAGCAGCACATCCCTCAGCTCCTGCAGGCGGTACGGGCCAAGATAAGAAAAGGGGTGATAGAGCTGGTTCCAAAGTAATTCTGGGGCTCTGAAGTCTACTCCAGAAACTTCTTGGTAAAGAAGAAGAAAGAGGGACCAACAGCCCATTCTAGACCTGCGGCATCTCAACCAATACTTCAAGTTCCTGAAATCCAGGATGGCCACGTTGCAGCACGTACTCGGCCAACTAGAAGAAGAGGACTTCTTAAAGTCGCTGGATCTGGAGGATGCATACTTCCACGTTCCCATTCACGAGAAGCTTTCCTGGACTTGACCCAATTTTGATATCCCGTTTTCAACCTCTTTAAGCAACATATTCTGGTCATCAAAGGAAGTTTATTTGAGGCCCTTTTTTCCGCCCTGAATTTTGCTTTCATATCTCGTGTGGCTTGATCATACGTATGGGAGTGATTTAACTTATGTGTGTTCTGTGAGCGTGCTGGACTAGTAAAGAGTTGCAGAGCCGTCACATAGTTCCCATGATGGTAAGATAATTCCGGAAATATGGCATCATCCTGATATTCAATCAGGCCTTCTAATTGCAATAGTAAATGTGGATTGCATTTCAAACAATTTCTGCTGTTCGATATGGAAAGTGATTCGGCATAATATTCTGAATGTACAGGTGTTACATTTGTGGGCCATGCCCATTCGAGAGACAACATTTCATGGTCACTGTATTCTTGTTGAATTACCTGGAATTTTTCAGTCAGGGTGTATAAGTTGCGATCTACATATATGTAGTCTATTTTACTCTTCTGTCTGTCTCACCGCCAAGTTTAGTTGGGAGGGATGTCGTCCGGCATTGACCCATTGACCATGACAAACTGTCTTTCATCCAGGAGTAATGACCAGCGCCTTGCTGTCTTGGATAGTTTGAGCCTAGAGAACGGGAAACATTTGATATTTAGATCACCTGCAATAATTGTGTAATCAATGGATGGATCATTGATGCTAGATCGAGTAGAGACTCTAAACTATCCAGGAAATCCTCATCTTTTTTGGCCACGTGCTTCCTGTAGATATTTATTAAAGCAATATGGATTGAGACATGCCACATTTTTAACCAACTGCAAGTACATATTAGGTCAATGCTATGGTAATACCAGCAGACTGGATGAAACTCTTACCCCCACCAATAACCCTGCCATCGGTCTGCCTTTTTTAAATGTCTGGGCCGGTATTAGGGCTAAGGTGTAGCTATCCCACACATGCAGACTCGTCAGCAAGACCTCCTGTAGTGCTATGATATCATCGGGAATCGAGAGGATTTAGTATTGTGATGGATAGATGATTGTGGCCTTCAGTGTTCCACAAAGCAAATTTGCATTTAAGTAACAGAACTTTGCCTGGTTGTTAATTTGAAAGAGTTCTTGTTGAATTGAACGATGAGGGTTCTACTAATCGCCCGGTTTAGATGGGCCTCCAGATCAGGTGAACAGGTGATTTTTAATGGGGCAGATGTCCACTCAATAGTTTGATGATCATATTAATTTGTCCTTGGTTGTATGGATAAGCCAAGTGGAGGTTCGAATTGTTGGGTCAATAGAAAGCCTAACTGATAGAAATAATCTCCGGCCTTCCAAATCATGTTCCTAATGGCCGCGGATGACATCCAAAGTTTGACAATGGAGGTGTTGTCTTCTCTAATAAAGTCGATTTGAGAATTATCATTTGAATTTAAGTCCTCAAGATGTGGTATGTCCTCCAGTATATTTACAACACTGGTTCTGGATCCTAGATAACGAACACACCACCTCTGCATCGAAGTATTAACTGGAAATGCGTATTGGAGCTGCAGGACATTTTATTCCTATATTGTTTCTGAGAGGAGCCTGATTTTAGAGTCACTTCTGAAGCACCTATACTGTTTTTCATATTTTTAGGCAACATGTTTAATTTGGAAGGACCTAGGGGTTGTCTATCTTGATATTGGTTTGTATTGACTTCTTTGGTCAAACGAACATTATCAAAGTTTGCCACAAAAAGGGCTATCGATTTGGCGATCTCCTCTCTCCTCTGTTCTAGTGTAGGGGTTTTTTCAATTTTATCTTTGTCAGAGACAATAGATGCGAACGATGTTTCTCTTAAATTTTGACTTGGATTTACATTTCCCAGAAGAGATGGGGCTGGAGTGTTAAATTTAGCGCTGTGATAAAAATGTGTGCTTTGCTGTAAGCCAATATTTGTTCTCATGTTGTCGAACTCAGTTACTAGTTCATCAAGGGGCTCGTAGGTAAGATCTAGCCCAGCTTTATTCATTTTGACAATGCTTGTTTTTTTGTTTAGTGCAAGTTTTTTGTTGTGTGCCAAAGCGGCATATTTTTTTTAATCAGGTTTACTAGCCGATTACGCTTTCTTTTTCGGTAAGCTCAGAGAGTGTATGAAGAACCGCTAATCAGATTTCACCACTGTTTGTTTAAAGTTTTTGCTTTTTTTGGTGAGCGGTATAATAGCAGATTTGCCTTTTTTCTTTTGGTTCGTAAATATGGTAAATGCTGGTTTACTTGATTGAGTTTCAGCATTTACTAATTGTGCAGGGGCCATATCAGTGTGCGCATGTTTGTCTGCATCAGACTCGGTAATACATTTGGGGTCATGTTTGACTCGCTCTGATTTAGTTCATCGGTTGTAGTGCTAACATTGACTTTTTTATGCTCATTAGTGGGGGATTGGATCAATTGCAACAATAAGTTTATATGTTCCTGCAATTTGATTTCAAGACTTTCGTTTGAACTAATATTTTGAGTTCTCATCTTGTCCCTCAGCAGAGCTTCATGTGAGCTCAAACTTTGGTCAGTGGAAGTCATTGATTGCTGTTTCCACATTTAGTTTATTTTCAATTGTATACCAGCTTGAACCAATTGCGTAATTGATCTAGTCTGTTCATTGATTTTATTATCAGGTTTTTCGTACAATTTTGCTAGGGAAAATAGGTCTGTATTCATGGCCTGCAGAGTGATTTCTGCAGTAGATGTCAAGTTTATAGGTGAGGCATTTGGTTAAGGCGTGGTATGTTCGTTCCTTTTCCTCGGTGTCGGATTTGTAAATTGAATCGACAAGACAGAGGAATCGTGCACTGAGTTTGATAAGGTTACTGGTTTAAGAATTCTTTTGCAAGCGTAGTAGAGCAGCGGAGATTCAACTGCTCTGCGCGGTGTGTCATTTTGCATGTCAGTTACATTTGTTGATAGCGAAATCATATCACTGGTGTAGCACTTTACAGTATCTGGCGGTATAATGTTTTGCACAGCTTCGGATGAATTAGGTGCCGTGTTTAAATCAGACGCTGGATTATGGATTTGTGCTACGGTGTTACTGACGTTCTTGTGTACGTCTATGTCTATGATGCCTTGAACGCAGTCAATATTCAGCGGATAGCCTGGAGCTAAGAGCGAGTCTGTTGGCCTGCTTAAGTCTATTGGCGCTATCTTGTTTTCAGTTTGCTCGTCATCGTCCTTCCCCGTGTCACTCAGACTCACAGGGGAGGGGGCTGGAAGTATGTGGCTGGACAGAAGCTAAACAATACTTTCGAATATCGCTTGTCAGGGACATTTCTCGAGCTCTTACACTTGAGCCCACGCTTTGACTTACGTTTATCGATCGTGCAGAAGTTTTGGGGGTGTGTTGTGTTTCTGCTAATAACTTTGCAATGACGGTAGGTGGCGGCATGGCAGTAGTTACCGTGCACGTGCATGACATGTATTTGGAAATTGTTGTTTTCAAATTATTTTCAAAGCAATTTTAACGCTACTGCAGACCACATGTCGCCCACATCCCCAGCCCTCCAGCCAAACAGCACAACAGCACTTGTGAAGCACTTCTCGAATGCGCGTGCGCGGAGGCACGTGCACCCCTGGCTTGTGAGGTGGTACTGGGTAAGTGGGTGGAGCTTGAGGGCATTTAATAATAATAATAATAATAATAATAATAATAATAATAATAATGCACCTAAAACAATAAAGGAGGTATATATCAGCCTTCTATATTATATAGTGCATACAACATATAACTCAATGCTACATCCTGTGAGTCCATATGGCATCAAAACACAATCCCTACCAATAATCAAGTCCAGTGAACGCCAGCATTAGATTGCAGCAGTAGATCAGAGTGTCTCAGAACAACAGCACTTATAAAGCACTTCTCCAATGCGCGTGCGTGGATGCACGCGCGCCTGTGCTTATGAGGTGGTGCTGGGTAAGTGGGTGGAACTTGAGAGCATTTGCACCTGATATTGTGGTTGAATACGTCTCGCACCTTAAAAGAGTATATAGGATGTGGCTAAACAAACTAGGGTCTTCAGTGGAGCTCTCAAGATGTAATGAAAACCTTGTGTTATATTTCCAGGCATCCAAATATCTTATTGCTGTTCACTTTCTTCCCACCAGATGTCGCTGCGGATTTGATTCTACGTCATCTCAAAGCGAAGCATATTAGGATGTGTTACAGCATAGTGCATTGAATGTGCAACCGTGCATGGACGGTGGGATTATGCAGAGGTCGGCCACGTTGGTCATGGTGAGGCAAAGCTGTGTTTAATCTGCATCACGAGCAAATTTGCACCAGGACCGGTCTCTGACGCTTGTGCAGCTTTTCATGCAGCTGGACTGGGTTGTGTCACGATAACTGAAGGCTTGTCACTGTCCACAGCTCGATGCCTACTTGCAGGGAAATGTGCTTTGTTTGGATCATGGACGTTTGGAGACAGGGGACACTGGGGTACTGTGAATCCCTATTTCCACTAAAGGGTTTGGTAAATATACCCAAAGTGCTGGAACTGGGTCAGATGTCCTCAGAATTAGAAAATGGGAAAAATTGTCACTCTGGATTCCCGAAAATCCCGGGAAAACAAAAGCATGTGCCCAAGCTACGAAGTAATTCTGCATTCGCAGTGATCAGCTGTTCCCAATGATTTAAGACTTTTGTGCTCAGAAAAGCTTTACTCCTGTTTGCCTTTCTTTTTTCACTTAAGCATTGTTAATGTAAGAGTATTGCGGGCACAGCAATGTGTGGGTATTAATGGGTGCCTTTGGTCTGTGGCAAGTCCCTTAAGAGGTGCAAATCTTGAGCGGCTAGAATGGGGAGTGCCTATAACTGAATTCTGTGTGGCACAATGACACAAGCAAACGGTCATATGATACATTTTCTCCTGCTGTGTTTGTTTCAGCCTTGGCAGTACAGTTGTAAAACAGAGATTTGTAGGCGCATCGAAAAAAAATGCACCAAAAAAGCATTGAATGCATTTTTTTCAAAGGTAAAGGTTTTATTTTAATTGTAATGGGTTTTAAGGGGTAACAAAACAGGGGTTGGGGGAACCCCCTGTACCCTGCCATACATTAAAAAAAAATACATTCTATTCTTTTTTTCGTTGCTTTTTCTTAGCTGCTAAGGCATTCAATGCTTTGGCTTTCGATCCAATCACTATAAACCGTTTAAATACATGCTTCCATTGAGACAGTTTATATATTGTCAGGATCATTTGTTATCTGATTTGTGCACGTTTCAGGTAATTCATATAAAGCAGAGTCCCATTTTAGCCCAAAGCACAGGGGTGTGCTAGGAGCAGATCCCAATACTGCACCTCACACACACAGCTTGGTGCCACTGTGCTCAGACTCCTGCCTACTTTCAGTTCATCACACTCGCATTCCCATATCAGTACGCTATGCTACCCCTGACTCGGATTTCTTGACATGTATATAATAATTAGTATTGCTGAAGGGTATAGCTGTGCTTGTGGTATAAGTTATATACTTTATATGGTGGAGGGATATGCATGGGTCTGTTTTTTTGTAAAGAAAAGGTTAAAACTAGCAGTACCATGCAATTGTATTGTGATGATTTGTGGAGAATTGTAGCAAATCCATGTTGTAGTGTTACACATATCTCCATAGAGGCATCATGTCTGCTTATAGTAAACTCAGCACATCTGTGTCTAATTGGAGGCCGATTTTTCACAATTTTACAGCTCTGTCATGACTCAGCAGAGTAGTCTTCTGAAGTACAAACAAAGTACTTTAATCCAGGACTGTATGGGTTAGGAGGCTGTCTATATTGCGTATAAACCAAGTTGCTGAAAGGTCAAGAAGATTTTATTCCACTAGGTGGTAGCTTAGTAGCTGCAATTAACCCATTACCTTTCACAAGAGGATTATTCAGGCATAAAAGGCTGGTCTTTTTTCATATTGATGGGACAAGCGCTTAAATAACAGAGATGGCGTGCCACAGGTTATGCACCTGGCATGCATGTATCCTTCCACACATACCAGATAAAAGGGCCAGTCCTATGAATACCATTTACAGATGGTTAATGACACCTCTATGAGACATACATTAGAAAGGTAGAAATTAGGCCAAATAGGTAAATAGTGGAAAGCTCACAGGAAAACAAAGTAAAAGTGCAACAACTCAAGAAGGTGGGTGAGTTGCCACAGACCAGTACCAAAACCCCCCATGCCACAGCAAATAACTGGAAGATTGCCTCTGGACTTTTAGGGTCAACTACATGCAATTCAGTGAGAGCACAGCATCCTCAGAAAAGCAACACAATAGATATACTCTGCAAATCAAGAATGGTCATAATACCGGAGCAACATAACTAAAAAGGTAGATAGAAGTCCTAACCCAAGAGACAAGAGCGCTACAAACAGGAAGAAACGTCAGTGATGAAAGAACAAAGAAAGGGAGATCACAGCCATAAGCACTGAATGAAAAGTGAAGGAAATCATCAGGCTACAACGACTTGAATAGAAAAATGCCCTGGAACTAAGAACCAGATCACTGTAAATACTCAAATAACAACAGACACCTCTTCAGTAACCTAGGAGAAACTAGAGAGAGCACAGGCACAACAGTTAGACCAGGAGTGAGCAGACCTAGAAAACAAAAGGGAAAGAGCTTTCTAGTGAGAAACAGGTGAAAGAAAAGAACCTTGAATGGAACTAAATAATAGGACAAGACACTGTTGACCAGACAGAATGGGATATATTGCTGCGAATAGACTCTCCAACAGGAACAACCTGCATATAAAATACCTAATCTGAGGCAAACAGAAGGACCATGCCAGAACATCAACATGGCAAAAGACCTCAAATACAAACCCTGGTTTGGTGACAGAAAACAGATTCATCACACACAAAAGCATCAACCACTACATAATCAAAGGAGAATCATTGCCAGCTTCACATGGACCCTGTGGGATCAAAACACAACCAACACCTGAGAACACAGATGATCCCCCCTAACCTGCTCACAAGACTGGATACATCACAAGAAAAGTTTGAGGATATCAGAAAGGACATAGTTGAAGCTTGTCCTGAAGCAAACATATGGTGTCCTGCCATTCATAATTAAGGAGTCAGTAGGGCAGTCTCAGTGAACAATGAGTACTACCTCAGCTGTAGGAAGAAGCTAAGGTAGTGTTCCTTGGCCAGCCGTTGTTACTGGATACCTGTAATCGCCTTTGAGTGCAGTACCCCAGCCCATGCATGCCCAATGGTCTATCCAAGTAAATTTGCTTGCCCAATATTGCATGGTCGATTGCGCAAACCGGGCTGAGGTATTGCAGGCACCTTCTGGTCAGGAGGGTACATAGCTGTGGCTGCTCGTCTAAGGGAGCGCTGGCTTCGCAACCCTAGAGCACGCACAAGGATCAGTGCTCAGGGAGAGGTGATAACTGCTTCCTGCTTTGCGCCTGAAAACGTCCTCCTTCATTGTGTTGAGCAGGCAGCAGCATTCAGTTTTCACTGCATTGTCACAGAAGGCTCATGGGATGCACAGATTACTGATTTCGGCAGTCTTCATATTATCCAAGGCAAACGCGTTCAAAACAAAGTCAAGAACAATGGCAAATGTCCTTGTTTTATTGGTCACAAAGCAAAGTCTCTCACCCTGGGGTTTTCAAGTCCTTCTCGTCCCCGGGTGTTAGCCAGTCTTGGTAGGCAAACACGGTGCAGTCTATCCTGGCTCCCATACACCAAGCTGTCTAGAACAGGGTGTCCTCCATGGGTCCAGACCAGAATCCGCCACTTGAAACTCCTCCTTGATCCACCACTGTGTAGCTGGAGCAACAGCTGGTACAACTTGAGTTGCTAGCGGTGCCGGCGCTTCTGTGACCGGTCTGCCTACCTTTGGCCACTGCGCCCGGCAGGGTTAGATGTTCTGGGCACAGTGGCCCCGGCAGGCAGACTCCTAGTTTGCCAGTCTGGAATTAAGGGTGTCGGTGAGCTTACCAGCACTCTTGTTTCCGGACCGGCACATTTGTAATGAGGCCCTCTCTTACCATTTGTATGCTAATGATATCTAAGAGTTACTGGCCCCAGAGTGGATTTTAACAGGTGCTTGACTTGCCTCAAAGACGTACGGCTCTGAATGCTTCAGTGTGTATTGTGGATGAATGCACCCAAAACAGAGGTGCCGCTATTGAGAGCCCACCGTGTATTTCGAAATCCAGTGAAATGCCATGTTTTCTGACATCATTTGGATTCCAAATACATTTTGCAGAGAAGGCTAAAAGCCTCAGAGTATCGTAGTAAGTAAACAAGGGGAATTACATCACAACTAGAGGATGTTTTCTGGTGTTCATTTGTCAGGCTCTGCTTTTCCCATCTGAACCTGCTATCCTTTCTTAAATAGTAGCATGGTCCATTGGGGGAGACTTGGTTCATTATTCCAAGCTGGACTACACAAATGCATTGTGTGCAGGCCTTTCTGACAATGAGATGTAACAATAACAGCTGGTCCAAATTTCTGGGGTTTGCCTTATTTTTGGGCTCGCTAACCCAGTAGTTTACAGTAGTGTTGGAACCACTGGAACCATTCTACCCATGCTTCACTCAATGTCCAACTGAGCAGACCTGGTGTACTCTACTGCGATGCTGTTCCACATAGGATGTCTTCTGAAGTTAATTGCTGCTTTTCTTTTCCCTTGTAGTACTTTCGGGTCTCTGACTCCTTACTCTTGGCTTTTCCTCGGTAGTTCGCTTGGGTCCAAGACCCTTTCGTATTGGCCTTCCCGGACACTTGGTTTACTTTATTGCGAAGTGTCAACTGATGCAGCATATGCTGTCTACCTATCTGTGGTTTGCTTGGGTCCTGGACCCCTTTGTATTGGCCTGCCAGGACACATGGTCTACTCTCCTGCCAAGTGTCTTCTGATGCAACAATGTCTGTGTCCTTACCGCTGGTTGGCTTGGGTTCCCGACCTTCCTTATGTTTCTCTTGTTCACTTCCCCGCCCCTCTCATGGACCCAGGCAGCACCCGTACCTTGTTTCTGGGTTCCTGCTGTGTGGTGACCTGCTCGAATTCCTTCGACTCTCTGGGTGACCTTTTCGATCCTCTTCTCTCAGCTGCTGAATCCCGCAAGTCGGGCTGCGTGGCTTCTCTCCAGGAGACGTCCCAAGTCTTCTGCATACTTGGTTTCTCGATCTGCCAGTTCTTCGCAGCACCCTTCAAGAAGGTAGCTCAGCTCCACAGTCTTACCGGTGTACAGTTTGTTTTGTGGAGCACCCTCTGTGGCTTGTATACTTTGCGCTCGGTTTCTCTGTGGCAGTCTTGACAAATGGTTTAGTCCTTCTTCTAATCTGTAATGTGGGTAGTGAATAGGCAATATACAACAGCTAGACTGCATATTCTGGTTCCTATAGGTATTCCTTGTTGCTCCAGCCTTCTTCCTCGTCACAGTACTGAAATGATGATCATTATAAAGTTCAGTAGCATTCTTCTTCGTCTCAATATTATCTTGGAACTGGGTTTCCTCAACTCTAGACAGATAGATAGAGGAGTGGGGGACCATAGGGGTAAAGGGAAGGAGGGGACAGAAAAATGCCTCTGCATAGAGAACGTATGAATGGGGTGACACATGGTTGAGGATGCAGAGGCTTTGGGGTGAAAGTAAGCAGTGGGAAGTGAGTGGAGAATGAGTCATATGCTACTGCTTGGAAGCTGGAGAAGGCAGTGTTAGTGGATGAGTCATCAGGTGTGAAGGAGGAGAGTGAAAACTGTAGGTCAGCAAGAAAGGGAGTAATGGCAGAAGGTTTACTTTTCCTTTTAGTAAAAGTGATGAAAGTGGTGAGGAGAGGTGAGAGGGTGAAAAGGAAATGGTGGTGTAAACAATGGAGGGATACAATAGGGGTGGTGTGATAGTAGAATTAGTGGTCGAGAGAGGTGTGGAGAAGAATAAGAGATCTAAATATGTTCCCCCTGTGTGGGTCGGTGGGTTATGGATAGATTAGAGAGCATGGCCACTTAGAAAAGACTGAAGTTCAGATTTCTGTAAAGTGGTTGGAGAGGGAAGGTTAAAGTCACCTAAGAGAATGTGGTGATGTTCAGCAGAAAGAGAACCAAGGAGTTGTCCAAGATCATCAAAGAATGGTGTAGTGGGACCAGGAGGGGGATAGATTGAGATGATGTGAACTGAATGAGGCGTAGCAATCATAGAGATGGTGAGTTCAAAAGTGGTAGGAGAGGACATGGCATTGGGGATTTGTGAGGCGTTGAGGCGGAAAGAGAGCAGGTGTCCGATGCCTCCACCTCTCCCAGTCAGTCGAGGAGAGTGCATGAAGGATAGTTTGGAGTCGTGTATGGCCAGTGTCAGATGGAGACGCACAGGTTTCTGTGATAGCAAGAAGGTCTATGGGAGGAGAGCTGGTGTGAAAGTAGTCAGTGATAAGGGAAGTTCTGTTGCATACAGAAAGGCTGATAGGCTAAGGGGCAAAGAGGCTGGTCTTCATCCTTCACTGAGACGTCTCTGGATGGGTTTAATACATCTTAAAGAAAATGCAGTCATGGACCAGCAGCCAATTAAGTGATCACTGCAAATGTAATGATAGTATCTACTTTACTCAAAGAACCGTTCTGACACCACTGGATCTTGTATGCTGGAAGGACTGTGTAAAGGGCGCTGGAGTAGTGCAGTCTAGAATTTAATAAACATCCTCGAGGAGAATGGTGAATAGTGGAAGGAATAGAAGGCAGACCTCTGCAAAGCTGAAAGAAAGAACTCATGAGGGTAGACTTAATCTACTTAGCCATGCTCACATGAGTCCAGTGGACCCTTCAGTTTTTCACCGGCACTGTGAAAGGGATGTCCTGCCTGGACATTATAGGTGGGGGCCAGTGTGTGTGGTGGGATTACCTATCAGATGGGTCGGTCCTAATAGCAGGGCCTTAGTCTTTGAAGCATTTCGTTTTAGTTTACTGTGCTTCCTTTCAAGGCCCGTAGGACAGAAGAGTAAAATTCAAGTGGGATACGTCAGCAGACACACACATCTGCACATCGTCTGCCTCGGCCTGATACTGAAAAGAGAGGCAGCGAGGTCTGCTGGGAGGTCTATTCAGGGGCCTAGGATAACATTAAACAATAGAGGCGACAGGGATGGGAGACCATGTGGGACTCCATACTACACTTATGCAGGAGGCGAACACAAGTCAACAGTGAGTACCCTTTGTTGGCAATTAGGAGAGAAAAAGAACAGCACCAATATAAAGGGGTATATGCAATTACTCCCACAGAGCTCACACATACAGCAAAAAGAATCACAGCTTCACAAAGCCTGACGACGGCCAGAACATCCGACTGCTGTTGGGAGAAAACCCAGTGTCGCCAGGAAAAAAGAATACCAGCAAACTGCTACATCAGCAGAAACTCAGGGACTCAGATCCATGTAATAGAAGTAAATCCATCAATGATGTCACTATAACATTATTGTACTGCCTTATATTTCTGTTCCCCAAAACATTCCGTGACCGGAAAAAGCCCACCTACTTCGAAGACGAATGAAATGCCTAGAAAAGTAAATTAAAAGCGCTGCTAAATTGTACTTGCAGTTCTCAAAATTGACCACTTGATGGCAACCTTGCACTATTATTAAGGAGTGTTGACAGGCAAAGAATCAAAAGAAGAAATTACCTCTGTCTGCATCATTCATCCCCCCTTGGTCGGTGCCTATGCCATAATTGTGTGTTTCGATCATTTCGCTCCACTTTAATAAACCTATACTTTATGGCAGAATGATAGTAAAAAGGACATTTTAATAGGGACTGACAATTCTTGCTTTCAAAAACTGCAGTCTTTATTCATTTTATAGATGTTCCCTTCCAATTATTTAACCGCTGAAAAAACATCCCTATTTCTGTCATGGGCTCTCCCGACAGGAAATTCGGAAATTCAGAAACACTGAATATTTTCTTATCACTGATTGCGACTCAAATCTGGAGCTCGCTGCCTTTCGAGTTCACGCGCTCCCAACATCATGAGCGTCCGTAAAGCAAACGGAACACTACTTTTGGGACAGTTCTTCACAAAGCCAACCTGTTGTTGCACGAGGCCAGTCTAATTACACTTAACATAGTTGAAATCAATGGTCTGATTAGCCACACACAGTATGGAGTTATGATATGATATGATATGGTGTGGCATTTATAACGCGCCTGTACTCAAGTGTTTCTAGGCGAAACAAGACAAGGGGCCTCATTAAGAGGTAGGTGTGGTCTGGTAATAACGATACCGGTAAGGCATTACCGGCATTGTTTACCGGACCAGCCCATCACGACCTGCAATGCCGGCCCTACCGGCATAGACAGGGACCCGCTGTGACCGTGCACCACTGTACCGTGCCAGTAACACCGGCATGCCGCAAGGAAGAGGACATTACGAGTCGCACGGACATGCATATACCGGCATCCAGATGCCAGCAAGAAGGGTCACCATGATGCCGATAACCCTGGCATCGCGGATCATCCGTTAATAGCAAACTGCTGTGTACGCAACTGCCACAGGTGCACACAATCAGCACAGCTGGAGGCAATGGAGCCTGGCCCTGCACAAAAGGAGCACATCCACACACCACACCCCTTCCAAGACTGAAATGATTCCACTTGCATTTGGAATACAGGAGCTGGAGGACATTCCTGCACTGCTACTGCTTGAGCAGGCAGTACAGCTGGGAATAAATAGAGAGGGTGACAATGGGCCAGCAAATCCCACCAGTGCAGGCAGTGGTTCCCCGCAGGCTACCACCAATCCCTCTCATAAGGGCCAGTCTATTCAACTTAGCCCCACCACAGATCAATACCCTGTACCCCCTGGACAGGGACACCATCACCAAAAAATGTGGATCTAATACATGATGACTTGATCAGAAGGTGGCGTCTGTGCTCCACTTCCTGGCCACAGGCACCTACCAGCACACAGTGGGGCAGCTGCATGGCATCTTGCAATCATGTTTTTCTGGTGTGCTAAACCAAGTGTTGAATGCACTCCTAAAGCATACAAGGGCCTACATATCCCTACCATGGACAGCACAGGAGGTGAATGACACCAAAATTGCATTTCATGCACTGGCAGGCATGTCCAATGTCATTGGTGCCCTGGACTGCACCCACGTGGAGTTGGTAGTCCTGCATGCCGGGGAGGTGGTGTACCGCAAACAGAAGCTGTACCACTCTGTCAATGTGCAGATGGTGTGCGATGCAAGCAAGATAACACATTGCTGTGCCAGATACCCAGGACCACAGATGATGCAATGGCGCTGCAGAACTCCTCGCTTCCCCGCTACATGGAACAACTTGCCGCATGACATGCCTGGCTCCTGGGTAAGTCCGATCACATGTAGGGCCATGGGTGTGTTTAGGGAGGGTAACACATTGCTGTGCCAGATACCCAGGACCACAGATGATGCAATGGCGCTGCAGAACACCTCGCTTCCTCGCTACATGGAACAACTTGCCGCATGACATGCCTGGCTCCTGGGTAAGTCCGATCACATGTAGGGCCATGGGAGTGTTTAGGGGGGTGATGACATGCATATGCAGCCTGTCTGCTTTCCTGGCAAATGGGTGTATTGTGGGGGGTGGGGGGTGAGATGACATGCAGATGCACCCTGTCTGCTTATCTGGCAAATTGGGGGTATTGTGTGTGTGGGGGGGTGACATGCATATGAAGCCTGTCTGCTTTCCTGGCAAATGGGGGTATTGTGTGTGTGTGTGGGGGGGGTGACATGCATATGCAGCCTGTCTTTTTTTTTGGGTGTCTGGACCCTGTTTTTGGTGGCAAACACAGTGCCCTTGTGCATACCAACACGATGAATGACACTGACAATGGATGCAGACGTACCATGGCTGTACCTCATTGTGCAAATGCCAGATACAAATCTGCTCCCACCCCTGAACATGTCCACTGGACATCATCAGAATGCATGTTTGCCAAAAATACCTGTAACATGATGGATGTCAGCCTAAAGCATTGTTAAAATCACAACATGCATATAGTCACATCCTCTCCCACACATCCCTCACATGTGAGCACATCATGGACCCTTGCACCCCATCTAGGTGAGTGGTGAATCTGATGTCAATGCATATAAGTCGTGTACGTCAGCCAGGCCCCCCATCATGTATTGCCAAGTAGTACACATAACTGATATTGGCACAGATGCATTGTCAATAGCTGCCGTTTGAAACCCACTGCACATGAACATGAACAATGTACATGATGTGCACAAATGGAATGGAAGAAATGCTCACACACATACATCATTGTGCTCCCATGCAGGTGGTGCTGGATATCCCCTGATGCCGTGGCTCCTCACCCCTGTCCGGAATCTGCAGAACAGGCACGAGGAGGACAACAATCGTGCTCATACACACACACGTGTGGTGATAGAACAGACCTTTGGCCTGTTGAAGGCACAGTTTTGCTGCCTTAGCAGGTCGGGTGGCGCACTCATCTACAGGTCTGAGAAGGTGGGCAATATAATAATGGTATGTGCCATGCTGCACAACATGTGCATCTGGTGCAACATGCCGCTGCCACCTGACATGGACCAGCCACCACCGGGCGAGGATGAGGATGATGGTGAAGATGATGCTGCACATCGGCCATGCCGCGATTCACATCAGGGATGTGCTGTCTGCCAATCATTGATTAGACAATATTTCTGATGCACTGGGATGCAGAGGGTGCTTGAAATGTGGGACTCTGGGCACTGGGATTGGGGGACTCTGGGCACTGGGATTGGGGGACTCTGGGCACCGGACACTGTTGTACAATAAATTGACACACACTCAAGAAGCAATGTCCAGTCATGCGTTTTTTTTACACAACAGGTGTATTGATCTGGTGAAACTATTTACATGTATGAGCCCCACCCCCATCTGACCCACACACCCATGCCCACCACCACCCAACTGCTCCACACGCCCATGCCCCAACCCCCCAACAGCCCCACACACCCTCACCTCAATGTGATTTTAAATGGAGTGCAAACCAACACATCCAAGTGTCCCCTGCTATGGCCGCCCCCTTTTCGATGTAGGTGTTTGCATTACTGGACGGCACATGCTGCGCAGTGACCTGCACACAGGGCTAATTTGTGTCGAGCTTGCAGGCGTGGTACTCATTGATGCAGGTTGTTGTTGCTCAGGTGGGGCAAGAGAGCGTTGTTCCATGTAGCTGGCCATGCGGTGAAGCGTCTGTGCAACAGACGTGAAGCTCTCATGAACCCGCTTTGCAACGTGGTTGACAGCACGGATGATGGCCACAGCGTTGTCTCTGTTGGCCTTGCGCATTGCCTCCCCATCCACCAGATACTGCTTCACTATTTTGTGCATCGATTCCTGTCTACCCTCCATGTGGGACAAATGCCCTGCTAGGTCCCTGATAGAAGTGCTTTGGGATGGTTGCATGGCTGGTGGTTACCTGCTCAACACAAGGCTGTGTGAATGTGGAGTCGACTTCCCTTCACTGAAGTGGGCTTCGGGCACATGCTCAAGGGTGCCCTTTGATGTGTCTTGTGGGCTGGGCGTGTGTCCACCATCCCCCAACATGCTGACTTCTGCATTTGGATCCCCTTCAGGCCCCTCATCCTCGTCAGCACTGTGTTGGGCTGCTGCTGCAACCTCACCCACAGAACTGGTGGCTGCTGAGTGTGTGCCGTCCAGGTTCTTGCCACTGATGTAGGGTCATCCTCGGGAAGGGGTGTCTCCTGGGGGGCCGATTGTTGCATGTGGCCTGCCTTCCTGGCCGCAGCATCTCTCAGCAGGTGTCCCTTGCAGACAGGGGTTCCTTCGCCATCGTGCTCCAGGGTGACAGGGACAGGTGGCGGCTCAGCCTGTGGTAGGGGCTGTGTACCCAGTTGGGCACTGGTGTGTGCTCTGGCTCTCCCTTTGGTAGTTGCTGCACCCCTGGATGTTGATGGCCTTGTGGCATCGTCCTCATCCCTGGTCTCCCTTGCAGGTGTTTTCGATAGTGCTGCGGCATCATCGCTGTCTGAATTAGTGCCTGTGGGGGATAGAGAGGCAGGGCACCATTAATGGGAGTACTTGCATCCTGCGTGCATCAGTGTTGGTGCAGTTTGGGTTATGTGCTTTGTTGTGTGCTGGTTGGAGTGGCAGACATGGTGCTTGCTGGTTGGGGGGGGATTGTTTGGCATCCCTCAGGTGCAGCCATGATGTCCATGTTGTCTGTTGTGAGGCCTACAGGTGTGTTGTGGCTTGTGTGCTATGTGTCATGTGCTGTTGGGTTGGGTATCGGGGGTGGCTTCGGTATTGGGGAGGCATGCAGCATGCATTTTGATGTGACAGTGGTGAGACCAGCATCTCGGCAGGGATGTGTGTGTGCATGCATGCATTTGTTGCTTGTGTGCTCATGTTGCAGGGATGTGCCGTTTCGGTTAGGGATGTGTGTAGGTGTGGATATTAGGTCATGCATTTGCTCTCATCAACTTTACATTTGGTGTACAACTTTGTACTTGGGATGTCAGAGGTGTGTGGGGTCTCCTGTGGTGCGCATAGGGTCACTCACGTCATTATCTGATGTTGGAACTCCATACTCCGCTTGTCCAACCCCTTCAATCACCTCCATGTCCATGATGGACCTACATGTCTCCTCCCACCTGGCCAACTTGATGTGGGAGTTTGGACTGCCGCCTGACGCCTGTCTCTGGCTGCAGTTGGCAGAAAGTATCTTGCAGGTAGATTGCAGGTCGTCCCATCTCTTCCTGCAATCCTTGACGGTGCATGGTGTGGTTCCCACCGCACTGACCTTCCTTGCGACCTCCTCCCATATTTGTTTTTCACGCAAATGCGCTGCACACCTCAGGTCCGCACAGAATACTGTTGTGATGTGCTTGGTTAGTCTGATGTGGTTTGTCATGTGATTTATGATGTCACCTGAGTGCCTGTGGAATGTTGATGTATGAGTGGGAGAATGCTGTGGTGAGTGTTCTATGTTTTTCAGTTGAGCCCTCCCTCCCTGGGTGATGGGTGCCGGTGTCTTTCTCTCTCTTCATTGCTTATGTCTTAATCCTGTAACTGTAACTTATGAACGGAAGTAAACTTAAGAAGAAGTAACTCAAAGCGGTGTGGACATTGCTTTATAACAATGGCGACGAGGATGTCTTAAAAAAGAACCCATGTGCAAAGGAAGATGAAGAGAATCTAAGTAAAGTGATGAAGAAGCTAAAGATTCAAGTCGCCTGCTGCGGGGGGTGCAGGATGAATCAGGACCAGAAGAAAACAGATGACACCGCCCCCAAGGACCAAGTAAGCAAACCCATCACCCAGGGTGTATAAGGGAGGAGGTTTAATGGATCACTATTAATGGGGTCAGCAGCCCGCAGTGATTGGGAGTGCTCCATTCCTGGACATAAGTTGTTATGGATGTGATCCATTATGTTAAACGCTTGAACAGCAGCTCTTTAACTAATAGGAGCGCTATGTTGGTGGGCCATAAGGAACTTCCAGGGACAGCGGGAGTTAAGAGAGGCTTGCCCTTAAGTTGTATGCGTCCCATAAGCGAAGTGAAGTAAAGGAAACCGGGTGAAAAGCAGGCTTTTTGACTGGTTGGCGCTCGGATGTTTAATGTAGCAAAATAAAAAAAAACTCCTGAAGCAGAAGTTGAATTGACATTATATCTGCCATTGAAAGAAGGAAGTCCTAATAAGATGTCGTCCGTTTATAAAAGTCGTGCGATATTGGCATGGAGGATCCAGTAATTTTGCGTGATCAGTTCCACTGTTAATTATACATGGCATTAAAGAAGTGTCTGTGCAAATGACAGTGCCTGGCAAGCGACCGTTGGTCTTGGGTCAGCGCAGGAGTACCTTAGTCTTCTGTGGCAAGTTCAGGTCTGATGACGTCATGTGTCAACAGAAGGATTCGGCGATCCTTTGGAACTTGGTGAACTTCCCAGTGTCCTCAAGCTTAAACGCACGTACGTAAATAAATGCACAACGTGCGAAGCTTGGTTGCTCGAGCAAGGGACCTAACGAAAGTCACGCAACGTCAAGCTGTCTTGTGGGGAATCCGGAAGAGACAATGAAATGAACACTCGTGGAAGCACGCTACACTGTCACATGACGAGGTATTTGTTGTGGCTATGAAGATGGAACCCCGTTCTGTCATGAACCGTCAGTCTTATAGGAGATATTGAGGCAGCCAACGAGGAGCATGATGAAGCAGGGATGGGCCCAGTTTATGCCGCTCCATCTCAAATAGTGAGGTGTGAAGCAGCCAACGTATAAGGTGACTGATATAGGTTGTAATAACGTGATGAGCTACGTGCTATGTATTGAAAGTCTAAAGTCACCAGGTTTATAAATGCTTTTCATACCAGTATTGGGAATTAATCATCTTTTAATGCATGTTAAGATGACAGCATTTGTATTCTGTGAGATTTCTGTATTTTGGAAATGCATTAGCGAGAATGTCTTATGCCAAAGTATGAAGTGATATTTTCGTTATGTGAAGTTATGTTTCAACAACAATGTCAGAAGTATATTCTAGGGCCATTAAGCATTCGTGTGTTGAACGCAGTGGTGTTTGTGTTCATTTGAATATGCCTCGTACGCTTGCATATTTTGTGATCGTTGAGATTAGTTATGAAGTACAGTGCTAACAAGTTTTGAGGATTTGCAGGCCCTATGGACTGTTGCTCATTTAAAAAAAATGCATATGTAAATGCAGAAGTATGTTGTGGGGCTCATTTCGGTGTGAGTGGTTAGTAAATTTGCAATTATGTTAGGGACCTAACATATTTCAAGGATTTGCAGGAATTTGGACTTCTGATTAGTTAAATTGTGCATAGCTGAATGCAATGCAAGATGATGATGCAAGGTGAAGCCTATGTGGATTGACCTATTTAACGTTTTGAGGATTTTTAGGAGTAAGTTGTTACACAACAACATGGACTTTTAGGCATATGTAACAATCATATCGAGATGTGAAGTAATATTGCATATGCTAGGTATAATATGTTTTAAAAGAAAATGTTAAATGAAGATGTAGGAATGTCATGTATATCCATGCACTTGAGAAGTATGGAAGTGAAGGCATGTCACTAGTATATTATCTAGTTAATAGGTATGGATGTATAAAAGGAGTGGGTGCAACTTTCATTTTTTATTTAAGTATAAGTTTTAGATATTAGGGAGGTAGCGCCTCCGTTGGTATTAACAGTAGGTAGTTGCACTGTTTTGATGAGTATTGTTAGGTGGTAGCGCCACTTAGTAGTGCACTCTTTTAGTGCTTTTAGTAGCACTGTTTAGGTCATGGAGATTGCCTTTTGTGATGCAACTAAGGTGAGGTAGCGCCTCTGTAGGTTTTATGTGTGAGTAAGGTGAATCCTGAGGGTAGCGCCTTGTCAGGAATTTTAATGAGTGGTTAGTGAGAGTTGCACTAATGTGAATGGTACTGGAAAGTCTAGTGTCTTTGCTATAGCGGTAGTCTAGTGCCTTTGTTATGGCGGTAGTGCACTCTTTGGAGAATATGATTCTTATCCTAACGGACAGCTAGTAGAAGTCAGATGAATCGGGTTGCTGGTAGGGGACGCCCTCTAGTAAATACTATGTTAAAGTTGAAGATGCTGTTTGAGGTGAAGAATCGCATGGTGATTTGTTTATCTTTATGTGTTATGTGTTGATCCTGGCTATATTTTATCTGGTCAGGGTTTGATTATGGGACTGGATTGTACTGCCATTGAGAAGAGTGCTAGAGTCAACCATATGTTTGTGTAGATGGTCTTGGAGTTGACTGGACAGCATCTCCAAGCTGTTTTAGGAGCTTTACACCATGGTATCGTTAGGTTTGTTTGATTGGCTTGGTCCACCTATATATATATATATATATATATATATATATATATATATATATATATATGTGTGTTTCTGAGGCATGCGTGTTGCTGGTTTTGTGTTAGTGAGCTGTAGAGTTTTACTGAATCTCTTATCTGTCTATGGTGATTTCGTTGTCATCTTGGATGACTAGTATTGCGTCGGGGTGACAAGTGGTGGTTCAGGGTGGCAGCCTGAAGGCTCGCCTGTGGCAGGGGCGAGCAGGAGGACCAAAGTTGTTTTGTGTTGGTTATGGTATTGTGGGTTAGGTATAGCCTTGGATCTGGGCTGGTTTGTGTCTAGAGTGGGAGTCTAGAATCTGCCCGTGGCAGGGGTGGATGGGAGGTGATTAGTGTTGTTATTGATGGTGTTTAAGAATGATAGGCGGAGTTCTGGAATTGCATTGTTGTGGGTTTTTCATGTAAAACTTCCATTTGCTTACTGGTTTGGATGTGATGTGTGTTGTTTTGTGAAAATGTTTGGTAAGGAGGGAGATGTGTTGTGAAGCTCTTGTTGCAAGTGTGTTTCGTAAGGAGCGAGATGTGTTGTGATGTGCTTGGTTAGTCTGATGTGGTTTGTCATGTTATTTATGATGTCACCTGAGTGCCTGTGGAATGTTGATGTATGAGTGGGAGAATGCTGTGGTGAGTGTTCTATGTTTTTCAGTTGAGCCCTTCCTCCCTGGGTGATGGGTGCCGGTGTCTTTCTCTCTCTTCATTGATTATGTCTTAATCCTGTAACTGTAACTTATGAACGGGAGTAAACTGAAGAAGAAGTAACTCAAAGCGGTGTGGACATTGCTTTATAACAAATACCACGTCCGCCTGCTCCACAAGCGTGTCTGCGAGCATGCTAAATTCATCGTCAGAGAAGCGCGGTTTACGCAGGCGGGCTGTTCCTGTCCTTGTTGCCTTTGACATTGTCTTCCAGCAGGGTTAGGTAGATTCAGTGCACCGGTCCTGTCAGCCGAGGATTGCAATGGATTGTGTTTTTCAAGATGGCCACTGGCGCATTTCAGGGTGTTGGGGGGAAGTGCCAGGGGTGAGGGGAAGGGGGAAGTGCAGTAAACTCGCAAGTGCAGCAAGTGGGTGGCTGATAAGTGCAGAGAGAAGGGACTGTAGGGTTGCAGATACAGACCCTTAAGTGCTGGGGACCCAGGAGGCAGTGCAATGGCAACTGAACATGCAGGAGCCTGGGCCCAGGTTCAGAGGGTGACCAGGTGACCAATGCGCGGAGCAGTCAGGTGCATCAGCTGGGAGAGGAAGTGGAAACAAAAAGGAAGGTCCTGAGTTGCTCCAGAGGGAGGCCCCAGCCGAGGAGTTAGATCTGCCCCCAACTCTCTGCTTGGAGAAGCGTCTGACCCTCAGAGCGTTGGAGGTGGATGAACGGAGAGCTCGAGAAGGAAGAGGTTTTGGAAGTGAAAGTGCCCCAGGTCCAAGAAAGCCTTGTGGATGATGAAGAGGATCTTGAACTTGATCTTTGCAGCCACTGGGAGACAATGAAGAGATTTCAGTGCTGGAGGGATACGATCCCTGGGCTTGAGGTCAAGGACAAGTCTTGCAGTCCTGATCTGGATACGTTGGAAAGGTTGAAGAGTAGTTGGTTAGTCATCTGTGAGTGGCAGTTGCCTTTACCATGCATGGAATCTGAAGGTCCTATTTGTGAAAGTTGCATGGCTCACTTAGATATGTGTGTTTGGGGGTCCCTGTGAATGTTCCATTGCTTGCATGTTCTTCTATATTTGCATTTCGTATATGTAATAGCTGTTCTCGTACATGCACATGCACATATTTGTGGTTTATCGTATGATAGAGGCGTTAGGAATGCACACGTTGTGCCCGGCTGCTCATATAGTCAAGGCCTATGTGTAGCTACTGTGGGCATTTGTCTATGTGAATTAAGATACCAGAGCTTCCCCTGGCATCCTGCGCCAAACCAGTGCTGTCAACACACCTCATCACGTGTTGGACGGAGCAGTAAAATGCAGCAGTAAATCTATTACAGCCGCATTTACCACTCTGCCCAATCCTGGCCAAAAGTTGGGCTGAAAGTCAGAGTTTTACCTCCAGCTTTTTGCTGGAGATAAAAATCCCCACTTTCTGCCCATTTACGGGGCTATTAGAGCAGTGCTAATTTCCAATGGACCCCATGGGAATGGGGATTTACCTCCCCACCGCACCTTGGTATCCAGCGCAAATTGTCCCGGAGTGGAGTTGCGGTAATGCTAATAGCGTTGGGCAGTATCCCAGTGCAATTAGGGCCAGGATACTGCCCAACCCCTGATGAGGCTACTGCTGGCAGCTCTCAACAATTTGAAAAAGCTGCAGCAACTAGGTGGGGGTCATGAAATTGGTGGCTAAAGTATGGCATACACATGGTTTCTTGGATAACATCTAATTCTATCAACATTTCTCAACACATGTGAACCTATAACGTACGATCATGTACCTAATGGCAGTTCCTAAACTCTCTTTATTTGAATTTATGTTTGTTAATACAACATGTATTCTACAACAGTCTCAAATACTTAGAAAGTTGGCGAGTGTGGAAAGATGCCTCGATATGTGACAATGCTGACCCCTTTTAAGCTAGGTGTACCCCAAGGAAATTCTGACTCCTGTCCAAATAATATATGCTAGCATTACCACTGTAAATCCTTTTCATTCTGCTTGTGCCTAAAGACATCACAAGAATATTGTCTCAACAATATATGCCAGTGCTTCTACCTTTTAAGGTAGGGGTGTCCAAAGAAAATTCAAAGGCCCATCAAAATAATGGTTCTACCTATATTTGGTGAATATGGACTCTTCAAACTCATCTTCACCAAATATGTTTAGCCAAATCCCCAGGCCACCGAATGGCTTGCATTGCGAACACTGGAGGACCTAAAGCATAGCCCAGGGGGCATAGTGCGGGCTGAGTCCCAGGACGTGGGCATGGGGGGGAAGTCCCCCATTAAGCTTGGATACGAGAGAGTGGTGGGTGGGTTAAGGGTTGGGGGAGGGGCATGTGGGGTGATAACCCCCATAAGCGAGGACAGTGAGGGCAAGATGGGAGGGGATCTGAGGAAATCGTCTTCAATGGGTGAGGGTAAAGAAGAGGTGTTTGGTGGGCAGGATTCGGTGGGAGGTCTTACAAGGATATGTCGTGTGAACAATTGTCCTTCGGTCGAATCACACAGGTGCCCAAATAATATATGCTAGCATTGCCATTTTAAAACATGTTCATGCTGCTTGTGTACAAAGAACAATATGAAGCCTGTCTCAATAATATATGCCACTGTAAAACATTATGATGCTGCTAAGAGTGCTACATTCAAATAGAGGGGGAGTGAAAAAGGGATGTATAGAGAGAGTGAGTGATGGCGAGTGATTGCACATGCTGAATCTGCTCTTGAACATGGGAGGCCCTGTCTAAAATTGTAAAATTCAATCGCTTGCCATGCTTGTGCATACCCTGAGATAGCTTTCATTTTTCTTAGGCCCTCAGAATTAGATGTATGCTGTAAAAGGGCTGCATAGAGGTCCTTCAGAAAGTCCTGGGTTGGCATATTGCTTGCTGGCGCTTGTAGTATGGGATTGTAACTTAACACAGAAGACTACGGGGGATGTGTGATACTTCAGAAACCATGGTTATCTGTGGCTCCTCTGTGGGTGCAGATGTATGACAAAGGTGTGTGCGTGATATGCAGCAGAGTTTTACGCAAACACCACAATGAAATAGAAAACTCGTCTATTAGAATATGTAAGCATGGATTTAAAACAAAATGTGAGTTTTAATGCAGCAAATAATTTTAGAAACTAAACTGTAATGGGGAGGAGAATATAACACAATTAAAGAGGAGATTAAGACAGAATGACTTTCAAGGTTATACTAATACTCTTCATTTTAATCCAGGGGCATATTTTTCAGGGGTTGACCACACACATAATGGCATATTGAGTTTTCCTCTATGGGCTGGTTGTCTCACATAAAATGTGTGCAAGCTGCACTCATTACCTCTGTGCCCTTGAATCTCCGTCCCAGTCCTCATTTGGTGAGGCATGCGGCTCCTCCTCAGTGGTGGAGCCAGCATTCAGTGCCGAGCGACTGGTGGAACCTGATAGGGCACTTCCATTATAACTGATGCTGGGTGAAGTGGCAGCTGTAGGTCTTTTCATTGGAGGAGAGTAAATATTATCCCTGAATTTGTGTACCTAAGAGCAGCGATGGAGTCCGAACCAATGTCAGGGGGCTCCCCTCTGAGAATTATTTTTAAATAATTATACATTTCTCAGTGCAATGTTTGATAAAAAAAAAAAAAAAACTGGGTCAGAGGCTATATAATTTACAATCGGTTCCGTTATTGCCACTGTAAAACCCTTTCGTGGTGCTGACCAGTCAGTAATATATGCGAGCACTGCGCAAATAGACAGACACACATGCACACACACACACACACAAATAGAGTGACTCACACATGCGCACCCATTCATTTAAAGACTTGCGCACACACATGTTGAAATCATGAAATGCCACCCCACTTACACATTTTTGCCCTTTTTTAAAAAACCTTTTCTACATAGGCAGCCAGTGTTCTCGCTCCCTGCGGCCCAATGCTCCCGAAGCTCCTACTGGCCCAAACCTGTAAAACGAGCAGCGCGGGCTACAAGGTGGGACCCTGGGGGAGAATGATAACGACACCTACATTATGCCCAGTCAGGTATTGGGCCACCGACGCTTTTGGACATTTCCAAAAAGTAAATAGATAAAAATAAACGTAGTGCCTTGGCAGTTCGCCCCAATGTGCTGCACGCATCTAAGCTCCAGCCCCAAAGCAAGTGAAGAGCCTGGGGATTGCGGCAGACGTGGTGCACGTCACCAGTCTCCACTTCCCATGCTTGGGTTACATGCATTGCTGTTTGCAAAAGTGCGTGGTCCTTCCAGCCTGCTGCAACCGCACATTGTAATGTCAATGCAAGTCAGGGGTCAAGCTGGCATGGTGGGAGAAGGTCGCAGCAGGCACCTATTGAAATTAAATGCACGCTGCTCTCGGGGACATGAAACATGTGGACCTGGGGAACGCAGGGAGACGGAGGGCACCATGTTTTTTGTTTACCTGCCTGGGGCACTGGCGTCATTAAGGCTGGCCCTTCATCTGTTGGTAGAAGACAGATTTTGCTGATACTAGCTACAATTAACGTTATATGGTCCTATTCTAAGAACATTTTTAACAATATTTTAGAGAAAAATAAATGCATGTTAGGTTTGTATTTATTCTTTTTGTGTTACTAACATATGTCTATTTGGATGTATGGTAACTGTGAAAGGTTTTTTGTTAACCAGATCACAATTAACTAAATTTAAAGTTGAACATTGAAAAAGTGGACTTGGTGTTTATGTGATAATGTGTGGCCCTCTGAATGCAATTCACACTTTACTTGACCGCATACCATTTGACCTCTAGATGGTAGAAAGATTTAACTTTTAGTTTTAAATAACTGAAGGGCCACTAGGAGTCATTGCAAGTTGACCACACGGATAATCACATCATTTTGCTCACACATAATGAACTCTAAATACCATCTCTGTATATTTCAAAGGTAAAACCGGAGCTATTTAGCATTCCTGTTACACAACCCCTGGGGTAGACATGCCCATATTGAAGTAAGTTTACTTCTCTTGACACATTAATAACGAGGAGTGATACATGCGATGTAATTACGTGTAGTTTCCTAATCTACTGCTTTTTATACTTCAGGACCATCATCTGAAGTCACGTTAGTTCATTGGACTCCACACGTAGAGGAACATGAATAAAAGTAGTAACGCTTAACATGTCGTAAGCTATCAAGTTTAACTAAGTCTAAATGTGTTCTTGATTTGTTTTTTTCTCTTTTTTTCCTCTTATTTTCTTTGTTTTGTGCCATATGCATATCATCAAACTGAACTGCGGTACATATATTTTGACTCAATTTATTCAGATGGAAATACATGATTATTGTTTGCGTTCCATTTACTGATTGACAAATATACATGTTGTGATTATGTTAATGTATGAATTCACTGTAAATAGAGAGCACAGCCCTGACGAAGAATACAGTCTCCGAAATGCATTGGCAATAATTAAAGCTGTCATTCTTATATAATCAGCCTAGTTGGCTTCTCTGCTGTTTTTCGAGCAACAGAAAATAATAGGAAAAGGATTTCCACATATCTATACAAGTACCACTGCACATCTTTTCGGCATTATCAGCATTAAGAATTAATGGAACTTGCTCGAATTTTCTTTCAACATTTTTCCAGCTTTTTGAGTAACCTCGGATGAGGTACATCTTTGAGAGCGACCGTTTAGCTGTGTGTGCGACACTCAGCTTTTGCTTCTGTCAGTGGTGGTGTAAGTCCCTGTTTTTTTTAGTCCATAGGACTTAATGGGGCATTTGCATCCGAATTAACATGGCAGCAATTCCACCACGCTAATTCCACTGAAAGTGGGTGGAAAGTCGGTGGATTTCAGCTCAGCTGGAGGTGAATCCTCCAACTTTCCGCCCAACTCATACTTGGCAAGTGCGGTATGGTGGCAGAATATGGTAATACCGCCGCACTTCACCCGCACAGCCCAACTCGTCATGACCCGTCTTGTAGAGACTGCATGTTAAGTTCTCAAACCAGCAACCTGACAATATAAACATTCTTATATGAAGCTGCAAGAGTATGATTGCAGACTTGTTCTCCTGAAGGGAAGACTACAAATACCAGAAGTCTGAAAAACCTCCTCTGTTTTATAGCAGACAACATGGATATGCATAATGTAAATTCTTACATTAAAAGACCCCAAAGGTTCTCAGGATTGGAATTACATAGAAAACTTCATTGAAGATTACTGTGTGCAGTATTGCTCATCAGTGAACCAGAAACAGCTGCAAAAAACTCTAAGAAAACACTGGAACAAGCAGTCTAAACTCACAACATGGAAAGTTGGTAAAACCCTTAAAAACCTCAGATGTTGGTAATATTACACTCCCATATCTTCAATTAACAGCAATGCCCACCAAAAGGAGCAGTCAGATGCAGTAAAACAGGTGGGAATTCAAAACGTAAGGGATAATACTCCTCTATGTGTCTTTTATGTGATCCTAATTTTCCAGGATAGGTACACTTTTAAGGGAAGGTAGAGGGGCAATTGTTGTTTGTATCTTCAGAGTTGACACATGCAAATGAATAGCACTGGGTCCACTAACTTTGATTAAAAAGGAAGTCAGGATGGAATCATTTGATCAGTCAGCTTCCCACCAACACATCCCATAATCTGCACAATGTCAAAGCTACCGGTGCTTGGTAGAATGATCCCCAAAACAAACATGTCTATACACGCCTCATGCATAACAGGCCTCACCAGCTACAGAAACAAAGGGGCAGAAGAAAGCCAGGATATTAATAGCAAGAGCAAGGGATTAGTGGGGTGAGGAAATAATGGCATATAGCTCATTTGGACCAGCAGAGGAAGTGAAGGAAAGAAGTAAGGGATAAAGACAGTGACAGAGTGCGAGAGAGAGTGCGAGAGAGAAAGGGAGAGTGTCAGAGGGAGGCAGAGAGAAAGAGAGAGTGTGTGAGAGAGTGAGAGAGTGAAAGAAGGGGATGAGTGAGATGTGTGATAAAATAGAGAGGGGAGAGAAAGTGACCCCTGTTGCCTCCCCACTTTTTTTAAAAAAAGGATGGCACCACCCAAGGAAGGGCCTTGGGTGTCTGACAACACCGGGAGGAGAATGTGTTTTCTTGCCCACTGTTCCAGCCACCTGATTGGTTAAGTGTCCTTACCCGGGTGTGAAAGGTAGAACACAACAGTCTAAATTATTATATTTTTAATCTGTATGGTTATGGATTTGAAATACATACATGTGAATACAAGCCTTCTAAAATAGAGACTGTGTGGAATCCATGTTTAGAAAACATAGATGCTAATCAAATCTGAAAACCCCGGCCACATAGAGAGTAGCATTGAATAATGATCTTAAGAGTCAAGATGTGTTTGAAAACATTCTGTAAGTCCACTAGTCAAGAAGGTCTGGCAATGTAGGTCACAAAAGCCAGGGCATGTTGAAATAAACAAATGTAAATCTCGAATTCCAAGCTGTGTGAAGCCTCCTTACGGCTGAAAACAAGCTTTGTGTGGGGAGAGCTCACCTCAGTTCACTCTGGTTCTCCCCCCCACCCCCCCGATTCTGGATTGGGGGTCATTCTCATTCAGACATTCATTTGTCTCTTTCAATCTTGGATACGCTCACTGCCCACTCACACTCTGGACCACCGACAGCACTCTCACAAACTCAGACTGGCAGAGCACACAGCCTCAAATACTCAGGCACTCAAGCCAGACATTCTTTCACTTGGGATCATTGTCTCATACTCACAGACTGGCCCCCAGGAATGGCCTGCCCAAAACAAAGGGGAAGCAAGTTCTAAAAACAGCATATTCAATTGCTTGATTTGAACAACATTCTAAAATATTTTGGACCTAATTTACAATATTTTCTGAATGGGACTTTCTCGTGTTAAAACGTGTGTAAATCAGGCCCTTTGTATGTATGTGAGGTTATGAGAGACATGCACATTCTCTGAAAGGAAAGGCCGAAGTGTGCTGTCATTGTTTCAAGATCACTAATTTGTAGCTTTCCACAAGATTAAAAGCCATTTGGTTAGTCTATTTCATTTGAAGAGTTTGCATGCTTATTTGACCAATTACTTTAATTGAAAGACAATCAATAAATTGTCTATGTGAAATGAGAAATAAAGGACAGTGGTAATATAGCACAGATGTTTGATTGAATTTCTGGATATATTGACTATTCCTACATCAGAAAAGCGTGGCAATCTTCTCCTGCTGCTTCTGTAGCGCTAGGCAAACTGAACCGTGAATTAAACCGGGGTGTTTTATCTATAAAGACCAATACCGAAGAGAAATTCAGTGATGGTAGAGCGCACATGATTGAGACATTTAACTACCTATGGAATATGAGTAGAGTTGAGGAAGGGGGATGCCACAGAGACACTTTAATAACTTAGAGATGTGATAAGTGTATCTGTCAAATAGATTCAAATTCAACATCCTGCATTTTAAAATTGTGCAAAAGGAATTAAAAAGACTAAATAAAGTACAAACAACCACTGAAAACCTTGCTAGTGTTGTGATATTGTTTACCAGCGAAGATATGTTAACACTGTATGCATACTTCAACAGGAGGGTAAACTTTAAAACCATACACGGATTTACATATAGTTGTTTAAAAAAGTCAGTGATATGTGATATGATATAATATGACAAGTCATTTATAACGTTCCTGTGCACTCTTCCATACAGGGAAGACAGACCAGTGGCACAGGTAGAGATGTGTAACCATCTCACGGGTGCCAATAAAGGGAAAGAAGGGGGGGTATGGTAGAGATGTTTAAATATCCACAGGGTATAGAAATAAATGAAGTTGTTTGGGGAGATGACTGTGAGGAATTCGACCATCCGTAGGGGGAGTGTGCACTCGACTGGGCTTTTTTGAAAATAAAAATGAATGATGGTAGATCAACCTCTGAAAACGTGTGAGGCCATTCCGCCCACATTTTCCATGCTCACTGCACGAAACACATAGTCACGTGTACCCCGGGAGGACACAGCCTACAGGCACCATCCTCCCCAGTTATGTTCAGCTGGAATGTGACAGCCACGGGTACATCAAAAGCATCTCAAGAAGGGGGAAGGCGAAATCTCCCTCTGGCCATGGGCAGCCTAATTGAAATTTCAGAGGCTCCATGGATCTGCCCTGTTCTATTGTCTAAGTTCTGTATGGTGGCGGTGCATACTCATGAGAGTTAATTGAAGCAGACCGTCAAAGTCACCAAACTTAACAATGGCCAGGAAAATAACACCTCGTGGATATGCAATTTGTCAGCTTTAAGCTAGTTCCCACCCCTCTGTATGAAGGACAGTGAATGGCATGTCTGGGCCCACTATTTACCGTGGGCAACCCCTGCAGAGTGGATCCCTTTTCAGAGGGAGATGTATGTGATTTAAGGGAGACATGAAGTCTGCTCTCATCACAAACATCAAGGGAGACCTGCGCTTTGATCAAGAGCCACAGAGGGCTCAGTTAACCAAAGAGACACTATAATCTATAACAGATAGGAAGATGGGTGGGACTTAGGAGTACATGTTGTCACCTCTTACCTTTCCTGTTGCAATGCATTCTGATACTGACCTAACGCATAACAGAAGATTGTTGGTGGGGAGCCTGGATTGGTTCCTTAAGGTAGGCTTATCATGCACCAATTACTGGGGCCCATTGGCCTTAAAGGAGGGCTGAGCCCCTCACTTACCAGATCATCTGAAGGCTTCACCAGAATCAGGAAAGAAGAACTCAGCATTGGACCGTGGCTGAAGGTACAGTCTACCTTACAGCTTCCTCCAGTGAAGGAAGGCCAGGATTTCCAAGGGGGAAGGAAGATCCCTCCCCTAAACATCTCCCAGGGAATAGAGGGAGATACCAGACTCAGAGTACCCGTCCATCAGATCCAGAACCAGTACCCAGCCAGCACACAGCATGCCCTGCTTGGTTCTACCATCAAGCTTCCTAGGTGGGAAGTGCCAGAGAATCTCTGAACAAAGGACAAGGTTGCTGCCTGCAAACACTCTCCTCAGCTTTGGGACGTCTGCCTCAAAGGACAACACGAGCCCTGCGAAGAACCTAGGAGGAATGCCACAACAAGCATCAATCAGTGTCCATCTTTTATGGAAATATTTGAGGCTGTCGAGCCCTCGAACCGCGACACAGGCTGCACCACAGATTGTTGTCACACTGCAGTCACTGAAGCTATCCGAGACGCCTCAACCAGCATTCCAGATCCACCAACCAGCACAGAGAAAATGATTGCTGAGCCTGAACTGCTGTGTAGGCCAGCCTGCAGCTATCTGTCCAACATTGCTTACCGAACTGCCTGCTGCCTGATACCCGCAGCTGTCTCCCATCTTGAACTCTGTCGCAGGATCTGCAAAGCATCCTGGAACTGACTTGATGCTCTTGAGCATCAAGATCATCTGAAGCACCAGGTACATTGTGGTTCTGTCCCCCTGGTCCTTCTCTGAAGGCCCCTAGTGTAATTTACGAACCGTTGCTCCCTTGGTGCTGAAACCAAATAACCTTGAACAGTTAAGACTGATTGCTTTACCGACTACCCTTCTGTCAGTATCCAGAGTGCATTCTTTTCCTTTGTGAAACTGTCTGTCCTCTGTGTTCCTTTACAGGGTGAGTTGTATTTCGTAGTGTGCTAGAACTTGTTGTTGTAATAATAATAAAGTAGATATTTTAATTCAACATTGACTGGACAGTTCCTTTTATCATTCGGTAATAACTGTATTTTCGCTGTGTTGCAACTAACCAACGATCCACAACCTTGCAGAGATAAGCCTGTCGTTCCGTCCATGTTACCAAAAATTGGCTAAGGAGGTTTAGAATTTACTTGTGTTCCAATCTGTTCGGATCCCTTCTGGTGTACTAGAGGTGTGGGGCTGATGGATGGTTTAGGAACCGATATTCATTCCTTCACCTCTGGTTCCCCTGGAAGTTGATTCGTCACAGTGACTGTCAAATTCAGATGTACCCTTGGCATTCCAGAGAACCTTCATTTTATCAAGAACACTGAGGCTAGATGTAAGCATTACATTGTTATTATTTTTCAATCTCAACAGCAAAACACAAACACAAATGTAAAAATTGACAACAACAAAGGAAGGACTATGAAGTGAGAGAAGGTACACAGGAGATCCTCCATAAATACTTCCTTCTTTTCGGCAAGCTAAGAGTGAGGAGGAAATAAGTATGCCAGAAAAGACCACAAAACCATCAGAAGGGAATACAGCGGGAATGTATCTCATTGGCCAATGGCAATATCAAGGCTGCAACACAGAAATAAAGCTCAGTGAAAAGGAGCGAGCCATCGTTTTTCAGATGCAGGTGTGATAATCCCAGGGAAAATCTTACAATTGTAGCATGACACAGGGGTTTGCAATATGTAGGTTCAAATCGTGGCCACCATGACCAGGGATGGAAAGCGGAGGTCTTCTTCTCACTGCAAGACTTTCAATGTACATAATACAATAAAAGAGCTTAACGGTTCAGTTAGTAGACCAATCTGTGATCTGCATAATGTTTGACAAAGTACAATTGAAAATAAAATGCCTTTAGGATATGATTTAAGTAATTTATAAAGTGCCTGTAAACAAGTGTCTAAAGGCGCAACAACACAAGGGAGGGATGATAGAGGGAGGACAAAACAAACAATATTACAAGGCTTTATGTCATTCAGATTGTGCAAGTGTGGTAAAGCAAAGTGCAGGGGAGGGAGAAGGGAAGTGCCAGGGAGCGAAAAAGGGGAAGGGTAATCAGGGCAACATTGCTCAGTAAGTGCAGCCTGTGCAATGCAGCTACAGTGCTCTGTGCAAGGAGGCAGTGTGAAACGGTAAATGTATAGTGCCTCCGTTTGATTTATATTGACCTAAATCTAGTGGCTCTATGAGGAAAACCGTGTTGTAAAGTTCTGATTTTAGATCGACTTTGCAGCCATTTTAAGATTCATCCGCCATTTTGATTTCTGCCCGTACGTTCTCTGTTCTAAAATGGTGGACTGTGTTTTTAACTTGCAACCAAGCCTCCCGACCTTTGAGTTCTGTTAATGTTTAGACTGTCCAAGAGCCGACTGTTCCGATTAGGTAACAAGGCCTTGTACTGCACATGAACTGTTGTCTAAGCATTGTCTACGCTCACAAAACTCATTCACGAATACACATCTGGAAAAATGTAAAGTAAATATTGAGGCGTGGACACAAGTTGAACTCGATTGAATTTGAATTGTAAAGGGAGCTTGCTGTAGGATTTGGGAACATACGTTGTCATTGTACCACTGCGAAAATACAAACATGTGTAATCCTTTGTAAAATATTGTGTGAACCGAATGTGAACTAGGCACAAACTCTAGACTACAGATTATTAACATTAAGAGGGGCTGGACAATATTATTCGAAATTGTATAAAAGCATGAATGTTTAGACGTCCAGAACTCTCTCACCTCTCTCTGTCAAGCTGGTATACATTGTGGGGTGTTGAGAGCCAGATAGCTATCTGTGTTTCTTTGTAAACTGTACAGTAATAAAACATCTGTGAATCTTTTCAGCCCGTGATTGGTGTATTTCATTTGTGGTACTCAGCCTCGTATTTTCTCGTTCTTACAGATGGCGCCCGAATAGGGACCATCAAGATTGATGCCATCTCGTTGAAGAGTTGATGCGGCTATGGGACCGGGATCGGACGGTAAGAAAGGGGGCCCCTTCTTGGATGAGACGCGACACCTCAACAGTACTGCACGACCCGATCCCTGGATGGTGAGCATGCGGTCCGAGACGGCATCTTGACAAGGGTCCATATATCGAGGCGGGCAGTTTTGCCAAAATCACCAACCACAAGGGTCCTTTGTTGTCTTTAGTAATTCGATCAGACCTCCCTTATTCCTTTGAATCGGGTGAGTCGTGCCCCGATTCCTAAGTATCCTGATATTTGATTTGGAGTATTTTTCTCGCAAGTACAATTATTCACCAGGTAACACCAGTAATCTGACATGCCTTGGAAATTGTCTGCCTGTTTCAGGGTGTTATTCCGCAGAGATAGACAATCTTTGGAATTTGGCCGTCCGGCACCACAGGAGGGGTCGCCGGCATGTACTATGTACTGTAAGTACAGCTTTTGTAGTATAGTGTTTAATGATATTTGGCACAGACAAACTAGACATGCTTCCGAACTTCAGTGGCCAATCAATGTAGCTTTGAGATTTCTTGTATAGAATATTTGGAATCTATATTGTTAAAGATAAAAGCTAGACCTGCAGCCTTTGATATATTACAAAATTGGAAAAAAGAAGCTATGTTGCAGCTTAAAAGTAGAGAGAAACATGTGCGCCTACATATTTCAAACGGCGAGAAAGCGTTATTGTATGATCAGCAAAAACAGTCAGAGTCAGCTAGAAACATGTATAGGGCTTTTCAACTTGGTATACAGAAAATATATTCGTCTAAAGATTTTCATGCATCAGATGAATTGATTGATAAGCTTTTAAATGAACGAAGGCCTGGTGCCACTGCACCACCACCTTATGTACCTGTTCCTGTTGCCTTACCTCTTCCTGCTATTGTTCCTCCTCCCGTAGTAATTGCTGCTCTTCCGGTTATTCCTTTTACTGTTCCTCCGCCGCCAGCTATTGCTCTGGTTCCTATTATTGTTCCTCCACCTGTACCTCCACCTTTGTCTGCTGTTGTAGTTCCGGTAGATTTGTCTTTGACGCCAGTAATAGCACCTTCATTACCTATTGTACAAGATTTGTCTACACTTTCTCTTCCAAGTGGTTCTGTTCCGCTTGTAGTTGATTAGGGTGCTGAATCAAAAATTGTAACTTGTAATACAGTTTCTAAAGAAAGAAAGCGAGACCTGAATGCATGGGCTAGACAGTGCTTGGAGAAAGGTGAACAATCTGATGTTTTCGCTACGCTCTCTAATCTAGAAAGTTTTCCTGAGAAAAATGTTTTTATTGAAGGGGTGGGAATTCATTTATTCGTAATGTGGAACAGATTGAATGATATAGATATCCCACAAGGATTGAGGTATATGCGTAGGACATAGGGGGGACAAATCCCCCCCACAGTTTTGAGTGGGGGGATTTAATGTCATTTATCCCCCCCAGAATATGTGTTTGGTGAGTCGCGCAGGGTTCTGTTTTTGAAGTGGGGGGAGGGGCTGCTTACTATGTAAGCTGCCCTCTCCCCACTGGCCCCCAAAGCATTTGTGTTTGAAAGGGGGTGGCCGTCCCCCCACCCTAAGTGGATGGGGGGGCACCTTATGTAGCCCTCCTTGGCGGCAGATTTCTGCCCCTAGGAAGGGGTACATGAGATGTCCCCATCCATTTGGGGTGAGGGGAGAGGCCACTGCAAATATTGGCAGAGCCACCCGCCCCCAAGCCTGGGGAAGTACGTTTTGCCACCCCCCTGGGGTCAGATGGTCACACATATGTGCCCATCTGGCCCTAGGGAAGGGCAAAACAAACATATATATATATATATATATATATATATATATATATTATAACTTGTTTTGGGTGGGGGTGGGGAGCCCACTAGACCAACAGGATTTTTGTGTTTGAAAGGGGGGTTGGCCCTCTCCCCCAGCCCTAAGTGGATAGGGGGCACCTTATGTAGCCCTCCCTGGGGGAAGATTTCTGCCCCTAGGAAGGGGTACATGAGATGCACCCATCCATTTGGGGTGGGGGGAGTCCACTACAATATTGGTAGAGCTACCCCCAAGCCTGGGGCAGTATGTGTTTCCCACTGGGGGCAGATGGCCACAAACATGTGCCCATCTGCCCCTAGGAAATGGGCAAAACAAATTATAACTTGCTTTGGGTGGGTGTGGGGGGCCACTGAACCACCATAGATGTTTTTCAGTGGAAAGGGGAGTGGCCCTCTCCCCCCACCCCAAATGGATGGGGGCATCTCATGTAGCCCTCCCTGGGGGCAGATTTCTAGCTGATTGCTGTGGGAACTCGGGAAGGTAGGACATCTGTTGTTGGCAGTGTTTTTCGGTGGGTGGGCAGAGGGAAATGTCTCTGAAATTTGGTGGAAAAAAACACAATTTTTAGACATTTCACTCTGGCCACCCACTGAAACACACTGCCAATAACACTTGTCCCACCATCCTCCGTTCCCACAGGTGTCCCGACGAAAACGGTATCTCACATGTGTGCGTGCACCTACCTGGGCGCAAAGGGAAAAGGCTAACCCACTGGTAACCCCAAGCCTTTCGGTAGAGCAGATTTTGCTCATGTGGACAACATACAGATTTGGGCCTAGGGTGTCGAAGCCACCAAGGAAAACAGGGAACCCCATGCATTTCCAAAAAGAGGACACCCGTGGGAATCCACAGAGGTCTGACCTGCGCAAATTGCCCCAGAATGTATTACCCACAATCCCCGGAAAAGTCTCAAATTTAGTGAAAAAACTACAATTTACAGGTATTTCCCTCTTGCACCCACCGAAACACACCGCCAACTCCACATGTCCTACCTTCCCGCATCCCCACAGGTCTCCAATGTAAATGGTACCTCACATGTGTGGGTGCACCTTCCTGGGCGCAAAGGGAAAAGGCTAAACCACTGGTAACCCCCATATGGTTTGGGGAGACAACCTACAGATTTGGGCCTAGGGTGTCGAAGCCACAAAGGAAAAAAGGGTACCCTGTGCATTTCCAAAAAGAAGACACCCATGGGAATCTACAGAGGTCTGACTTGCTCAAATCGCCCCAGAATGTAATACCCACAATCCCAGACAAAGTGAAAATTGTGTTTTTTTCACCAAATTTCAGAATTTGTCAGGGATTGTGGGTCATAAATTATGGGGTGATTCGCACAATTCAGACCTCTGTGGATTTCCACGTGTGTCTTCTTTTCGGAAATGCATGGGGTTCCCTGTTTTCCTCTGTGGCTTCGACACCCTAGGCCCAAATCTGTAGTTTGTACACATGAGCAAAATTCCTGAAAATCTGCTGTGCGAAAAGACTTGGGGTTACCAGTGTTTTAGGCTTTTTCCTTTACACCCAGGAAGGTGCACCCACACATGTGAGGTACAATTTTCACCGGGAAACCTGTGGAAACGTGGGAAGGTAGGCCATGTGTTGTTGGCTGCGTGTTTCGGTGGATGACCAGAGTGAAATGTGCGGAAATTGTGGGTTTTTTAATGTCATTTTCCCGATTTCCCCCCAGATTATCGAATCTTTCTCTACATAGTTGTTGCCTGACCTGCACAAATCACCCCCTCCTAAACTTGGAATATTGTCTACTTTTCAGAAATGTATGCCTTTCTGGCTTCCCATTCAGCTTTCCTACCCTTTTCTTCCATTCCGTCCATGCATGTCCTATTGGACAAAAAACACCAACAAGAAAACGGCTGATTAGCATATCAAAATATGTTATTTTGGTTTCCACTCAATCTGTTCTTGAAAGCCTGGAAAATGGCGAATCCAGCACAGCAAAGCATTTGTTCCTAGCTCTTACAAGGAAAACACCACAGGCTTCTTTGTACAACATTTTATTGGCATTTTCTGAAAAACCCCAAATGTTCTCCTTTTTGGTCATTTATGGCAGTTAAGGGATTCATTTATAAGCAATATGTGTGTTCTCGCATTTCTTCTTCCACTGAATTACTGTTAGAAACAAAGGCAAGAGTTGTCTCTTGTGTAGGCATTAGGAAGGCAGTTGCCAGCCTCTGGCATAATATGCCATGTTCTTTCAATATTGGCTAGCTGTTGCTCTCTTATGGCCAGGTAGAACCATCATGGCAGTGACTGGCAAATGCCTTTCCCCTGCAGACAGAAAAGCGGAAATAAGAGGCCAATTCAAGATACAGAACAAATAGAAGTTAAGACAGACGGCAGCTGCCATTGCTGTGTTAGGGAGAATATGTTGAGTGTTCAAGCTAGGACATATGGATTAAGCAAGCAAGCAGTGAGATAAGGGAGTGGCAAAGAAAGGCCGGAGGAGCTCTTTGAATAATGTAGCAGGGCAGAGGACCCATGCTCTACCGTCCTAGTAACATATGAGCGAATCAAATAGATCAGGCTTTGCAGCAAATATTAAACGATAAAGGAACAGAGTTCAGTTCTGCATTCAGAATAACAAAGGCAAAGAAAGGCTTGGCTCGAAAGCCAGCATGAGATGGAATAAGAGGGTCCAGACTCATCATGAAAGGCTGGCCCGGCCCTTGCAGGGGCGCTAGAAAGGCAGCCCACATAGCGTGCTACCCCTCTGGCCACCCCCGGGGTCCTCATACACCCCACCTACTAGGCATCCCCCTGTCCGACACATCCGGCTGCGGACCTCTGGACTGCTTATAAGGGAGTGGTCTTGCGATCGCTCATCCTCCTTGTTTGCTTTACCCCCCCTGGAGGAGAGTCAATGCAGCAACATCACACACCTGGTCCCTCTACTCCCATAACAGGGCTTACTCAGAGGTACAAGCAAGATTTCCTCTTTCTTTGAAACCCCTATCCTTCCATTCCAACAGACACACACGTCTCCTTGCCCCACACAAAAAAAGTAGCAACTTACAGTTGGTAGAAAAGGCTGCAACTCCTTTAATTGGCAGGAGTCCACTTACAGGTGATCTGCCTCTTAACGAGCTGGTGTAAGTAAATATTTTCTCTTGCTTACCCTGAACTCATAGTCAAGTGATAAATCCAGAAATGCAACATACAAAGACATGTTCTTTTCTGCTGCATCCTTCAATTTCCTTATGTTTTCTTTTCTTTTTTTCCCTTGTATTATACAGTGATATTTGTAATTTAATACGTACTGCTCTTTTAATTCTAAGTTTGTGAAAAGTCGAGTTCTTTGACTGAAACACAATAAATAAATAAATAAATAAATAAATAAAGCAAAGTCCCCAAGATGTCCCCTGTCCCCCCAGATTTTATGTGCCTCCTACGCCCCTGGGTTGCAGGATCTGAATGTTTTGGCATATTCAAGAGATACTGCAGAGAAAGTATATGAGCACATCGAGAGAGTATTTGAGTTTAGAAGGGAGTTAGAAAGGTTACAGAATGATGAAATAGACGGTGATAGTTTGAATGCTATTTTTGTACAGAAATGGTTCCTTCCTCCTTGTAAGTCGATGAGTGAAGAAACACAAATTTGCACACGAGATGCACTTAGATGGATTTCAGACATTTCGATATCTCCCGTTGAAGTATATGACACGTATAGTCAGTATGTGACAGAAATGCAGTGGAAAGTGATACAGGTAATTGTAGAATACCTGCAGGATGAATGTATAAAAAGAAAGATTTGTTGTCCTGCAGAATTATTCAATATCTACAAGAGAGTGTTTTCATCTAACACTCCTTCCACTGTTTAAGCACTTGATTTAGCTCTGTTGCTCAGTAAGTATTCGGAGTTGCCTGTCTCTCAGTTACCTATGAGAGAGGTTCCTGCGACATTTGTCCCCAAAGTCGAGGTCCCGGCTAATGCCGCAACGGGTGTAGCCGCCTATGATATTGATGCACATTATGTATCACAGTTTGTTCATGTCCCGTTCTCAAGAAAGGAGGTGAATACCATTAGACAATCCATTCCAGATATTAGGAAAAATCAGACAGGGTTTTATAAAGAGATAGAATCTGTCTTGCAGTTGTCAGTGTTCACTTTGGGTGATATAGACTTGCTATTTCCTGTGCTCCTACCTGCTGATTTGTGGAAACAGATTAGGACTGTAGATGATGCAGCAGGGTTAGGTGACACATGGGATAGTTTGGTTAGGCAAGATAGAGAAAGGAAAGCTGGTGAAAGACCACCGCAGGTGATACTGACTTTGCCTGATAGAATAGTGACGAAATTGAAATCCTTATTTCCTGAGAGAAGGATTGTTTGGGACAAACTTACTGCTTGTATCCAAGG
The DNA here is from genome assembly GCF_040938575.1 of Ambystoma mexicanum. NCBI lineage: Eukaryota > Metazoa > Chordata > Amphibia > Caudata > Ambystomatidae > Ambystoma > Ambystoma mexicanum. Next base: position 722,664,739 of record NC_090926.1, read on the forward strand.
AAAATCTGAGGGTGCTACCGAATTCTTCAATCAGTTTGAACACGTATTTTCAGATTTTAGTGGACAAGATCTAAGCACTGAGTCTGGAAAACGATTATTTGTGGACAAATGTGTGCATGGATTGTTACCTGACATCCAGTCACAAATTATGACTTCTGAGAGCACTTGGCAAGCTAAGTCACAGTCTGAAGTGTTGCATATGGCTCAGTATTATGAGAACTGAGTCAATAATGAAAAGGATAGGATTGAAAAGAAAAAGGGAGACTTGAAAACTAAGGTGTTGTTGCAACAGATAGAGGACCTAGAGGAGGTAGTACACAGTTTTGCGGACAGTATGATCTACAAGGTAATGTGCCGTTGAGTCCTGTACACGCAAATCAATGTGCTTATTGCAGACAAGAGGGTAATTGGCGAGCACAATGCCCGATCCTCCAGCAAAGGTCGAATAACACATATGGTGTCATGGATAGACGATCCAGAGGCCGTCCTGGGGTAGGGGGTCCAGGTAGTTTTCTCAGAATTCCCAGTCTTTTTCGCAAGATAATCAGCAACCGAGTATGGATAATAGAAATATTTTTGATAATCCCTCTATTGCTTACCTCTCTGTAGACCTTCCTTTCAATGATATTTTGTTTCACTAGGATTGCCCGAAGCAGGGTTTGGAACCAATGCCTATTCCCGTTAATCAGAAAGGTCCCTACGTTGATATGATGGTGGGGAATAGGAAACATCTATTTTTGATAGATACGGGAGCACAGAAGTGTTCCATTGACCATTCACAGGTTCCAGACATTCCACTGTCAGGGCAAACTAATGTTTCTGTAGGGTTTTCTGGTACGCCAGTGGTTAGTCCGGTTTCTCTGCCGGTACCGATTTCACTGGGTCCATTTACAGATCACTGTCCGTTTCTTTTGACATCGAACTGTGGTGAGAATTTGCTGGGGTTGAATCTGTTGAAGGAATTAAATGCAGTAATTCATTGTTCTTTGGATGGAGTGCGTTTGACGATTTCACCACAGCAATTTTCTACCTCACAGTTTCTGACTAGACCTTTGCTGCCGGAATTTAGTGACGTTCCAGAGTGTTTATGGGCGATTGATGACAATGCTGTTGGTGTTTTGCAGATTGAGTCTGTTAAAATCATTTTGAAACCAGGAGTTAAGTTGCCACGAATTCCACAGTATAAGATTTCGGTTGATGGTGAGCAAGCTTTGAAGTGTATAGTATCTGATTTTGTACACTGTGGGGTAACTGAATAAATTGCCGGAAGTTTGTGCAATAGTCCGATTTTACCAGTGTATAAAAAAGGGGATAATGCAATTCCTTTTCATTTTATTATCGATTTACGTGCTATCAATAAGATTGTTGCTCCACAATTTCCTATTGTGCCTGATGTGACGATGATATTAACGATGATTCCAGTTTCTGCTACTCATTTTAGTGTTGTGGATCTTAAGAATGCCTTCTTTAGCATTCCTATACACGAGGATAGCAGATACTTGTTCGCGTCCACCCTAGGGGGACGCTCATTTACATTCACCCTTGCGCCACAAAGGTACACGGAAAGTCCAAGCATTTATAGTAGAGCTTTGAAAGAGCAGCTCGACACACTTGAGTTGCCTTCTACTTGTACATTGCTTCAATATGACGATGATCTTCTTTTGGCTGCAGATTCAGAAAGTGCTTGTAAGGAAGCCACTGTGTTATTGCTTATTCATCTAGCGAAACATGGATATAAACCTTCACTGAAAAAGTTTCAATATGGTCGACAGGAGGTCGCCTATTTAGGCTATCTCCTGTCAAAGGAGGGAAGAAGATTGACACCTGAACAAATTAAAATCATTTCTAGCATGTCTGTCCCAAATACACAGAAGGAAGTCAGAGCATTGATAGGAATGGCTTTTTACTGTAGACTGTGGATCCCAAACTTTTCACTAGTGATCAAACCAATGTTGGCTTTGACAAAGAAGGGCATTTCTTTGCCATTGCCATGGAACTTGGAACACCAGAAAGCTTTTGATCTGCTCAAGACCGCACTGTGTTCAGCACCGGTTTTGGGCACACCAAATTATGAAAAGGCCTATGAGTTGTATGTGCATGAACTTGATGGATGTGCTTTGGCTGTAATAACGCAGGAACATGGGGGGAAGAATACGCTGTGCGGTTACTTTGCTCCACCCTTGATCCTGTTGTATGCGCTTTGCCGAGATGTCTGAGAGCTGTCGCTGCTGCTGCTGCGTCTGTAAAACAGAGCGAGGGTATGGTCCTAGGCCATGCTTTAACCTTGTTGGTACCTCACTCTGTAAACGTTCTATTAAATAGAACGCAAACACAACATCTTACTTCTGCACGATTAACGAGATACAAATTGATTTTGTTTGCACCGCATATTCAAATTAAACGATGTTGTGTATTAAATCCGGCTGAACTGTTACCTCTTCCGCAAGATATTGCTTGCAGTGAAGAAATGTCACATGACTGCCTTTATACCACAGAACAAGAAACTAAAGGCAGGATTGATTTGAAAGATACACCTCTGAATGATCCACAAGGGGAGCTGCTTAACAATGGCTCCTGTTTCAAACTACACTAAGCACGATTGTGGAAACCAAATGAATTTCGCATAACTCCGCGCAGGCCGCAGAGATTATTGCATTGACTCGAGCTTGTGAACTTTCCGAAGGGCTTAGAGTAAATATATATGCTGACAGTCAGTATGCTTTTGAGGTAGTTCACAACTTTGGTAGACTTTGGGCAGAACAAGTTTTCTAGACCTCACATGGAACGAAGATTCAATATGGCACCTTGATAGTTCAGCTACTCTCAGCGCTTGCACTTCCCACTCAGCTAGCAATTATGAATTGCGGGGCACATCAGAAAATCATAGACAATGTAGGAAAAGGGAATGCTTTCGCTGACCAGATAGCCAAACAGACTGCTACTGATCTCTATTCAGAAATGTATACTACAAGGGAAGCCACAAATGTCTGTACTATAGATGAAGGAATTGATTCCATAGAAAATATCCAAGCCGATGCCACTCTAGAAGAAACTAAGCAATGGGCTGAGGGCTTGGCGAGGTTAGATGATGATGGGTGTTGGGTGGATAACTCAGAGGGAAAATGGATGTTGCCAGACGCGTACGTCACTATGATGATTTCAATGGCTCATGATCCCCCACACATATGCGCTAGGAAAATTTGCTAAATGTTAGAATCTGTCTGGGCAAATGCTAACATCCCGAAAACTGCTGAGTGTTTTGTCCAGAGTTGTATGATCTGTCTACAGCACAATGTGGGGAAGGGCACATCGACACCAAGGGGTAGTTTTGGTCCACCTTCTGTCCCGTTCGAGGTAATCCACTTTGACTTTATTGAAATGGAACACTGTAATAATTGCAGATACGTTTTAGTAGTTATTTATGCTTTCAGTAAATGGGTCAAAGCCTTTCCTGTGAAAGATGCCACAGCAATGACAATGGCGAAAACCATGCTTAAGGAATATTTTCCTAGGTTTGGTTTGCTGAGGGTCATCTGGTTGGATAATGGTCCACATTTCATCGCTGCTGTTATTCTGCAAGTATGTGCAGGAATGCAGATCGATAAACGGTTCCATTCAGCTAGACATGCCCAAAGCACTGGACTGGTAGAACGACACAATGGTATTTTGAAAAACAAACTCGCTAAAACATGTGCCGGCACCAATCTGAAATGGCCGGACGCCTTACCGATAGTGCTACTCTCTATGCGCACAACTCCGCAGACTAGGACCTGGCTCTCTCTGTATGAGGTAGTGATGGGGAGGCCAGCTAACATTAGGAACCTTCCTAAACCGAAGTACCTAAGGGATGTAGAACATGTATTTCTTTCTGAATACTGTGAACGGTTAATTAAAAATCTGTATTTGATTTATCAACAGGTGTGAGATGCTCTCCCAGTCAAATACAAGGGGTCAGGTCACAGAATCTGACCCGGCGACTGGGTGCTCACTAAATCATTCGAGAGAGCATCCGTCTCGCACCGCGGTGGAGAGGACCCAACCAGGTCCTATTGGCCACACAGACTGCTGTACGAGTAGTGGGGAAGCGACATTGGATTCATGTGACGCATGTCAAGAGGATACCTTTCCCTTTGCCACACGACGGAGAAGACAAGGAGAAACTTACTTGCTCTGTTTCCAATGATCGATCAGCATTGAGCAGCACCAAGGTTGTTACGCAGACACTTCCTGAGTCTGCGGGTCCTGGTGAAACTGTAGCTTTGTCTCCAAACTCTTGTACAGATCCTTTCGCACCTTTGTCCGGATCTGTTGCCAATTCATCACTTCCATCAGGAAGTAACGATGCTCTGTTTGCAGACCACACGGTACAAGGAGTCACAAGGTACAATCTGCGACCACGGAGCTAGACTTACTGCACAGCACGGCTGTGCCCACAGGGGAACAACCACAGATCTTGTCCTTCGCTACTCTTTTTGCACTGAAGAAAAAGTAGGTGGCTGGGGAGCAGGAAAGACTAAGAAACCACATGATCAGGAGATCACAAACGGACTATGGAGTTTTACGCAGGAATCTTTTTGGGAAAGAGCTTCAAGGAACAATGTCTGTTATCGTCCCTACTCGTGCGGACCAAACAGTGAATCAGGTGGCCAACAATGACATTGGACAATCAAATACATGGCCTTTTAAGACATATTGTCTTCTTGTAATTGCGTTAACCAGTTGTATGGTATTAGTTGCCTTTGGATTTTGGTATATGGAAGAAGTGCTCCCACTTAAAACATTCTTGTCTACTGAGAATGTTCCTACTATTTCTACAACTTTTGTGCACCTGCACACTCTATCTCCTAGGGACTCCCAACATAGATAAAGCTATCATAACAATACCCTACTGTTAATAATGAATGCAACGTGCGATTTTGAATAGGACGAACTGCTGGATATGCTATCACTTACCGCAAAATGGGGAAAAAGGGTTGGGCTGGTATATTCACCCTTTTCCTTTAACTAGTGCATGTTATGCCTCTTTAAGGGCACTATTTTTTGGCCGGTGGAATGAAAGCATCTCAGGGTATTTTGACGGGACAAATTTGAATTAATTTGAAAGGTGAGTCCTAACGCCTTTAGGATGCTCACTTTTTGCAAATAGGAGCAAGCTCAATGTTGCTTCTATTAGGCCTTCTGATAGACTGTCCCGACCTTTTCACTTTTCAATCTCTTATCTCTTTTAAAATGGCTCCTATAGCTAACAGGGATGCCACGCCATCTTCTTATACTGTTAACCATAGCCCCAACTCTGTTTCTTTCTGCATTCAAAGGAATGGTACTCAGTCAATGGGTGATTTCGAGGGTTGCATCAGTGTTGCAAACTTGACCAGTGAGGACAGACCTTTGTATGTAGGCGAAACTGTCTACTTCATTCGCGGTAATGAGGCTTATGCGTGGCTACCTAGGGATTGGCAGGGAACTTGTTATTTGGGAATTCTGCTACCACTGGTATATATAGCAGTACTACTGAAATCTCAAGGGCTCGTCCTAGGCGGGACGAGAATGGTGATACTTCTTCACAAGTTCTGGGTGATGTAGCAAAATCTTTTGTACCATTTTGGGGTCAAATTATGAATTACGAAGATATTAGGAGAATGGCAAGGGTACTGGAGAGAACCATCAGCTGGACCACTGACATACTCTATAACATGACTCTAGAACAAAAGGTAATTAGATTAATGGCACTACAAAACCGGATGGTATTAGACGTCATCTTGGCTGAATGTGTTGGAGTATGCAAATTAGTGGGGTCCGCTTGCTGTGTTTTCGTACCAGATTCCTCCCCGATCATATTTAAGGCAATACAAAATCTGCATGTCCTGAGTTCAGAAGTGCATGTTTCTGAGGGAAACTGGGATCTTAGTACTTGGTTCTGGGACTTCTTACGGTCTTGGGGATGGAGGCTTCTCTCGGTTTTATTGGTAATCCTTGGCATTTTGTTGTTCTGTTGTTGTTGTATACAATGTCTTCCTGCCATTTGTTCAATGTTAGGGGGATGTTGCGTGCAAACAGTAGTAACACTAGGACCAAAAGTACATACGCCTGAGAAGATGACTAATGTATTTGTGATGAAGGATATTACCGAGAAAGACCTAATGGCGATTGATATATCAGATGAATGTGATTCAGGATGTATGGACATTGAAACGTTGGGTTGCGAATAAAGCGACTATTTGTAGTAAAGCTCTTGGCTTAGGCCAAAAGGAGGGTTTGTGAAACGGTAAATGTATAGTGCCTCCTTTTGATTTATATTGGCCTAAGCCTAGTCGCTCTATGAGGAAAACTGCGTTGCAAAGTTCTGATTTTAGATCGACTTTGCCGCCATTTTAAGATTCATCCGCCATTTTGATTTCTGTTCGTACGCTCTCTGTTCTAAAATGGTGGACTGTGTTTTCAACTTGCAACCAAGCCTCCCGACCTTTGAGTTGTGTTAATGTTTAGACTGTCCAAGAGCCGAATGTTTAGATTAGGTAACAAGGCTTTGTACTGCACATGAACTGTTGTCTAAGCATTGTCTACGCTCACAAGACTCATCCGTGAATACACATCTGGAACAATGTAAAGTAAATCTTGAGCGTGGACACAAGCTGAACTCAATTGAATTTGAATTGTAAAGGGAGCTTGCTGTCGGATTTGTGAACATACGTTGTCATTGTACCACTGCGGAAATACAAACATGTGTAATCCTTTGTAAAATATTGTGTGAACCGAATGTGAACTAGGCACAAACTCTAGACCACATGAAGAGGGGCTTGACAATATTATTCAAAATTGTATAAAAGCATGAATGTTTAGACGTCCAGCACTCTCTCACCTCTCTCTGTCAGGCTGGTATACATTGCGGGGTGTTGAGAGCCAGATATCTATCTGTGTTTCTTTGTAAACTGTACAGTAATAAAAGATCTGTGTATCTTTTCAGCCCGTGATTGGTGTATTTCATTTGTGGTACTCAGCCTCAATATTTTCTCGTTCTTACAGCAGGGGACTATAGGGTTACAGTTACAGCTCCTAGATGCATGGTAGGCCCGGAGGCAGTGCAGAGGTGACTGGTCAAGAAGGAGCCTGGTACCCAGATAGACTCTGAAGGTAGCCAGGCCACCAGTCAGCGCAGCAAACAGGTAGGTCAGCAAGGGAGAGAGAGAGAGAGAGAAAACAGAGGCGAAACGGAAGGACTTGGGCTGCTTCCGGAATTTCAGGTGGTCTGGCTCAAGTTTGAGAGGGGCAGGGACGCCATTCCAGAGGGAGGCACCTGCAGAGGAGCGAGATCTACCCCTGACTCTCTGTCGCAGATTGAAGGTCAGGATTGGGCAAGAGGGGAGAGGAGGGTGAGGGGAGCCTGAAAGAGAGATGAGTGTCATCTGCATGACACTGAAAGTTAGAGGAGAATGTAGAGATCAAGTGAACCAAAGGGGCCAAGTAGAGGTTGAAAAACCTGGGTAAGATGAAAAAGCCCTGGTGAACGTCAGAGGTAGAGGGAGAGGTGGCAGAGAGAAAGGACCCAAGTTGGACATTGGAGGGTCGGTGTGAAAGCATAAAGAGAATATCAAGGCTGAGTACCACAAAAGGAAATACACCAACACAGGCTTACAAAGATACACAGATCTTTATTCTACAACTGAACAGTTTTCAAAGGACAAAGTAACAGATAGCTATCAGGCCCTCAGTACAACACAGCGAATACCAGCCCTGTTTGGTGTGTGAAGTCAGTGGGACTGTACATCAGAATGTTCGCTCTTTTATACAGTTTCTCCACATGATGTCCAGCCCATCTGCAAGTTAAGCATTTCTCGGGCTAGGGGTTCATGTCGAGTTCGTTTCTAATTTATGCATCTATACATTTATGGATTATCCTTAATACATACTCCAATAGATTACAATAGCAACAGTGTGTCTTTGGGTTCGACATTAAGCCTTCATACATATTTCATACAATGTAGTCAAACAAGTGCTCACATTCAGTATTTAAACTACATTGTGCTTAATATATGTTCATGGATTAGTATCGTTGGCACAGGTAATCCTCAATCTACAGCTCAACGAAGGACCAGGTCTCATTACATGACCCTAACATTTGGCCTACGGGTAGTTTAAGCATTAACTCGTGTGTGGAGGACAAGACGGACATGTTACAAGCAGAAGGACACTGTCCACCATCTTAGAACACAGGTGACTTTGGAGTGAGAATCAAAATGGCAGATGACCCTAAAATGGCGGCTAAATCGATCTAAGGTCAGAACCTTGAAGCGCGGATTTCTTCGCAGAGCGACTGGGCTTAGGCCAACATATCCAATAAGGAAGGCACAATATGATTTCCCATCTAACAAACCCTCCTTTTGGCCTAAGCCAAGCGCTAAACTACTTCTAGTCACTTTACAAGTAACTTCACGTCTCAGAATCCATACACCCTGAATCACTATCAGAGATGTCAATTGCCATAAGATCAGTTACTAAGATTTCTTTCAGCACATATTCATTGCAGTTCTTCTCTGGGGCGTATGCCTTGCATCCTAATGCGCCCATCGCCTGTGCGCAACACCCCCCAAGCATCAAACACATACCAGGTAGACATTGTATACAACAACAAAGACACAACATAATTCCTAAAATGATCAGTAAGACCGAAAGTAGCTTCCAACCCCAAGATCGCAAGAAGTCCCAGAACCAAGCACTAAGATCCCAGTTTCCCTCGGGAACATGCACTTCTGAACTTAGGACATGCAGATTCTGTATTGCCTTGAAGATAGTTGGGGAGGAATCTGGCAAGAAAATACAGCAAGCGGACCCCACTAACTTACAATCCCCTCCACGTTCAGCCAGAATGACATCTAATGCCATCCGGTTCTGATGTGCTACTAACCTTATTGCTTTCTGTTCTAGAGTCATATTATAGAGTATGCCAGTGGTCCGGGTTATGGTCCTCTCCAGTACTCTTGCTAGTCTCCTGATATCTTCAGTGTTCATTATTTGCCCCCAAAATGGCACAAAGGATTTCACTACATTGCCCAGAACTTCTGCTGAAGTGTCACCATTCTCATCCCGCCGTGGACAAGCCTTTGACATTTCTACAGTACTGGCTATGAATACCCCGGTTAACAGAATCCCTAAATAACAAGTTCCCTGCCAATCCCTGGGTAACCACGGAAATGCTACATTACCGCAAACAAAGTAGACAGGTTCGCCTACATACAAATGTCTGTCCTCACTAGTCAAATTCGCAACATTGGTGCAACCTTTAAAATTGCCCATTGACTGAGTAGCATTCCCCTGTATGCAGAAAGAAACTGAATCAGGGCTATGATTGACAGTGTAGGAAGGAGGCGTGGCATCCCTATTGCCTATAGGAGCCATCTTGAAAGAGATCAAAGATTGAAAAGGACGGGACAGTCTATCGGAAGGCCTAATAGAAGCAACGTTAATCTTACTCCTATTTGCAAAGAGCGAGCATCCCAAGGGAGTCAGAACACGTTTTTCAAACTGATTCAAATTAGTCCCATCAAAGTTCCCTGAGATGCTATCGTTCGAGCGACCAAAGAATAGTGGTCTAAGAGAAGCATAACATGCAGTTGTCAAAGGTCGAGGATGAATATACCAACCTAGCCCCTTATCCACGTGTTGCGGTAAATGTGAACAGACCCAACAATCAGATTTGTTAAAAATGGCATGTGTAGCATTCATGATGAGTAATAGTGTATTATTATGATATCTCTATCTGTGCTGAGAGTCTCTAGGAGATAAAGTGTGCAGATGCACAAAAGGATTAGAAACAGTAGGTACATTTTCAGTAGGCAACAATTTCTCAAGCAGATGTACTTCTTCTAGATACCAGAAACCTAAGACAATGACTATTGTAAAACCAATTAACATTATCACAAGACAGCAGTATGTTTTATGGGCCCACGTAATGGATTGTCCATTTTCACAGTTGGTCACACGATCTCTTATCAGTCCTGTACCAGCGGAAGTGGTTGCAGGCATTGTAGTCTTCAAATGAAAGCACCAACGTCAGTTTGCTGGCGACCTCCAGGCCGAGCGTTTTCTTAGTCCTTCCACAAACCCTAGCCAACAGAATCCCCTTACAAACAATTGATTGGGCCAAAAAGACAAGCCCTTTGATGATTTTCCTCGATCGCACAGCCGAACCGTGCAGTAAGTCTATTTCCTTGGACGCAGATCGTACCTTGAGATCCCTGGTACTGAGTGATCTGCGAAGAACGTGTTGTCACTTCCCACTGGAAGTGGTGACTGAGCGGAAGCAAGGTCAGAGACACAATTAGGGACTATTTCCGGAAACAAAATGGTTGGAGAGTGTGGAGATGAAATGGCTGTTTCCTCAGACATCATGGGATAAGAGAGAGTCTCCGATGCAGCCTCGATGCTGGTTGCTTTTTCGTGATCGTTGGTTACAGCATTAGTAAGGGGTTCTGCTTCTTCTGTATCGTGTGGCACCGGGTGTGGAATCCTCTTGGTGTGCGACGCATGAATCCAATTCTTCGGCCTGCCACCCGCAGCACAGTCTGTGTGACCCGCAGGACTTTGAAGGGGCCCCGCCAACGAGGTGAAAGGCAAGAAGATCGCTCAAAGGACTTCACGAGGATCCACTACCCAGGTCGTATGCTGTGACCGGGACCCTCGTATCGTACAGGTAAAGCCTCTCGTACCTGGTGATAAATCAAATACAAGTTTTTAGTCAACTGGCTACAGTAATCTGAAAGAAGTACATTTTCAATATTTCGCAAAGAACGACACTTCGGAACATTCCAAATATTAGCAGGCCTCCCCATAACCACCTCAAAGGGAGAGAGCCCGGTGTTAGTTTGAGGGGTTGTTCGCATTGATAACAACACAATCAGTAAGGCGTCCGGCCATTGTAGTTTGGTGCCGGCACACGTTTTATCGAGCTTGTTCTTGATGATGCTGTTGTGTCTTTCCACTAATCCAGCACTCTGAGCGTGTCTAGCCGAATGGAACCGTTTATCGATCTGTAATCCCGCGCTTATCTGCAGAATTACAGCAGCAATAAAATATGGACCATTGTCCGACCAGATGACCCTTGGCAACCCAAATCTTGGGAAGTATTCCTTTAGCATAGTCTATGCAGTGGTCATGGCTGTGGCGTCTTTGACAGGAAAAGCCTCAACCCATTTGCTAAAATCACAGATGACGACTAGCACATACTTTAGATTATTGCAACGTTCCAACTCAATAAAATTCAAATGGATGACCTCAAAGGGGACAGAAGTAGGGCCAAAACTACCCCTAGGAGTTGATGTGCCTTTTCCCACATTATGCTGCAAACAAATCATGCATTCCTGAATGAAGCGTTCAGCTACTTTAGAGATTTTGTCATTTACCCATACTTTTTGCAACATTTTAGTGATTTTACGAGCACATATGTGTGTGAGACCATGAGCCATAACAACCATCATCATAATATAGGCGTCAGGAAGTAGCCACTTCCCTTCAACTTTGTCCACCCAACACCCATCATCATCAAGTTTCCCCAAGCCCTCAGCCCATTTCTTGGACTCTTCTAACGTGGCATTGGCTTGGATATCCCTTACAGAATCAATACCCTCATCCATAGTACAAGCATTTGTGGCTTCCCTTGAAGTATACATGTCTGAAGAGAGATCAGTTGCAGTCTGTTTGGCTATCTGGTCAGCATTTACAATCTTCTGATGCGCTCTGCATTTTATGATAGCTAGCTGAGTAGGGAGTGCAAGCGCTGAGAGTAGCCATACTATCAAGGAGCCATGCTGAATTTTCGTACCATGTGAAATCAAGAACCCTCTTTCTGACCAAAGTCTCCCAAAGTTGTGAACCACCCCAAAGGCATACTGACTGTCAGTGTATATATTTACTGTAAGCCCTTTGGAAAGTTCACAAGCTCGGGTCAATGCTATAATCTATGCGGCCTGCGTGGAGTTATGCGTGATTCTCTTGGTTTCCACGACCGTGCTCAATGTAGTGATTGCATAAGCAGCTGTGGATGTTCCATCCGGGAGTTTGAAGCAGGAGCCGTTGCAAAACAGCTCCCATTGTGGATTGTTCAAAGGAGTATCTTTCAGATCGATTCTACCCTTTGTCTCTTGTTCAGTAGTGTAAAGGCAGTCATGTGACTCTTCGTCACTGCAAGCAGTATCTTGCGGGAAAGGTAAAAGTTCAGCTGTATTAAGAACACAACACCTCTTAATTTGTATGTGTGGCGCAAACAAGATCAATTCATATCTTGTTAATAGTGCAGAGGTGAGGTGTTGCGTTTGAGTTCTGTTCAATAGAACATCTACAGAGTGAGGTACCATTAGGGTTAAAGGATGGCCTAGGACCATTCCCTCGCTCTGTTTTACAGATGCAGCAGCAGCAGTGACAGCTTGCAAACATCTTGGCAAAGCGCATGCTACAGGATCAAGGGCGGAAGAAAAGTAACTGCACAGCCTATTCTTCCCTCCATGTTCCTGCGTTAATACAGCCAAAGCACATCCATCACATTCATGCACATACAACACAAAGGCCTTTTCATAGTTTGGTGTGCCCAAAACCGGTGCCGAGCACAGTGCAGTCTTGAGCAAATCAAATGATTGCTGGTGTACCAAGTCCCACGGCAATGGCGAAGAAATGCCCTTCTTCGTCAAAGCCAACTTTGGTTTAAACACCAAGGAGAAGTTCGGGATACACTGCCTACAGTAAGAAGCCATTCCAATCAAGGCTCTAACTTCTTTCTGTGTATTTGGGACAGACATGCTAGAAATGATTTTTATCCATTCAGGTCTCAACCTTCTTCCCTCCTTTGACAGGAGATAGCCTAAATAGGCGACCTCCTGACAACAATATTGACATTTTTTAAGTGAAGCTTTGTGTCCATGTTGTGCTAAGTGGATAAGCAACAACACGGTGCCCTCCCTACAAGCGCTCTCTGAGTCAGCAGCTAAGAGCACGTCATCAACATATTGAAGCAGTGTACAAGTAGAGGGCAATTGAAGGGTATCTAGCTGCTCTTTCAAAGCCCTGCTATAGATGCTTGGACTTTCTGTGTAACTTTGCGGTACACGAGTGAAAGTAAACAAACGTCCCCCTAAGGTGAACGCCAACAAATATCTACTGTCTTTATGTATCGGAATACTAAAGAAAGCGTTCTTTAGATCCACGACACTAAAATGAGCAGCTGAAGCTGGGATCATAGTCAATATTGTCGTCACATCAGGCACAATTGGAAATTGACGAGCAACAATCTTATTGATGGCACGTAGATCAATTATGAAACGAAAAGGATTTGCATTATCATCTTTTTTGTACACGCGCAAAATCGGACTATTGCACAAACTACCTGCAATTTTCTCAATCACTCCTCGATGCACAAAATCAGAGACGATGCATTTCAAAGCTTGCTCACCATCAACAGAGATCTTGTACTGTGGAATACATGGCAACTTACTCCATGTTTCAAGACAATTTTAACAGGTTCAATTTGTAAAACACCGACATCATTATCATCAATAGCCCATAAACACTCCGGAACCTCACTAAATTCCGGCGGCAAAGGTCTGGTCAAGAATTGAGAGTCAGAAAGTTGCTGTGGTGAAATCGTCAAACGCACTCCGTCAGAAGAACAATGAATTACCAAATTTAATTCCTTCAACAGATTCAACGCCAGCAAATTCTCTCCACAGTTCATAGTCAAAAGGAATGGACAATGGTCCTTAAAGGGACCCAAAGAAATAGGTACCGCTGAAGAAACCGGACAAACAACTGGTGTGCCAGAAAACCCTACCGAAACATTGGTTTGCCCTGACAGTTGAATGTTTGGAACCCGTGAATGATCAATGGAACACTTCTGTGCCCCTGTATCTATCAAGAATAAATGTTTCCTATTTCCCACTAACATCTGAACGTAGGGACCTTTCTGATTAATGGGAATAGGCTTTGGTTCCAAACCCTGCTTCGGGCAATCCTAGCAAAACCGAATGTCATCGAAATGAAGTTCTTCAGAGAGGTAAGCGGCAGAAGGATGGTCAAAAATGTTTCTATTGTCCGCACTCGATGCCTGATTGTCCTGCGAAAAAGGTTGCTGTGAATCCTGTGAAAACTGACCTCTACCAGGACCCCCTACACCAGGGGGGCCTCTGGATCGTCTACCCATATTCCCAAATGTGTTATTTGACCTCTGTCAGAGGATCGGGCATTGTGCACGCCACTGAACCTCTTGTCTACAATAAGCACACTGGTTAATGTTTACAGAACCCAAGGGCGCATTACCCTGTGGAACATACTGACCTCTAATTTGCATACTACCCCCTCTAGGGCCTCTAACAATTTGCTGCAACAGTACTTTAGTCTTCAAATCACCTTTTCTCTTTTCGACTCTTTCCTTTTCATTATTGACACGATTCTCGTAGTACTGAGCCAGTTGCAGTACTTCTGATTGAGATTTCGCTTGCCAAGCGCTCTCGAAGGACATAATGTGCGACTGGATGTTAGGCAGCAATCGGCACACAAATTTGTCTAAGAATAATCTTTTCCCAGACTGTGTGCCTAAGTCTTGTCCACTGAAATCTTAAAATACCTGTTTGAACCGATTAATGAACTCGGTAGAACCCTCAGACTTCCCTTGGACGCAGGCAGTAAGGTTGTCCCAAATAATTCTCTTTTCAGGAATTATAGTTTTCAATTTCGTAACTATTCTGTCAGGCAAAGTTAGTATCACCTGAGGCGGTCTTTCACCAGCTGGCCTTTCTCCATCGATCCAAACCATTTTAGTCCATGTATCTCCAAACCCTGGTACGTCATCACAGTTCTAATCTGTTTCCACAAATCAACAGGCAGGAGTACAGGAAATAACAAATCAATATCACTTAAAGTGAATACCGATGATTGCAAAACAGACTCTATTTCTTTGTAGAACCCTGTCGGATTCTCCCTAATGTCGTGAATAGACTGTTTGATGGTGTTCACTTCCTGTCTCAAGAACGGGGCGTGAACAAACTGCAACACATACTGTGCAGGAATATCCTGAGCTGGTGTACCTGCTACAGTGTTAGCAGGAATCTCTACCTTTGGGACAAATGTCGGAGGAACCTCTCTCATAGGCAACTGAGAAGTAGGCAACTCCGAACGCTTACTAAGCAACAGAGCCAAATCGAGCGCTAAAGCAGCCGAAGAGGTGTCAATCGAAAAAGCTCTCTTGTAAATACTCAATAACTCTGCGGGACAACTAATCTTTCTTTTTACACACTCATCCTGTAGGTATTCAACCATTACCTGTATCACTTTTCTCTGCATTTCTGGCGTATACTGGCTATACATGTCATATACTTCAACAGGAGTTATCGATGTGTCTGAGATCCATCTAATCGCATCTTTCATGCAAATCCGCATTTCTTCAGTTATCGATTTACTACAAGGAAAGAACCGTTTCTGTACGAACATAACGTCTAAGCTATCACCATCTTCATCTTCATCTTCATTCCGTAACCTTTCCAGCTCCCTTCTATACTCAAGAACCCTCTCAACATGCTCTTGCACTCTCTCTGCAGTGTCTCTAGAAAACGCTAAAGATTCAGATCCCTCAATCCTTGTGGGAGATCCGTATCAGTTAACCTGTCCCATATTACACACAAATTAATTCCTAATCCCTCAATAAAAACGTTTCCCTCAGGAAAATTGTCTATGGGCCTGATCATGACTTTGGCGGTAATGCCAGTGGTATTACCACCAGCGGTATTAGCCCTGCCGCCGAACTCCCCGGCGCTAATAGCGCCGGATCACGATTTTGGCGGTAATGTAATTCCCCATTCCCCATTGAGCCCATCCGGGAATGCCGCATTCCCTATTGGGCTCAATGGGGAAAATTCGAACTCTTACCGCCGGTGGATTTCCCGCCAGCGGTAAGAGCGCGAATTCTCAGCGGATTTCCCCCCAACTCAGAGGTAGGGCGAAATCTGCCGAAGTTCTGATTTGGCGGACCCTTAAATCCAGCGGTAATAGCGCGACCGCCGGATTTAAGGGTTACCACCAAAGTCGTGATCAGGCCCTATATTAGAAAATGTGCCAAAAACATTAGCTTGATCACCATTCTCCATGCATTGCTTAGCTCACGCAGTTAACTCACGTTTTTTCTCTGGAGATACACTATTACGAGTGACAGTCCTCGACCCTGCTCCCCGATCTACTACAAGCGGTGTAGAACCACTTGGAAGAGGGAGAATAGGCAAGTTTTGGACATCTGGGAACGGATGTGCCATTACTGGTACAACAGGCAAAGGTGGAGGAGCAGGTGGAGGAGAAACAACGAAAGGAGGAGCAACAACTGGAGGAAGAGGAACAGCAGGAGGAACGATAGGAAGATCAGGAGGAACAGGAGGAGGAATAACAGCAGGAAGAGGCAAACCAGCAGGAAGAGGAACATGCGGAGGTGGCACAGTGGCACCAGGCCTTCGTTCATTTAACAATTTATCGATAAGTTTGTCAGAAACATGAAAGTCTTTAGAAGGATAGATTTTCTGGACAGCAAGTGAGAACGCCCTATCCATATTCCTAGCTGACTCAGACCGTTTATTTTGGTCATATAACAATGCTTTTTCGGCGTTTGTCATATGACGGCACGCATGTTTTTCTCTACTCATGAGCTGCTGCAAAGCTTCTTTCTTCCAATTCTGTAATACATCAAATGCTGCAGGTCTAGCCTTTTTCTTCAATGATATAGATTCTAAGTATTCAATATGAGGGATTTAAAAACTACCATTGATTGGCCACTGAAGTTCGGAAGCATGTCTAGTTTGTCTGTGCCAAATATCATTAAATGCTATACTACCAATGCCGTGCTTACAGTACATAGTACACGCCGGCGACCCCTCCATTGGTGCCGGTCGGCCAAATTTCAAAGATTGTCTGTCCTTACGGAATAATGCCCTGAAGCAGGCAGACAATTTCCCAGGCATATCAGAATACTGGTGTTACCTGGTCAATAATTGAACTTGCGAGTGCAATACGCCAAAACAAATTATCAGGATACTTAAGAATTGGGTCACGACTCACCTGATCACATCCTAAGGAGGTCCGATCAGATACAAATTTTCTAACAAACAAAGGACCCTTGTGTTTGGTGATTTTGACAAATCTGCCCGCCTCGATATAGTGACCCTCGTCAAGATGCCGATTCGGACCGCATGCTCACCGTCCAGGGATCAGGTCGTGCAGCGCTGCTGAGGTGTCGCTTCTCATCCAAGTAAGGGGCCCCCTTTTACACCATCTGATTCCAGTCTGATAGCCGCATAAACCTTCAACGAGCTGGCATCTATCTTGAGGGTCCCTATTCGGGCGCCATCTGTCAAAGCAAAAAGTGAATATCGAGGCTGAGTATCCCAAAAGGAAAAACACCAACACGGGTTTACAAAGATACAGAGATCTTTATTCTACAACTGAACAGTTTTCAAAGGACAAAGTAACAGATAGCTATCAGGCCCTCAGTACAACACAGCGAATACCAGCCCTGTTTGGTGTGTGAAGTGAGTGGGACTGTACATCAGAATGTTTGCTCTTTTATACAGTTTCTCTACATGATGTCCAGCCCATCTGCAAGTTAACCATTTCTTGGGCTAGGGGTTCATGCCGAGTTAATTTATGCATCTATACCTTTATGGATTATCCTTAATACATACTCCAATGGGTTACAATAGCAACAGTGTGTCTTTGGGTTCGACATTAAGCCTTCGTACATATTTCATACAATATAGTCAAACAAGTGCTCACATTCAGTATTTAAACTACATTGTGCTTAATATATGTTCATGGATTAGTATCGTTGGCACAGGTAATCCTCGATCTACAGCTCAACGAAGGACCAGGTCTCATTACATGACCCTAACATTTGGCCTACTGGTAGTTTAAGCGTTAACTCGTGTGTGGAGGACAAGACGGCCATGTTACAAGCAGAAGGACACTGTCCACCATCTTAGAACACAGGTGATTTTGGAGTGAGAATCAAAATGGCAGATGACCCTAAAATGGCGGCTAAATCGATCTAAGGTCAGAACCTTGAAGCGTGGATTTCTTCGCAGAGCGACTGGGCTTAGGCCAACATATACAATAAGGAAGGCACAATATGATTTCCCATCTAACAAACCCTCCTTTTGGCCTAAGCCAAGCGCTAAACTACTTCTAGTCACTTTACAAGTAACTTCACGTCTCAGAATCCATTCACCCTGAATCACTATCAGAGATGTCAATTGCCATAACATCAGTTACTAAGATTTCTTTCAGCACATATTCATTGCAGTTCTTCTCTGGGGCGTGTGCCTTGCATCCTAATGCACCCATCGCCTGTGCGCAACACCCCCCAAGCATCAAACACATACCAGGTAGACATTGTATACAACAACAAAGACACAACATAATTCCTAAAATGATCAGTAAGACCGAAAGTAGCTTCCAACCGCAAGATCGCAAGAAGTCCCAGAACCAAGCCCTAAGATCCCAGTTTCCCTCGGGAAAATGCACTTCTGAAGTTAGGACATGCAGATTCTGTATTGCCTTGAAGATAGTTGGGGAGGAATCTGGCAAGAAAATACAGCAAGCGGACCCCACTAACTTATAATCCCCTCCACGTTCAGCCAGGATGACATCTAATGCCATCCGGTTCTGATGTGCTACTAACCTTATTGCTTTCTGTTCTAGAGTCATATTATAGAGTATGTCAGTGGTCCGGGTTATGGTCCTCTCCAGTACTCTCGCTAGTCTCCTGATATCTTCAGAGTTCATTATTTGCCCCCAAAATGGCACAAAGGATTTCACTACATTGCCCAGAACTTGTGCTGAAGTGTCACCATTCTCGTCCCACCGTGGAAAAGCCTTTGAAATTTCTACAGTACTGGCTTTGAATACCCCGGTTAACAGAATCCCTAAATAACAAGTTCCCTGCCAATCCCTGGGTAACCATGGAAATGCTACATTACCACAAACAAAGTAGACAGGTCCGCCTACATACACATGTCTGTCCTCACTAGTCGAATTCGCAACGTTGGCGCAACCTTTAAAATTGCCCATTGACTGAGTAGCATTCCTCTGTATGCAGAAAGAAACTGAATCAGGGCTATGATTGACAGTGTAGGAAGGAGGCGTGGCATCCCTATTGCCTATAGCAGTCATCTTGAAAGAGATCAAAGATTGAAACGGACGGGACAGTCTATCGGAAGGCCTAATAGAAGCAACGTTAAGCTTACTCCTATTTGCAAAGAGCGAGCATCACAAGGGAGTCAGAACACGTTTTTCAAACTGATTCAAATTAGTCCCATCAAAGTTTCCTGAGATGCTATCGTTCGAGCGACCAAAGAATAGTGCTCTAAGAGAAGCATAACATGCAGTTGTCAAAGGTAGAGGATGAATATACCAACCTAGCCCCTTATCCACGTGTTGCGGTAAATGTGAACAGACCCAACAATCAGATTTGTTAAAAATGGCATGTGTAGCATTCATGATGAGTAATAGTGTATTATTATGATATCTCTATCTGTGCTGAGAGTCTCTAGGAGATAGAGTGTGCAGATGCACGAAAGGATTAGAAACAGTAGGTACATTTTCAGTAGGCAACAATTTCTCAAGCGGATGTACTTCTTCTAGATACCAGAAACCTAAGACAATGACTATTGTAAAACCAATTAACATTATCACAAGACAGCAGTATGTTTTATGGGCTCACGTAATGGATTGTCCATTTTCACAGTTGGTCACATGTTCTCTTATCAGTCCTGAACCAGCGGAAGTGGTTGCAGGCATTGTAGTCTTCAAATGAAAGCACCAACGTCAGTTTGCTGGCGACCTCCAGGCCGAGCGTTTTCTTAGTCCTTCCACAAACCCTAGCCAACAGAATCCCCTTACAAACAATTGATCGGGCCAAAAAGACAAGCCCTTTGATGATTTTCCTCGATCGCACAGCCGAACCGTGCAGTAAGTCTATTTCCTTGGACGCAGATCGTACCTTGCGATCCCTGGTACTGAGTGATCCGCGAACAACATGTTGTCACTTCCCACTGGAAGTGGTGACTGAGCGGAAGCAAGGTCAGAGACACAATTAGGGACTATTTCCGGAAACAAAACGGTTGGAGAGTGTGGAGATGAAATGGCTGTTTCCTCAGACCTCACGGGATAAGAGAGAGTCTCCGATGCACTCTTGATGCTGGTTGCTTTTTCGTGATCGTTGGTTACAACATTGGTAAGGGGTTCTACTTCTTCTGTATCGTGTGGCACCGGGTGTGGAATCCTCTTGGTGTGCGACGCATGAATCCAATTCTTCGGCCTACCACCCGCACCACAGTCTGTGTGACCCGCAGG
Organism: Ambystoma mexicanum; assembly: GCF_040938575.1. Taxonomy (NCBI): domain Eukaryota; kingdom Metazoa; phylum Chordata; class Amphibia; order Caudata; family Ambystomatidae; genus Ambystoma; species Ambystoma mexicanum. The sequence goes on from NC_090926.1 coordinate 722,685,106, forward strand.
ACTTTGAAGGGGCCCCGCCAACGAGGTGCGAGGCAAGAAGATCGCTCAAAGGACTTCACGAGGATCCACTACCCAGGTCGTATGCTGTGACCGGGACCCTCGTATCGTACAGGTAAAGCCTCTCACACCTGGTGATAAATCAAATACAAGTTTTTAGTCAACTGGCTACAGTAATCTGAAAGAAGTACATTTTCAACATTTCGCAAAGAACGACACTTCGGAACATTCCAAATATTAGCAGGCCTCCCCATAACCACCTCAAAGGGAGAGAGCCCGGTCTTAGTTTGAGGGGTTGTTCGCATTGATAACAATACAATCGGTAAGGCGTCCGGCTATTGTAGTTTGGTGCCGGCACACGTTTTATCGAGCTTGTTCTTGATGATGCTGTTGTGTCTTTCCACTAAACTAATCCAGCACTCTGAGCGTGTCTAGCCGAATGGAACCGTTTATCGATCTGTAATCCCGCGCTTATCTGCAGAATTACAGCAGCGATAAAATATGGACCATTGTCCGACCAGATGACCCTTGGCAACCCAAATCTCGGGAAGTATTCCTTTAACATAGTCTTTGCAGTGGTCATGGCTGTGGCGTCTTTGACAGGAAAAGCCTCAACCCATTTGCTAAAATCACAGATGACGACTAGCACATACTTTAGATTATTGCAACGTTCCAACTCAATAAAATTAAAATGGATGACCTCAAAGGGGACAGAAGTAGGGCCAAAACTACCCCTAGGAGTTGATGTGCCTTTTCCCACATTATGCTGCAAACAAATAATGCATTCCTGAACGAAGCGTTCAGCTACTTTAGAGATTTTGTCATTTACCCATACTTTTTGCAACATTTTAGTGATTTTACGAGCACATATGTGTGTGAGACCATGAGCCATAACAACCATCATCATAATATAGGCGTCAGGAAGTAGCCACTTCCCTTCAACTTTGTCCACCCAACACCCATCATCATCAAGTTTCCCCAAGCCCTCAGCCCATTTCTTGGACTCTTCTAACGTGGCATCGGCTTGGATATCCCTTACAGAATCAATACCCTCATCCATAGTACAAGCATTTGTGGCATCCCTTGAAGTGTACATGTCTGAAGAGAGATCAGTTGCAGTCTGTTTAGCTATATGGTCAGCATCTACAATCTTCTGATGCGCTCCGCATTTTATGATAGCTAGCTGAGTAGGGAGTGCAATCGCTGAGAGTAGCCATACTATCAAAGAGCCATGCTGAATTTTCATACCATGTGAAATCAAGAACCCTCTTTCTGACCAAAGTCTCCCAAAGTTGTGAACCACCCCAAAGGCATACTGACTGTCAGTGTATATATTTACTGTAATCCCTTCGGAAAGTTCACAAGCTCGGGTCATTGCTATAATCTATGCGGCCTGTGCGGAGTTATGCGTGATTCTCTTGGTTTCCACGACCGTGCTCAATGTAGTGATTGCATAAGCAGCTGTGGATGTTCCATCCGGGAGTTTGAAGCAGGAGCCGTTGCAAAACAGCTCCCATTGTGGATTGTTCAAAGGAGTATCTTTCAGATCGATTCTACCCTTTGTCTCTTGTTCAGTAGTGTAAAGGCAGTCATGTGACTCTTCGTCACTGCAAGCAGTATCTTGCGGGAAAGGTAAAAGTTCAGCTGAATTAAGAACACAACACCTCTTAATTTGTATGTGTGGCGCAAACAAGATCAATTCATATCTTGTTAATCGTGCAGAGGTGAGGTGTTGCATTTGAGTTCTGTTCAATAGAACATCTACAGAGTGAGGTACCATTAGGGTTAAAGGATGGCCTAGGACCATTCCCTCGCTCTGTTTTACAGATGCAGCAGCAGCAGTGACAGCTCGCAAACATCTTGGCAAAGCTCATGCTACAGGATCAAGGGCGGAAGAAAAGTAACTGCACAGCCTATTCTTCCCTCCATGTTCCTGCGTTAATACAGCCAAAGCACATCCATCACATTCATGCACATACAACACAAAGGCCTTTTCATAGTTTGGTGTGCCCAAAACCGGTGCCGAGCACAGTGCAGTCTTGAGCAAATCAAATGATTGCTGGTGTACCAAGTCCCACGGCAATGGCAAAGAAATGTCCTTCTTCGTCAAAGCCAACATTGGTTTAAACACCAAGGAGAAGTTCGGGATACACTGCCTACAGTAAGAAGCCATTCCTATCAAGGCTCTAACTTCTTTCTGCGTATTTGGGACAGACATGCTAGAAATGATTTTTATCCATTCAGGTCTCAACCTTCTTCCCTCCTTTGACAGGAGATAGCCTAAATAGGCGACCTCCTGACAACAATATTGAAATTTATTAAGTGAAGCTTTGTGTCCATGTTGTGCTAAGTGGATAAGCAACAACACGGTGCCCTCCCTACAAGCGCTCTCTGAGTCAGCAGCTAAGAGCACGTCATCAACATATTGAAGCAGTGTACAAGTAGAGGGCAATTCAAGGGTATCTAGCTGCTCTTTCAAAGCCCTACTGTAGATGCTTGGACTTTCCGTGTAACTTTGCGGTACACGGGTGAAAGTAAACGAACTTCCCCCTAAGGTGAACGCGAACAGATATCTACTGTCTTTATGTATCGGAATACTAAAGAAAGCGTTCTTTAGATCCACGACACTAAAATGAGTAGCTTAAGCCGGGATCATAGTCAATATTGTCGTCACATCAGGCACAATTGGAAATTGACGAGCAACAATCTTATTGATGGCACGTAGATCAATTATGAAATGAAAAGGAATTGCATTATCGTCTTTTTTGTACATGCGCAAAATCGGACTATTGCACAAACTACTTGCAATTTTCTCAATCACTCCTCGATGCACAAAATCGGAGACCATGTATTTCAAAGCTTGCTCACCATCAACCGAGATCTTGTACTGTGGAATACGTGGCAACTTTACTCCATGTTTCAAGACAATTTTAACAGGTTCAATTTGTAAAACACCGACATCATTATCATCAATAGCCCATAAACACTCCGGAACCTCACTAAATTCCGGCGGCAAAGGTCTGGTCAAGAATTGAGAGTCAGAAAGTTGCTGTGGTGAAATCGTCAAAAGCACTACGTCAGAAGAACAATGAATTACCGAATTTAATTCCTTCAACAGATTCAACGCCAGCAAATTCTCTCCACAGTTCATAGTCAAAAGGAATGGACAATGGTCCGTAAAGGGACCCAAAGAAATAGGTACCGCTGAAGAAACCGGACAAACAACTGGTGTGCCAGAAAACCCTACAGAAACATTGGTTTGCCCTGACAGTGGAATGTTTGGAACCCGTGAATGATCAATGGAACACTTCTGTGCCCCTGTATCTATCAAGAATAAATGTTTCCTATTTCCCACTAACATCTCAACGTAGGGACCTTTCTGATTAACGGGAATAGGCTTTGGTTCCAAACCCTGCTTCGGGCAATCCTAGCAAAACCGAATGTCATCGAAAAGAAGTTCTTCAGAGAGGTAAGCGGCAGAAGGATGGTCAAAAATGTTTCTATTGTCCGCACTCGATGCCTGATTGTCCTGCGAAAAAGGTTGCTGTGAATCCTGTGAAAACTGACCTCTACCAGGACCCCCTACACCAGGGGGGCCTCTGGATCGTCTACCCATATTCCCAAATGTGTTATTTGACCTCTGTCAGAGGATCGGGCATTGTGCACACCACTGACCCTCTTGTCTACAATAAGCACACTGGTTAATGTTTACAGAACCCAAGGGCGCATTACCCTGTGGAACATACTGACCTCTAATTTGCATACTACCCCCTCTAGGGCCTCTAACAATTTGCTGCAACAGTACTTTAGTCTTCAAATCACCTTTTCTCTTTTCGACTCTTTCCTTTTCATTATTGACACGATTCCCGTAGTACTGAGCCATGTGCAGTACTTCTGATTGAGATTTCGCTTGCCAAGCGCTCTCGAAGGACATAATGTGCGACTGGATGTTAGGCAGCAATCTGCGCACAAATTTGTCTAAGAATAATCTTTTCCCAGACTCTGTGCCTAAGTCTTGTCCACTGAAATCTGAAAATACCTGTTTGAACCGATTAAAAAACTCGGTAGAACCCTCAGACTTCCCTTGGACACAGGCAGTAAGGTTTTCCCAAATAATTCTCTTTTCAGGAATTATAGTTTTCAATTTCGTAACTATTCTGTCAGGCAAAGTTAGTATCACCTGAGGCGGTCTTTCACCAGCTGGCCTTTCTCCATCGATCCAAACCATTTTAGTCCATGTATCTTCAAACCCTGGTGCGTCATCCACAGTTCTAATCTGTTTCCACAAATCAACAGGCAGGAGTACATGGAATAACAAATCACTATCACTTAAAGTGAATACTGATGATTGCAAAACAGACTCTATTTCTTTGTAGAACCCTGTCAGATTCTTCCTAATGTCGTGAATAGACTGTTTGATGGTGTTCACTTCCTGTCTCAAGAACGGGGCGTGAACAAACTGCAACACATAATTTCCAGGAATATCCTGAGCTGGTGTACCTGCTACAGCGTTAGCAGGAATCTCTACCTTTGGGACAAATGTCGGAGGAACCTCTCTCATAGGCAACTGAGAAGTAGGCAACTCCGAACGCTTACTAAGCAACAGAGCCAAATCGAGCGCTAAAGCAGCCGAAGAGGTGTCAATTGAAAAAGCTCTCTTGTAAATACTCAATAACTCTGCGGGACAAGTAATCTTTCTTTTTACACACTCATCCTGTAGGTACTCTACCATTACCTGTATCACTTTTCTCTGCATTTCTGGCGTATACTGGCTATACATGTCATATACTTCAACAGGAGTTATCAATATGTCTGAGATCCATCTAATCGCATCTTTCATGCAAATCCGCATTTGTTCAGTTATCGATTTACGACAAGGAAAGAACCGTTTCTGTACGTACATAACGTCTAAGCTATCACCATCTTCATTTTCATTCTGTAACCTTTCCAGTTCCGTTCTATTCTCAAGAACCCTCTCAACTTGCTCTTGCACTCTCTCTGCAGTGTCTCTAGAAAACGCTAAAGTATTCAGATCCCTCAATCCTTGTGGGAGATCTGTATCAGTTAACCTGTCCCATATTACACACAAATTAATTCCTAATCCCTCAATAAAAACGTTTCCCTCAGAAAAAATTGTCTATGGGCCATATCATGACTTTGGCGGTAATGCCAGTGGTATTACCACCGGCGGTATTAGCCCTACCGCCGAACTCCCCGGCGCTAATAGCGCCGGATCACGAGGTTGGCGGTAATGTAATTCCCCATTCCCCATTGAGCCCATCCGGGAATGCAGCATTCCCCATTGGGGTCAATGGGGAAAAATTCGCACTCTTACCGCCGGTGGATTTCCGCCAGCGGTAATAGCGCGAATTCTCAGCGGATTTCACCCCAGCTCAGAGGTAGGGCGAAATCCGCCGGATTTAAGGGTTACCACCAAAGTCATGATCAGGCCCTATATTAGAAAATGTGGCAAAAAAATTAGCTTGATCACCATTCTCCATGCAATGCTTAGCTCACGCAGTTAACTCACGTTTTTTCTCTGGAGATACAGTATTACGAGTGACAGTCCTCCACCCTGCTCCCCGATCTACTACAAGCGGTGTAGAACCACTTGGAAGAGGGAGAATAGGCAAGTTTTGGACATCTGGGAACGGATGTGCCATTACTGGTACAACAGGCAAAGGTGGAGGAGCAGGTGGAGGAGCAACAACTAAAGGAGGAGCAACAACTGGAGGAAGAGGAACAGCAGGAGGAACGATAGGAAGATCAGGAGGAGCAGGAGGAGGAATAACAGCAGGAAGAGGCAAACCAGCAGGAAGAGGAACATGCGGAGGTGGCGCAGTGGCACCAGGCCTTCGTTCATTTAACAATTTATCGATAAATTCGTCAGAAACATGAAAGTCTTTAGAAGGATAGATTTTCTGGATACCAAGTTAGAACGCCCTATCCATATTCCTAGCTGACTCAGACCGTTTATTTTGGTCATATAACAATGCTTTTTCGGCGTTTGTCATATGACGGCACGCATGTTTTTCTCTACTCATGAGCTGCTGCAAAGCTTCTTTCTTCCAATTCTGTAATACATCAAATGCTGCAGGTCTAGCCTTTATCTTCAATGATATAGATTCTAAGTATTCAATACGAGGGATTTAAAAACTACCATTGATTGGCCACTGAAGTTCGGAAGCATGTCTAGTTTGTCTGTGCCAAATATCATTAAATGCTATACTACCAATGCCGTGCTTACAGTACATAGTACACGCCGGCGACCCCTCCATTGGTGCCGGTCGGCCAAATTTCAAAGATTGTCTGTCCTTACGGAATAATGCCCTGAAGCAGGCAGACAATTTCCCAGGCATATCAGAATACTGGTGTTACCTGGTCAATAATTGAACTTGCGAGTGCAATACGCCAAAACAAATTATCAGGATACTTAAGAATTGGGTCACGACTCACCTGATCACATCCTAAGGAGGTCCGATTGGATACAAATTTTCTAACAAACAAAGGACCCTTGTGTTTGGTGATTTTGACAAATCTGCCCGCCTCGATATATGGACCCTCGTCAAGATGCCGACTCGGACCGCATGCTCACCGTCCAGGGATCGGGTCGTGCAGCGCTGCTGAGGTGTCGCTTCTCATCCAAGTAAGGGGCCCCCTTTTACACCATCCGATTCCAGTCCGATAGCCGCGTCAACCTTCAACGAGCTGGCATCTATCTTGAGGGTCCCTATTCGGGCGCCATGTGTCAAAGCAAAAAGTGAATATCGAGGCTGAGTATCCCAAAAGGAAATACACCAACACGGGCTTACAAAGATACAGAGATATTTATTCTACAACTGAACAGTTTTCAAAGGACAAAGTAACAGATAGCTATCAGGCCCTCAGTACAACACAGCGAATACCAGCCCTGTTTGGTGTGTGAAGTGAGTGGGACTGTACATCAGAATGTTTGCTCTTTTATACAGTTTCTCTACATGTGGTCCAGCCCATCTGCAAGTTAACCATTTCTCGGGCTAGGGGTTCATGCCGAGTTCGTTCCTAATTTATGCATCTATACCTTTATGGATTATCCTTAGTACATACTCCAATGGGTAACAATAGCAACAGTGTGTCTTTGGGTTCGACATTAAGCCTTCGTACATATTTCATACAATGTAGTCAAACAAGTGCTCACATTCAGTATTTAAACTACATTGTGCTTAATATATGTTCATGGATTAGTATCATTGGCACAGGTAATCCTCGATCTACAGCTCAACGAAGGACAAGGTCTCATTACATGACCCTAACATTTGGCCTATGGGCAGTTTAAGCATTAACTCGTGTGTGGAGATCACGACGGCCATGTTACAAGCAGAAGGACACTGTCCACCATCTTAGAACACAGGTGACTTTGGAGTGAGAATCAAAATGGCGGATGAACCTAAAATGGCAGCTAAATCGATCTAAGGTCAGAACCTTGAAGTGCAGATTTCTTCGCAGAGCGACTGGGCTTAGGCCAATATATTCAATAAGGAAGGCACAATATGATTTCCCATCTAACATCGGGGGGAAGGAGGACAACCACTGCAGGGCCTGAACCGTGATGCCCAGGTTCTCACGGAGTTCATTGATCAGGATGGCGTGATGGACTGTGTCAAAAGCAGATGAATGGTCAAGGAGGATGAGGACAGAAGGAAAGCTTGAATCAAGATTAGTGATCTGATCTTCATGGGTGTTCAGCAGAGCAGTTTCCATGCCTCTGGCTGCTCTGAAGCCAGAATGATGGTCATGGAGATAGACAACAGATTCAGTGTGAAGGATAAGCTGGGTGATGGGCAGTTTTTCCAGGAGCCTGTTCAGGAAAGGAGTGATAGAGATTGGGCAATAGTTTGCCAGCCAGGTAGGATCAGAAGAAGGTTTTTTAAGGAGGGGGTGCACAAGGGAGAGCTTGAGGAGAGAGGGGAAAGATCAAGTGGCAAAAGAGTGGTTGCAGATATCAGCCAATGCTGGAGCAAGGGTGTCCTATTGGTCCTTGATAGTTCTTGATGGAGCACCTGTTTGGACAAAACCTTCAGAGATTGAACTTGTCTCGAAACCTTGTCAGGTGTAGTCGGAGAGAAAAAGGATAAGGGAGGAGGAGAGGGAGAGGTGGCCAGAGAGGGGCTGAGAGAGGAAGAGGGAAAGAGGAGAAAGAGGACAGGATGTCCTGAGGTTTAGTGGTGAAGTGAGAAGTCAGAGCCACACAGATGGCCTGTGAGGGAACAGTAGAGGTGGAGACTGCAGAAGGATTGACCAGCTCCTTGCAGATTTTAAAGAGTTTGGCTGTGTTGTTAGAAGCCACAGAGACGTGGGCCTTGATGTGGGCTCTCTTCTTGCACAAGACATAGAATCTGTATTGCCTTTGGATCAGGCGGCAGGCCAGCTTGTCAGAGGATGCACCCAATGCCCTTCACTTCTTCTCAGCCACCCTTCACTTGCGATTCAGGGTGGTGAGGTTAGAGTCGTACCAAGAGTTGCAATTGTAGGTAGGCTTCAGACAGATTCTCATGACAAGGGCAAGGACATCCAGAGTATTTCAGATAGAATGAGGCAGGTTAGAGAGGGCTGTGTCAGAGTGTGAGTCAGCTGCAGGCATGGGAGGTGCAGAGAAAGTAGCGGCAAAGGCATCCATTGACACACACTTCATGGGCCAATTGACCGAGAAGGTAGGTGGCAGCACTGGGGTGATCTTAGCCTGGCGGACAGAGAGCGTCAGGTGAGAGGAGAGCAGGAAGTTGTCAGTCCAAGAGAGAGGAGTGGTGAGAGGGTTCAAACAGGGGAATGTCTGAGGAGATGAGAACATCCAAGGTATGCCCAGCAGTATGTGCCAGACCAGAAGGTAGAATGCAAAGAGAGGGATTGTCACACAGGTTGTGAAAGAGCCACGAGAAGGGATCAGAAGCATCCAGGTGGATGTTGAGGTCTCTGAGGAGGAACAGTTGAGAGGTAGAGGCAATGAGAGAAGAGGAGAGGTTGACCCACTCTTAGAGGAAGATGGTAGCCTGGCTAGGTGGCCTCTAGATGGTGGTCACAGTCAGAGAGAAGCCAGGAGAGTTAGAGAGCCTGCAGACCAGGCATTGAAAGGCATTCCTCTCTCTCTCTGGCCACCCACTCTAGGATCTCTTCCTGCTCCTTCCTTTGATGCTAAGAACATAGGTGTCATCTTTGACTCCACCCTCTCCTTCTCTCCTCACCTCTCTGATGTCTCTAAGAAGTCAACCTATTAGTTGCCCCTCCTCAGAGGTATTATCCCTTTTCTGACTTTCCCCCAGAAGCTCACCGTCTCCAGAGCTCTGGTCCTTTCTAGGCTGGACTATTGCAACAGCCTATTTATAAATCTTCCTGCCTCTACACATCGACCTTTACAACTTATCCAGGACAGGACTATGAGACTTGTCTTTGGCCGCAAGCCCAGGGATCGTATCTCTCCATCTGTGAAATCTCTTCACTGGCTCCCCGTGGCTGCAAGGATCAACTTCCAGACCCTCTGCATTGCCCACAAGCCTTTCTGGGGCCTGGGACCGCTCTATCTCCAACTTTCTCTTCCAAACCATCTTCCTTCTCGAGCTTTCCGCTAATACACCTCCAACTCACTGAGGGTCAGACGCTTCTCCAAGCATAGTTGGGGGCACACCTATCTCCTCGGGTGGGGCCTCCCTCTGGAACAGCCCCCTTGTCTCTCTCAAACTTGAGCAGAACCACCTATGGTAAAGGAAGCAACTCAAGACCTTCCTTTTTGCTTCCACTTTCTCTCTTCCTCTCCCCTGCTGATGCACCTGACTGCTCTGTGCACTGGTCACCTGGTCACCCTCTGAACTCGGGCCCAGGCTCCTGCATGTCCAGTTGCCCTTGCACTACCTCCGGCTCTCCAGCACTTAAATATCTGTATCTGCAACCCTACATTCCCTTCTCTTTGCACTTATGAGCCACCCACTGGCTGCACTTGTGAGTTTACTGCACTTCACCCTTCCAATCCCTCTTGGCACTTTTCCCCTTCTCTCTTCCCCGCACTTGCACAATCTGAATGAGACAAGGCCTAGTAAGATCCTTATTGTGTCCTCCCTTGTTTCCCCCTCCTTGACTTGTCATGCCTAGAAACACTTATGCACAGGCACATTATAAATGCCACATCATATCATATCATATCATATCATAACATATCATATCAAGATGGAGTAGGCCTGCGTAGGAATGACAGAAGCAGGGAACCACTCTCAAAAGATCAGAGATACTCCCCCTCCCGGATAGTTGGTTCTGGCTTCAGAGAGAGTCTTGTAGCCATCAGGGAGGAGAGCGTCAAAACACGTGACAGAGCTGACTGTGAGCACAAGTACATGCAGGTCAAGTTCTTCGAGGAGGTGGCAGATGTCAGTGGAGTGTTTGACAGCAGTGCGACAGTTGAGAGTAGCGATGTGGAGCAGGTTGCCACATTTGAAAGACTCCTGTGGTGGGGTACAGGCTTGAGGTATGCCCTGTGGAAGAGGTTGAGGGGCCGGAGAGTGGGCAGAGGTGGTAGTAGGAGGTGGCATAGTAGACAGAGGGGAGGAGGGTGCCATAAGCTGCTAGTTTGATTAGCATTAGAAGGAAGGAAGTTGAAAAAACATGGGAAATGCCTATCCAAAAGGATGAGATTGGGCTAAGGGTCTTGGACCAAGACGGTGCCATTCAGATAGACATTAATGATGGTCTTTGAGGAGTGGAAGGGGGCCAAGAGGACCTCCCACTGAGTGCCACCGTTAATGGGAGAGGAGGAGTAAGGAAAGAACACCGAGACCATATGAGGGTCCATAGGTCTGGCAAGGTATCGATAACGAGGATGTCGGTGAGAGTCTGTCTGGCAGAAGCACTGATGTAGGTATCCGCGATAGGGAGGCCTATGTTGGAGACCAGGATGTCCATCTTGAACTTCTTCCTTCCCGACCTAGTGAGAGGGCTAGGATAGGAGATAGAATAGCAGTTAGAGAAGATGGGGGAGAGGGAGAGAACCATAGTGGGTACGATGGGAAAAAAGGCAGAGGAGGGAGCAGAAGAGAGAGGAGAGATGCACAGTCCAGTGCCACAGAGCATAGGATGCACAGAGTGGAGCTGGGGGTCGAGCAGTGAGAACCCTCAAAAGGGGCACACAGGTACCCTGAACAGTAAAAGGGTCCTCCCAGCGGGGTGGGGACCTAGAAATGGGAGAGAGCCAAATGAGACAAGTTAACAGTGCCACAGTCACCACAATGCAAACCAGTTGTGACCATCCTAAAAAGAGGGAAATGGCACATCTGTTAAACACAGCAGCAATGCAAAACCCCAGATGCAACTTTCCTGGAAAGAGGGTGAAAAGGCCTAGTTTTTAAACACTGCAGCAATGAAAAACACCACGATTCAACTTTCCAAAAAGAGGAAAAAAATGCCTAGTTTGTAAACACAGCAGCAATACAAAACGCTCAAATTCAATTTTCCTAAAAAGAGAGAAAAGGGCCTTGTTTTTAAACACAGCAGCAATGAAAAACACCCAGAAACAAATTTCCTAAAATGAAGAGAAAAGGCCTAGTTTCTAAACACAGCAGCAATGCAAAACACCTGTATTCAACTTTCATAAAAAGAGGGAAAAAGGCCTGGTTTTTTAACACAGCAATAATGCTAAAGAATGTGACTTTCCAGCAGGGATGTGAGGAAAGGCTAAGCAATATAGTTACTTTGATTTAATTGATTTGAGTGGGGTGGCAGTTTAATGGGTTGTAGTGAATTGCTGCCCCCTTGACTGCACCTGCCCATTCAGTCGCAGCAGGTTGACGTCTGCAGGCTTCTTGCCTCCCTGGCTGACACCGGCAGGCACTATCTGGAAGCTGCATCAGGGGAACTGTTCTTTGCCTCGGGTCCTTCGCCGCAGGGGCTGCAACGTGCAGGGGGTTGTCCTACTGGGTTCACCTAAGAGAGTCGGTAGCCCAATTAGGGGTCAGGCGGGTGGGGAGAGGGAGGGGAAGTGGGCACAGGAAGAGGGAAAAGACTCTGAAGCCACAATTTGGCTGAGGCTAGATGTTGCGTATAATCCCAAGCCAAGATGTTACAGTTTTAAAAATGGAGTGGGAGCTCAACACAAATAGTACTCAATCCGAGCGCAAGTAGGATGAACTCTGTGCCGATCCTTTGCGAGTGAGAACTCTCGTCAGAACAACACAGGGCAGCAGCCTATTCAGGGATTGAGGGTGGTTGCGGGGAGGGAGGTGAGGTGAGAACAGTAAGGGGAAAAGGCTCCAAAGCTGCGAGGTGGCTGCGGCTAGATGTTAGCACACAATCCCAAGCCAATATATTACAGCTTTAAGAATGGAGCGGGAGCCCAACACAAAGAGTACTCACACCAAGCAGAAGTAAAATGAACTCAGAGGTATTGGCCATTACTTCTGAGAAGAGTGGGTTACAATGACTGATACTTCTAAATCAGCAATCAGAAGAAAGTGACAAACCCATCAAGCCAAAATCTCAGAGGAATACAGGCCACAGGGCCTGTGAAAAGGGATTTGGAACTGAGGGGTATTGGAAGAGTGCAAATAGGTGGTTCTGGGCTCCTATTTTCATAGGTAGCAGAAAACACACATTTTGGGACGGGCCTCAAAAAAGAGGTAGCAGGCAGACGATGACTAGTTTTTGCAGGTAATAACATACTCCTTTCGGCTGTTACAGACCCTCTATGTCTATGGTCTGAACTTCTGAGACCTGCCTGAAGAAGACCAAACAAAGTAACATTGTGAGTGTAAATTAAGTTTATAAAGGGAAAGGACTCCATTATCCTTAGAAACTAACAAGAGGTAGAAGATATGGACCTCATTACGAGGTTGGAGGTAGCCTTTTACCGGCAAGGCTACCTCCAAACTTGCATCCAGGTCTGGCACCCGCGAATGGGCAATTACTGGGCTATTCCGGCCCAGCCGGACCCGGTAATTGCCCTTTTGCGGGTACCGGACCCCGTACATCCCATTCCCATTTGAGCCCCATAGGGCTCAACGGGAATGGGAACATCGAATGCACAGGCACCGTCTACAACGGTGCATGTGCATCCGACTTGTAGTGCAGGTCTGACCTGGTGGGCAGTGTGACACCCGCGAGCACAGCTCGTAGTATGGCGGTATTGTAGCAACAGTGCCGGTAGCGCTACCGGCCGCGTGTTACCTAACCGCCATACTCATAATGAGGCCCATTGTCCAAGTACCACAGAGAGTTATAATGGGTCACCAGGGTACGCTGAAGATGAACGTCCTGGAAGGGCATTCAAGCTACAAAGTTATGGCCAATTGGAAGGTCATTAATAGGCTTGTTAATTCCAGAAAAACACTGACCAATAAACATTGATGTAACTACCTCTAAAACAGAGCAAAACAGTGATCTAGTAATCCACTCAGACACAAGCAAATGCAAGCGATTGGGGCCCAGCGAAAGCTGATGAGGCTGGCACCAGAACTGGAATGTCAACCATAAGCTCTATGGGAGAGGGAAACCAATTATGAATATGCCAAGTTGATTCTAGCAGGGCAAATGAAAAGAGGCCATACCACATGCATGTGGCAAGAAACCAAGACAAAAGCTAAGATTGTTTGTGGTGAAAGTCATGAAGATAGGCAAAAATGTCCTGGACCCCATCTGAATAAAGGGGCAGTTGGTAGTTGAACAGGAATGCAAAACGGGCCACACTGAAAAAAAAGGCCCAAAAGGATTACAACAAGAGAAACGTTTGTGGTGTAGTTTCCAATCACTGAAATTGAGACAATGGCAAGAATGTCAGTCTGCAATCATATTACTGAGTTTCAGGAGGTACTGTGTCTGGAGATAGTTAACCTGAAGAAGGGGGGAGTGCCAAAAAGTAAGGCAAGGTCTATTAGGGCCTCCGATTGTGCCTCCCCAGGCAGTTTACATGCCACGCATCCACCACATTGTCCACTCTCAGAAAACACCCAGTGGATAGAGGATAGACTTGCAATGTTTTTCAAGGCTAAACATGTCACTGATGGCTGAAAGACATTGATATTCAGGAAACACTCAGAAGGTCTCCACTTCCTACTAGTAGAGAGAGTGCCACATGGTGAAGGTTGGTGTTTGACTCAATTACCAAATCTGGGCCTCTGTGTTCTGAAGCCACAAATGAGCCTCTGACCTACCCAACCTGAACCATTGTGTGAGTCTACATAAAACCCCTTAGGCATTGCAAACCCTGATCATGAGGAGGGTCCAGAAATAATGGGAAAGATGTTGGACGACAGCGCATTGAGGAGCCTCTCCGAACGGAGAAGCAACAGAGAATTGAGGCAAGGGCTTCGAGGCCCTTTTATGGGTCCCTCCAATCCAGTTCACATTCAACACAGCTACCACATTTTCCATTCTCAGAAACACAGAGTGGATAGAGGAGCAGCTGAAAAGATTTTCAGGCCCAAATATGTCACCAATAGCTCCAATACATTAATATGCAAGATTCACTCTGCCAGTGAAAAGACTGCTGCATTATGAAGGCTGGTGTGCGACTCAATGAGCAAAACGGGACACCCTGAAAAATAACCAAACCATGCCAAGCGTTCATGTCATGAAGTTACCAATGGACCGCCGACCTGCCTTGAGCAGAGCCCTGAATCATTGTGCAATAATGGAGTCTACACAAAAGAGAAAAATAAAACTTGAGGCTGAGGCATTGCAGACCCTGATAGTAGAGAGGGTCCATAAAGATGGATTGGCTGGTGGAGGACAGGGGACTGAAGAGCCTTGACAAGCCCAAAGGGAGATCATGTGTTGTCAATGAACTGGCACAACTCACAACGAATCCGTCAGGTCTTGTGCTCAGGCTTTTTGTGGCTCCATGACAGGAAGTCCACAATAAATGTCAGGAAGATGGTCCCTTTCACCGGATTCACAGTGAGCTTCCAGAATGTTACCATGAAACTGAGGAGCTGGTGTAGCCCCACCCTCCGGTCTGTGAAACAGTGCACATTCTCCTCGGAATTAGCTATCAAGAGAATGCCTTTAAGACACATAATCAGGCAAAAGATGCACATGCTCATGAAGTCAGGAGAGACATCTCATCAGTGAACTCCTTCTCAAGCAGGGAGGTAACTTTCTGGTCATCCAAGTGTGACTGATTGGGGTTGTTGTGCGGTGCAAGGAGGGAATGACTGTCATTGTTCAGCCCAAAACCCAAGGAACTGTAGATATATGGATCCAAGCCAGGACAAATTAGGCCACGTGAGTTTCCATCCAAACAGGATGAAGAAAGGTGTGCACATACCGGGGTTGGAGTCGCCATGGGTATGTGTCTAGGCAAGCAAAGTCTGCATCTTCCAGATTGATATCCATGACTTGGAATAATTCAGGTACTTCGGAGGGGCCCTGCAGTGTGGGAAGATGTAGGCAAAGTTGCGACCAGCCCTTGACCACAACTGGGGAGGCACTCACTAGGTGATTCAGCCCTTCCAAAAGCACAGTCCCTATGACTGAAAAGCTTGGGACTTCTTCAAGGAACCATATGTCCCCATGTATATTGGAATTTTGTTCAAAAAGGGTTGACCAAAAAAGCCTCCCAAGTGGAAAGACCTGACTCTGGGTTTGAAAATGAAGCATTAGTAAGTGTTAATCTTCAGGCGTTCACTCAGAAAACAAAGAGCCCTCTGTAGGCATTCCCGAGGGCCATGGGTTCCAGAGGGAGTTCTCCAATGTAATTTTCTTCAGTGAAGTAGAATGCTGGATTAAGCAATCCACTGACAGCTCTGACATGTCTTCAAACCTCTGTGCAAACCCTTATGAGCTTCTCTCCTGTTCTATGCAACAAAGGCCAACACCTTAGGGTTCCTCTCTGAAAACAATAGGTTATTAGAGTGGAGTGTCACGCTGTGGCACTTAGACATAAACCAGGTCTGTACCTCCCCTGACAGAGACTTGCTGAGGCTGAAGTAAACATGCTGGGCCATATGAGGGATAAGGTCAACCACTCTAGTGACAGTGGATGCTTGATCAGGATGGAATGAAACATAAACTTCCTTAAGGGGTCAATGGACTCAGCAGCACCTTTAATAGAGGGAGGCACTTTGCCAGCTAATCAGTCGAAGGGGCCAGATTGCCCCTCCTCAGGGCCAGTTGGACAATATATACTCAGGGCATCATTATTCCAACACAACATCATGGGCTTTCATATGGCACTGATGTGGCTGGGCCACAATTTATGGATCCTTTGAACCCAGGACATGAGGAGGCCGTGCTATGGGCCAACTGTTGCGGGCGGCTTGTGCCTGCCCGCCTCAGGAACCGGAGGCCCCTACACCTCCTTTGTCTTATAAGGATCATTGTGTCTTCTAGAACCAAAGTCCTCTAAAATGACAGTAAGAGCAGCCTCACACTCACCCTAATGGTCACTGTGGCAAGGTGAGAAACTGTGGACTCAAAGGTCAAGTTCATGGCCATCCCCGCCACTGCCTTCACATCATCCTCCAGCAGGGCTCAAATGATGGGTCGTCCATACTTTGGAAGGATAGACAGATAAGGAACAAATAAGCGTCAACCCCTTCTTCACACTTGGGTGGGAGTCCACCTCCCTGACCTTCAACTATGCCCTGAATGCCTAACTCTGACCCTTTTTCCAGTTACCTTTTTACTTTTCATTTCCTTCACTTCTCTGTTAATTCCCCGACTTCACCAATTTTCTATTCTCCTCGTTCACCTTGTATTTTTTCCTTTCTTTTATATTTTGCATTTGCTAGCCTGACGTGGAAGTACCTTGAAGATCCATTATTTAAATATACTTTGTGGGCCATGGTTGAGCAGAGAATACGGTCTCATTGTCAATGAAAGTAAAGTATGTTGTTATGACCACGCTGATCTCGCTTGAATGAACGCGAATGTGCAAACAAATATGGCTGCCATGCGCCGATAGAATGTAGAGTGATGCATGGTGTTGGGAGATATAAACAGATGGAGGGGTAATCCAAACGACCAACAAGCCATAATCCTTGAAGAGTATCTAGAGAACAACAATTTCTCTATAATCAACAAGGGCCCCACGGCAGCCACAGGGAACCAGCTTAACTGGATTGTCACAAATAGCATCAATGTGACCATGCTTGTAACTTATCCATGTATTTGGTCAGATCACTTCAAAATAGAAACCTCTCTGACTCTGAAACACAAAAAGGAAAAAACAGACAATACACCTAAATCTGTACTTGACAGGAACCTGAAAAAAACTACGAGCAATATGCTCTCTGAAGAAATGAATAAACTCATGACTGACACTAAAGATGAGGACACATGCGAACACATCATATTGATGTACAATCAAAGCCTGAAAAACCTACTCGACCTCCAAGCCCCTTTAAAAAACAAGAAAGTTAGACCTAATACCAGCCACCAACAATGGTTTAATGCTGAAGCCATCGATCTTAAGAAAGACAAACGGAACCTCGAGAGGAAATGGTTAAAAGAACCCGCTGAAACAAACAAAATGAATTGGAAGAATGCCGACCGCATTTACAAATCCAAACTTATTGATCTTAAGAAAAACGATTACAACAAGCTCATTAGTCCAGCGGCTAACTCCACGGGGAAGCTCTTTCAGATTCTTAAATCCATAGATAAACCCACAACACTCACCTCACCATTCCAGCCCACAGAAACAGATTGTGAGAAAGTTCAAATTGCATTCCACAATAAAATCCTTAAAGCCAGAGAGACCATTCTTAATTGTCAGACCACAAGCATACCGATCAAGATTAATCAAACAGAAATTCAGGAATGGGCTAGAAAATCCCAAATTCCAATTTAAGTCCATAACTTTAGAAGACATGAAGAAAACACTCACTAACATGAGATGTATGCAAAAAAAGGGGGTGTCTGGGAAACTCTCTACCAGCACGAACACAGCCCATTGACTTGTTCTTGGGTGGATGGCCCCTGGGAGAGTCTCAACCAAGTCTTTAGCTCACTGTTCTTTTCACAGAGAAGAAATTTCCCCGCATATCAGTCTTTGTCCTACCCAGGGGCAGTCCAGCACCGAAATGCTAGGCAATTCTCCTCTGAACAAGAGTACCACAGCAACCCCATACACGTGTTTCAGCCTTGTTGGGCATCATCAGTGAGGTGAAGCTGCGCCTCTCTAAGAACAGTGAGCAAGGGGTCCACGTCTGGATCGCCCTGGTAACTTAGGGTTAGACCCTAAGTTAATTTATGCAAAAAAAGGGGGTGTCTGGGAAACTCTCTACCAGCACGAACACAGCCCATTGACTTGTTCTTGGGTGGATGGCCCCTGGGAGAGTCTCAACCAAGTCTTTAGCTCACTGTTCTTTTCACAGAGAAGAAATTTCCCCGCATATCAGTCTTTGTCCTGCCCAGGGGCAGTCCAGCACCGAAATGCTAGGCAATTCTCCTCTGAACAAGAGTACCACAGCAACCCCATACACGTGTTTCAGCCTTGTTGGGCATCATCAGTGAGGTGAAGCTGCGCCTCTCTAAGAACAGTGAGCAAGGGGTCCACGTCTGGATCGCTCTGGTAACTTAGGCTTAGACCCTAAGTTAATTTATGCAAAAAAAGGGGGTGTCTGGGAAACTCTCTACCAGCATGAACACAGCCCATTGACTTGTTCTTGGGTGGATGGCCCCTGGGAGAGTCTCAACCAAGTCTTTAGCTTAGTGTTCTTTTCACAGAGAAGAAATTTCCCCACATATCAGTGTTTGTCCTGCCCAGGGGCAGTCCAGCACCGAAATGCTAGGCAATTCTCCTCTGATCAAGAGTACCACAGCAACCCCATACACGTGTTTCAGCCTTGTTGGGCATTATCAGTGAGGTGAAGCTGCACCTCTCTAAGAACAGTGAGCAAGGGGTCCACGTCTGGATCGCCCTGGTAACTTAGGGTTAGACCCTAAGTTAATTTATGCAAAAAACATAAAAATTCTCGGAAAACGTGTTATCACCCAAACTCATCCTAGACAATCCGGACATTTTTGCCCCTTTCTTCAGAAGAATGGTTAATGCCTCATTTAGGGACCAAACGGTACCTACTACAATTAAAACAGTCACGGTCACTCCTCTACCCAAGAAAGACCAACAAGATCCAGCTAATCTGAGACCCATAACAAACTGCAATTTTTTGCTGAAAGTTCTGGACAAAGTAGCTACCGAACAGCTCCAAAGCTACGTAGACGACAACAACCTATTACACCCTCAACAATCTGGCTTCAGGTTCAGTCAGAGTACTGAGTCAGCTCTCTTAGACCTCCAGACCGAAATGTTGTCCATCTTGGAAAAAGGCAAATCAGGCCTGTTAATTTTATTGGACCTTTCGGCAGCATTTGATCTGCTAGATCATACAAAACTCCGAGAGGCCCTCGAAAACTCAGGTAAATGCTCACCAGGGGCAATTGAGTGGATAGCTTCATTCCTACAAGATAGGCAATCCAGGATTGTCTGGGGAAATAAAGCCTCAAATACCAAACCAGTGGACTGTGGAGTTCCACAGGGAACCAGCTTCTCCCCACTACTGTTCAACCTGTAAATGCGCTGCCTTTGCACCATGCTGTCCCAAATGTGTATATTTTTTATGAACTTCGCCGACGATACCCAACTGGTTTTGAACTCAGTGGGGATCACAAAAAGGATAGCGACACATTTTCAACCTTATACAACACCATCGAGAGTTGGATGAAGGACAACTGGATGTGTCTTAACGGCTCTAAGACCGAGCTCATGATCTTCGGGTCCACTCAGGCCAGAAAGAAACTGAGTCCCCTTTACTCCTCATTTTGTATCAAAAACACCCAAATCTCAATATCGGAAAAAGTGAAGACTCTAGGAGTTTATCTACAAGCCTCCTTCGGAGCAGAGGCACACACAGCCTACCTAAAGAAAATTTGCCAGTACCATCAAATTCTACTGAAAAAGATCAGACCTCGGCTCGATCAAAAGAACAGTACCATCATAGCTAGAGCAACCATATTATCCAGACTGGATTATGGAAACTCCTTGCTCCTGGGAGCTAACAGCAAATGTTTGAAACAATGCCAGGTGATCCAAAATAACGCCATCAGGGCTATTACAGGCAGGCCAAGGAGAGAACATATCACTGGAGACAGGAAAGCTCTTCACTGGTTGGCCATGGAAGAGAGAATCATCTTCAAGTCACTCACCATGGTCCACCGTTGCCTATATGGAAAAGCTCCAGCTTACCTTAAGAAAAAGTTTAAGTGGCATGCGCCATCTAAGTGCCTTAGGACTTCCAACATAGGTTTACTGCAAACTACCGCAACAAAAAAGTAAAATGGCCTAGGTAAGGCCTTCCCGAACAAAAGCACTAAAATATGGAACGAACTACCAATATCATTGAAGCTTGAATCCAACTATTCTCAGTTCAGGAAGATATTGAAAACACTGTTATTCAGATAATTCCTGGATTAACGACAATCCTATTATGATGAAATAATGGCCTGGTTCACGTCTTTGTCCCGTCTTTAATCTTTATTGTCTTGTCTCTTTGGAAGCGCTTTGATGCCTGTGGGCTTTAGCGCTATATAAACAAACATAAATAAATAAATGGTGACCAGACGATGGCACCAAGTAGAGCAGAAAAGGAGTGCCATCACATTGGCAGTGAACTGTGATCAAAGCACAGTAAGTCTGAAGGTGAGTGGGGAAATCGAAGTGCGTGCAAGTAAAAGCAGGACAGCCAGCATCCCTAGAGAGGTCTTCAGACACTTGCTCGCAATTAGCACTAAACACAAATCACTGCAATGAGAAACTATTCAGCACATTGAATGAAACAAATAAGTGAAACAACATTTACAAGAGTACTGAAGACGAATAAGTGAAACAGGGATTTAAGGAAGCAATGTGCAATAATAAATACGGTTATTAGACAACAAATACATGCCATACAATGTAAAGGGTCATGCAAAGGATCAGAATGCTGTACAGTACTCATCAGATAGAGAAATTGAGAAAAAAAAGGAAGTGGAAGGTTGGCTGAGGAATTCATGACTACAGCCCGCACCGCTGGACAGGTTTGCACCAAACTTTTGTGAGGGGTGACAGCGTGATTCCAAAAGCGTGCTTTGCAAATTTATTGTAAATCAGTTCAGCAAATTTTTTAAATATGTCCAAAAACTAGGTTATCAAATTAGTTATATCTTGGTGGATGGTGGGTGGACTTGTGCGAAGACGGCAAAATGCTAATCCATCCATGGTTTAGTTTTTTCAAAAGTTCCAAAATTTGAGTGAAAAAGAAAATATATAACTTATAAGACCAGTGGCCATGTCCAGACTATGGGGTTAAAAGGAGCACTGGTACTGGCATGCAGCAATTGCCAGTGTCTACTCTGATATGCTTAGTAGGGCCGGCAACATTTCTGAAACCTATGCCCCACGGACTGTGGACTGACCACAACTGCAAGGATTTAACAGTGTCTATGCTCCCATTATATGAGTATAGTGGCTACTGTTCCAGGCTACAGGCCATGCATCCCCTCATAGGTCCAACGTATCCAACACACGGCATCCAATAACGGTTCCCCACGTCCAGCATTACGTCAATGGCTATGGTACCACTCATACAAATGTGTCTGCGAGATCCCAAATTGGATCTGCTTGGCGGTACCAGCAGTTTTACAGAAGCATGCACCTTCTGCAGCATGAACTTTAGACAACAATGTCTGCCATTTCCCGTGGGAGAGCGGTGCTGTAGACTTCCGGTCTAGAAGAATAGCCTCACGGCCTGCAAAGAGAATTATATGGATCAGCCTCTGGACCAGGCACCTGGGTGCCCCTCATCTAGGTCCATGCCAAACAGCAACGCAGTGGGAGACATTTCCAATGTGATGCTGTGTATGTTCTTCAATCATTGAGAGACCCTGGCCCAGAACGGCACAATCTTTGGGCAGAGCCAAAACGCATTACCCATTGTTGCCATCCCCCCACATTTTCTCCAGCACTTGGTCAGTGGACAAGGTAATACCCACGCTCTATAGTCTGGTGGGAGGGGAAATAGATTCTTTTGAATGATCTTGCACTGCATTTCTCTATGTTTCAAATTGCACAAGGTATGTTTGATCATGGAAAAATAGCTCCTATATTTAGTGCAATATCCAAATATTCTGCCCACATACTTGCCAAGGTGAGAATTCTCTTGAAATTGTTATGCATACTAAGGGCATAGAAGGTCCTCATCCTGGGGTACTCCATGGCATCCCAGGCAAATTCTGCCCAACCCATCGAGGGTTCCCTGCCTCTCGATTCCCTAGTTGTGTAGGCGTCAATGACCAAATGTATAGTCCTCTATCTGGGCCAGTCCGTCTTTGACAGCCCCAGCATAGTTTTAGCTACTGAGAAGTGGAGAGGGGTGTCGTCCTTAAATAAAACCACTACCTGACATTTTTTCACCTTGCGTGCTGCTGTGCGTGAATCAGTTCACCCATGCAATAAGACTCGGAGTGTGATCGATGAAGGGGCTGTATGTATATAAACCCCAGAACCAGTACACATCCTGCGCCATTGGGAACAAGTATGGGATGTTGTGGAAAGTTTTTCAGGAAGTGCCGTGGTGGGATTGCCCATATTGAGTAAAGGGTAGGAGCGCCTGTAGCTCTATGGAGCACCACCTCATTATATCCCCTGTATTGAGCCAACGCTTAGCCCAGCAAACCCCCAATCCATCAAGCTTTTTCCATAACAAATTGTGATTAATAGAGTCAAATGCTTTTGACAGATATAGAAAGGCATAACAAATGTTGTAGAGGAGCAGGTGGATGCATTCTCCCTAGTCAACACCCCCTAAACCACACCCTATTGGAATGACAGACCATGAGCCACAATTTGGAACCCATGCACATATTATACCACATAGGCTATATGAAAAACAATATGCACTCAGGCAGCCATTCGGAGGATACCCTCACGTTAAAACAGTGGAGGAAACCTATCAAGAAGGATATCCCTTGCTGCATTTTCGGAAAGTAGCCATGAATAAAAGGTACCCAGTGAATTTACCAAAAACGTTACAGAGTGGTAAATTTCACAGAGGACCAAAATACCGAAAACCACAGAAAACATTCAATAAATATAGAAAGAGTAGTTGGGTAAAGGGGTTAGAATGGGTCAGGATGTTGTACGGGTGGTGTTATAAGGGTGACATAACATGGGGACTTGGGGCGGGGAGCCCCCAAATAAAGGTGTTTTCCGGTATTTTGTCTGCGATTAAATGTACCACTCTGTAATGTACATCGGTAAAATCACATATAACTGCATAAAATGGTGCATGCCATGGATGTACGTTAAACAAAGTCTAATAATAACAAAAGAATGTCAGAGAGAAGGTATATGGACCTATGTTGAAACAATATGAAAACACTTAAGAAAAACAATCTAATTGGGATACTAAGAGAAACATGTGCTCCATGATGCAGTATGGGTGTACACAAAGAAGAATTAAGTTACCGCCGAGTCAATAATTGTACATACGCTGAAACGCAAGGCAGAAGCTTGCTTATGAGCGGTACAGATACAACGTTTAGGACTGCCATCAGAACAAGATGGATGATGGCTTATGTCAATCAACCCAGTTACATCAAAATATGAGCCCAGGATCTTAAATGTGGAGAGAAGATGTAGAAGCTGTTTTACCCTTGATAAATAAAGGAGTACTTTGACTTTGAACCAAGGATGCTATTTCGAGAGATGAAGGAAAAGCACAAAGGGAGTCTACGAGTAGACCATGTGCAAGGACATATTTCCAAAAGAATAGGAGGAAAAAGAACATGTATTGATACCAAACATTTGGTAATTAAAAGGGCATAACGTTAATATCGGATAGAGTGAGCAAGTCTGTAAAGGGCAAGAGGAGCAACTACCCCTAGCATAATTGAATAACATGATGTTAAATGCACTGTCGAAATGTACAAAATTCATGGTCTTGCAACAGGTGACGACAAGCTCGCAAACAAGGGCTATTCATTAGGCCTGAAGCTAAGATAGCGGTGTACCTACACTGCCTGAAATGTCCCATGACAGTGCAAACTGGCAAGGCCAACCTTCAAACGTGAGACACTGGCATGAGGGCTACCAATGAGAGAGGGTGGCCTATTTGGGGAAAGAAGGGGAATGCTGACATATCTCCAACCCCCTTGGTTTCGTTTCTATGTACGTGCTGCTAGCAAGTCGAAAGTCCAAGATTGAGTTGGGTTGCCAACCAATTAGAATAGCCTGCCATGCACTTTTACAAATAATGTTGCCAAATATTATTCTGCTGCCACATTTTCTGCTATGGTGAGTACCCTATATCATGTGATTAGATGTAGCTCAGGATGTGTTTTAGAGAGCAGAGACCATCAACGAGAAACTAACACACACACTTTCTATAAGTATATATGATTCCCTAACTCAATCCCACCCGATAGATTTTTGCAGTTTGCCTCATAGGATGATGTCATAGATGACACATCTAGCATTATATAAGCTACAAATAAATGATGACAGTGTGATCCTGCATAAGTCGAATTGCTGAGTGTTTATTCGCCCTACTTTACTCCTTGAGATTAAAGCAGTATTTTACCCTTCTCCTTTGAGTCTGTCCAGTTATTGTGTCTGAAGTATTTTATTAGTAATTCCATCTAGCATCACAAATGCTTCAAGGTGCTATAGCACATTGTGATTACTCCTCCTTCTTGTATACTTCTCTACAATGGTGTGCAGCACAAAGCAATGCTCTATAGTAGAGAAGCCCTTCTGAAAACCAACCTGGGTATCAGAGAGGAGTTTATTTTCCATAACCCATTCTTCCAATCTCATTGCCAGACATCCCGTAAACATTTTATTTAAGACATCTATGAGCAAAGTCAGACAGTAACAATGGGGATCTGCAGTTGAGCCTTTTATAAACAACTTTAAAAGCAGACTTCTTTTCCAGGAAACTGGAAGAATAAAGTCAAGAGCAATTGAGTTAAAAGCTTCCAGTCTTTCTTGAAACCATAAAAACATCTCAGGTCTTAGGCCATCCAGGCCTGCAGCTTTGCCCATTTCCAAATTCTAAATTGCAGTTTGTTTCCATGATAACTTCTCAAGGGAAACTACTCCAGAAATTAAAGATGTGGGAACAAGGAGGCATGGCCAATGGTCAGTGGTCCATGTTCTTTTAGTTGTCTACCAGGGACATAACCCATGGCTGATAGGATCTGATCATTTAATAATGATTGGGATATGAGCCTCTGCAGGAGGCCTGGCTCACTGGCCATAGCCAAAGGTGAACAGTCTCTTTATTTGAATTATTGTGATATGGGCAGTGTAAACTGCTGAAGGGATCTGGTTAGTACCTAGGCAGGGCCACATGGCCAGTGGGCCTCTGTCATTCATACTAACTGATTCAATGGTATTTCTGCCATATTGTTGCATTGTGGGAGGTGGACAGAGCCAACAGCTGTAGTCGCTGGTGGTCATGGCTGAAGGCCTAGGGCTGGTGGGATCTAGTTAGTTACTAGTAAGGGGGATGATTAAAAACATGGCATTTGGGTCTGAGACTTTTATTGTAATTGTGGCATCAAGGGCAGTGACCTGGGCAGTGGGCAATGAAGATGATATAGCATAACAAAACCCCTGACATTAACACGTTAGTTAAGAAGAGTTAAGATGATCCAGTTCCAGGTGGTATGTGAAGGGACAACAGCCCGAGTTATGCACACATGCTTGGGCACCATATACACCACCATACTCACTGCTTACATGGCAGTGATAGAGATCATGCAATTGATCACATAGCAACATGTGATGCTGTGAGTGAAAAGCTTCTTGAACAGAGGAGCACACCAGAGCATACAATTAGTCACACAGCAGCCAGTCATGCTTTGATGAAATCGCTCCACAAACAAGGAAGGGCACTGTATCCGGTTATAACGCTTGGGTAAGTACTATTTTAAAGCGAAAGTGCACTGCCCCAGAGTAGAATGGATGTCAATATAACTTGGAAAATAAAGTAAAAGCGACCACTATAAGTACATAAAAAAGTTGAACGAAAACAAAATATTTCACGAGAAGACACAGAGCGTGCTGGTGACATTGGCAGTCAAGGAGCGGGTATCATCATGCAAAGCGTGTGCCACCACCTAACTTCTTCCTTGCATTACCAGATGATCCTCACATCCCATAGAGGAGATGGAAGCAGAGTTTTGAACACTGTGTTCAGGCCACATATTGTGGGAACTGCAGCATTGAACAAAAAAAAAGGCCCACTGCTACACTGCTTGCCAAGAACATGTACCAAATCTGCCCCAGCTTGCTGAAACAGAATCACAGGGCCTCAATGAGTATGACAAATAGCTGTCAATGATGGACAAGCACTATAATTAAAAAAATAAGCATCATCCTAGAACGCTATCATTTTGGTAAGAGAGCTCTGGTGGGCGAGACTACCAAACAGTACATCCACAACTTAAGATGCCTCGCTTTATATTGGGAGTTTGGTGCTCAGATAGAAGAACAATTGTGGGACTAATTCATACTGGAATGCAGAGACAGCAATGTAAGGGTTGCACGATGGCCCAAACGTGACCCATCAGTCACCCTAGCTAAGGACATGTAGCACACAGCAGAGTTAGAGAGAAAGGATGACATGAAAGGCACATCAGTAGAAACCCTGCAACAATAGAAGTTCAAGTAGTAAAAACCAAACAAAGTGACAGCAGTAGAGGAACTAAGAAAAGATTAGTAGCCAAACCCATGGAAACGAACATATGAGACAATACAAGGGAATGCTTCCGATGGGACAGCCCTTACTAGCTATCGAATAGAGACACATCTCCGGCCATCAGGATGACATGCGATAGATGCAAGAGGAAGTGGCACATAGTCAAATGTTGCAAGACTAGAGCCAATGTAAACATGGTGAAGCAACTATGTGAGGAGTTAGGAGAGTCAGTATTCTCTATCATTGATATTGATGAAGACACAGAAAAGCTGATGGCGAAAGTCCCTGTTTCCGGAAAGACCCTGTAAATGATGATCAACTCCGGTGCGAAATACTTTCTCATTCTGAAAAGGATATATGATGCCAAGTTTGGGGCAGGAAAAATTCTTATAAGGATAGGCGTCAATCTAGTTGCCTATGGCGCAAGACACATAGAACATGTAGGGTGGGTCTATGCAGAGCTATCCTTCAAAGATGGGAAATCGGAAGGCAAAGTGTATGTGTTGGTTAAGGGCAGCACACCGTTGTCGAGTTGGTAACAATAGGAAAAGGTTAAGCATGAAGTTTGATACCAACGCAGAAGAATCTTGTCATTTGTTAGTGAATACCAACAAGAAGCCATTGACCACAATGATCCATTCACAGATGAAATAGGATGACTCAAAGGTTTGGTGCAGAAAGTGTGCACTATACAAATATCGATGCCAGGGGAATTAAAAAAGAACTGTTGTTGAGTTGGTCCCACTAGAAGAGGTTAACAATGAAGTTTGACCCCAATGGAACAGAATAGGTCTTGTCATGCAAAAACGAAAACCCTTTAAACGTGACGATGTATTCAGAGATTAAATAAGGTCCCTTAGGAGTTTTGACCCCAGATAAGGCTAAAACCAAGATCCATACCTATGGTGAAGAAAGTGTGCAGTATACCAATATCGATGAGAGAGGAAGTAAAAAAAGAACTTTGTTCCATGGAAGAGCCAGCCATCATTGAAAGAGTAAACTCATCAAAATGTGTGTCACCCCTGGTAGTAGTACACAAACCAATTGGGAAGTTAAGGTTATGCACCGACTTAAGGCACCTGAACAAATGCATAATTCTGGATAGACATACACACCCTAATGTTATAGAGATTCTCTGCACTGGAGGATTCCAAGTTTTTCTCCAATTTAGAGCTTACGACCAAGTCAAACACCATGGCCTCATCAAGAAACTTACCAGCCTTCATAACTCTTCAAGTGTAATTCCAATGCATCTGGATGCTGTTTGGTTTGGTGTCTGCGGCTGCAGTTTCCTAAAGGATCACATCCTTTTCAAGGAGAATATAGAGCAGTATGCTTTCAGACCAAGGTTTAAGTATATGGAACATGATGAGCGATTGAATCACGCGCTGGAAATTTTAACAGAAGACGTGATGGCTCCCAGCAGGGCCAAGTGCACATACAAGAGAGAAGTCATTGAATAACGGAGACACGTGACTTTTGGAAAGGGATTAGAATGCAAGAAAATATTTATAGCTATGATACAAAACTCATGAAGACCAGAGAATAAAGAACACTTTATGCTTTTTTTTTTTAAATGGCAGAGTATTATTCCAAATTAATTCCTAATGTCCCCAGTTCCATCTCAAACATGCATAAACTCGGCAACGAGTGACTACATTTCCAATGGGATCCAAGTTGCGACAAAAAGTGTTGAAATATTTCAAGAATTCTCTGTCCAAAGCATCTTCACTAAAGAACTAAATAACTACATTCAGGAAGGAAAGCCATCCTAACCACAGATGCTAGCAACAAAGGGCTGGGAGCAGCGTCGATGCAAAAGGAAGAAGGAAAGGAACTAGCCATTGCATTTGCATCAAGAGTCTTGCGAGAAAAAGAGCTGCTAGCAAGCCAAACACAGTGGAGAAGTTCTGCTCGTTCTAATGGGGCAGCACTATCTTCGAAATTCACTCTGATCACAAGCACTTGAGAGACATTCCAATGGCAAAGGAAAATAGGTCATGTCACTAAAGGGTTATTACATGGATGTCATGCACCTACCTGGTAGAAAGAAATCAGGCTAGTGGACTGCTTATCTATAGTAGCCAAGTCCAATGAGGAGGTCATCAATGACCAGGATCAAGTCCTACTGATTGAGATAGGAGTGGTGTTGAAGGAAGAATGGAAAAGGACTTTGCAAGATAATGAGTCACTGTGTAGATTGAAGCTTAACTTTGGAGAAGGATGAATATGATAAGAAGTAATTTGTAGACTTGGGAAATGAGAGTCTGTGGAAGATCCGAGGTGAACGTTATAGGTAACAAGGGATTTTCATGAATGTGACAGAATCATTACCCCAGAAAATATCCACACGTATCAATTCCATAGCTCATGGGGGTCATCAGGGTATTACAAAAACAAAGCAGCACATCTGTCAAGATGTTTGGTGGCTGGGATGTGACTTACAAGTGGAAAGGCTTGTGAGAGACTGTTCCACATGTGAGAACAGCGAAAAGGCATGTTGGTCTTGCACCAGTTTCATGACATGCATGACCGTTCACAGTGCCCCATGGGAGAGGGTACGTGTTCATATTGTAGGCCCGGTTAAGGCACCCTGAATGGTGTTAGTAGTCATATTGTCAAGGTGATTGGAGGTGGAATGTGCACGAGAGACACCATTAGACACCATCAGATTCTCAGAGGATGTTTTTAGATATGAAGGGTTTCCCTTCATTCTTCTAACTGATAACGCTGTCCAATAAAAGTCACTAGAAATGGGTGCTTTCCAAAAGCAGAATGGCAGTGTACTACCCTCAAATGAATGGTATAGTTGAGAAATTAAACCATGTTGTAAAGAGCAACATACAAGAAGCGTGTTTAATGGGTATTGATTGGAAGAAAGTGGTCAGTGAAACTATGGAGGCACACCAATTCACACATTCTACCATGGGGTACCCTGTTAGAATTACTACAGGGCCGAAAGCCAAGCGCAAGGGTATGTCTGCCATGGCTAGATAGGACTATGAGTTCAACAATAGATGTGGAAGTGGTTATAGGCATAGTTTGCTTGCGGTAAGTCAGGTACAAGCTAAAGTATGATAGGTGAAAGGGGTGTCCAGTCAAAGGATCTACTGAAAAGGATCGAATGACAAAAGGGTTGAGTCAAAAGGACTGAAAACCAAAGGGTTGATTCTTTTTTTTTAAATGTATATTTTTGGGGGGGATTTCGTATAGGGAAAAAAAAGTGGTTTTTACACCAAAAACAGAGGTTTGGGGGCCCCCCCCCAAAAAAAATATTAAATAATCAACCTTTTTTTTTCGATCCTTTTGACTCGACCCTTTTGTCATTCGATCCTTTTCATTCGAACCTTTGACCTATAACCGGTGAAAGGCAGTGGCAACTTAATCAGAATTAAATTACAGGTATTTATCAAACGCACCACACATATGGGGTTGCAATCCATTATGGGCATAGGTGTCCTGCATGCGGCAGTCAGGAAAGGAGATGGGCGCGTCTGGAACACAGGTTCGGTGAAGGCCCACCTAAAAAGAATGACTTTCACCCATCAAGAGGAGGGCAGACAAAGAGGTGATCCTGCACAGGTGTTCACGCTGAAATTGCTAGAGCGCAAAAGGGCATCACAGGTTCATCAAGCAGAATAATGTTGTAACATAACTTTATTCGGTTTAGAACCATAAAAACATTTTAACATCACAATCCATAAAAAACACACTGGGAAAAATACAGGCACCATCAAATCCCAACTTTATCGAAGTGCTGTATAATAGTCTGTAAATACATGTTGGCACTTGTTCTTTCTGCTATATCGGCAGAAGGAAAGGTGACTCTTAACAGCCTTCCACAAACCCTATGCCTGGCTAGCACTTCCTCACTAGCCCTGCTTGATGTCAATTATGCTCAGCTGCATAAGGGATGTTATGTTGCGTTATGAATCTTAAATACAGTGCCAATCACCACTGTAGTGGTCTTAGTGAGCATGGCTTGTCCCGTAAGTAAGCGTATTGCCTGCCTGCCAAGGATGGCCACACGTTATCTGTGGAGAGAAGAGGAGTGCGGATCAGAAAACGGGATGGGGAGCTGGGCTACGTTTTTGACAGACATTGGGAGGGGTAATGTAGCCAGGGAGAGGTATGTTTGTGATAGTGTGGGTTTGTGTGGGTCCGCGGGTGGGCAGTTTGTCAGCACTAGAGTAAAATGTTGTCTCTGCATGCTCTGTAGACAATTGGTAGAATGATCAGCGGTTTCCTTGTAAAACCAGCTGAGGACCAAGCGGTTGGGTGCATGAACCGCCCAAAGTGTGTTTCAGCCGCACAGTAACCAGAGGTGAGCAAAGCGCCATTACTCCTCTCGGTAGCGCTGCACCTTGGCTTGGGTTGCAGGTGCTGTGCTCCAGGTGCCTGTCTGGCAGTTCTGTCATGCATCTGAATGTAACTTGCTATCATGGTGAGGGAGAGGGAGTGTCCCCGGCTGTGCCTTCACTTGCTTGTCACTACATGTATCTTCTCCACTTATCCACTACTAGGCCACCACTTACTTCCGCCCCTTTTAAGAAGGCATCATTAGCCATGCGTCTTCTCATCTTTTTTGCTAGCCTGTCATCAGCTGTTTATCCTCTCTGCTGGTTGACAAACGTGGCATTGGGTACATGTGCGCTCTCCGTCTTCACTGGCTTGCCACTGGCCTCTGCCTTCTATCATCATACTTGATTTGATTTGGTTTGGTGTGTGATTTGCAACGTGCAATCTCCGCAAACTAAATTGCTTCTAGATGAGGAAAGCAGGGAAAAAAAAAGAAAATACATTGAACGGCATAATTAAGGAGTTCCTGAATGAATCAAAATAAGTGGCTTTTCACAGCCTGCCCGAATTCCATCAGGTTGGTTAACACTGTGTGCGTCCTTACAATGTATATATTTACGCCTATAAAAAGCTTAAATATACATCCAAATTGAAGAGGTGTGGGGTGGGAAAAGTTAGTCCTCAGACCACCGTGAACCACGTTTTTAGCCGGGTAATCTAGGGCCCCGGTGGTGGGTGCTGGGAAGGCACTAAAAAGGTCAAGCAACACATTTCTAGAGATGGAGAAGTCCACAGTAATGGTGCCAAAACTGCAAATATTCTCTCACCTCTGTGCCTGTGATTACGCCATGGAATTCCAGAGTGATGTTGACTAGCCAACAGTAAAGCTCTGCAAGGCGCACATCTCTGAAGTATGACGTCTAGGTATGGAGGGGCCAACCCCTTGAGGCATTTATAAGTCAGGTACAAGACTTCAAAGTCAATGTGGGCCTTGATTGGTGGTCAAAGCAAGCACTGAAGAGGGGAGCAGGACTGTTGCATAATTGGCATTGCCCAAGGAGCAGGACCTCCTGTTCAGAGGTGCTTCGTTTGGGACCATTATCTTCCATCAATTTGCCTGCTGCCCTCAGCTCACCCAAAACCATGGAGGGATCTTCATGGGGAACATGGGCGCATAGATAGACATGGGTACCACCACCCTCCTACCTAAGGAGGCCCAACCGTTAATAGGCATTAACAAGTGCTATGAATATTGCATCTGCAAGAAAAAGAAAAGGTAAGCTAAGCGGGGGGAGGGGGGGGTGGGGGTAGGGGCGGCGGGGTGTGGGGGAGAGTGGGAGGTGCTCCTGCTCTCCCACAGTCTCAGAGTGTCTGACTAGGGTGCTGTGGGAGCTCAACTAGAGCATGTCAAGTCCCCGGACACTTTCCCCTTGACTATTCCGCAATCTGCCATAGATATTTACAAATTGAATCAGGTTGAACATTCGCAAAACTTAAATTGTTTATAAATCGTACCTGATTTAACAACCTCATCTCTCCTTTATGATACAGTATAAAATGACCCTCTGCCACAATATTACATAAACAATACTAGGAGTAGTCCCTTATAAAAATCTTCTGAATAGTTTCTTAAAACGAACCCTGTGTGCTTTAAAACACGGTATTTGTGACAATATTCCCAAATAATAATCTCAGGGAAACCCAAGCCACCTGTAAAATGGTATTTAAACCTGTTCCAATTTGCCATGGTTGCTGGCACACAGAACTTTAAAATGCACCATTTTCGACGCAAACATTTCCCAACTCATCTTTATATCATATACATTTTCTGCAGTATTACAGGTCCACGGAGTTCTATATGCATAATTTGCTATTCCTGTAATGGTCACTAGATTTACTTTTAAACAATGGGAGTGGAACCCGTGTGACGTTTCAGACGAGTGTATCATTCAGTTTGACTGATGGGCCTGCAACGAATGCCTCTTTACTTCTGATGTTCTGCTGCTCTATCCCCCAGGGACTGAAGCATTATCAATTCATAGAAATGCAGAGGCCAGCAGAAGAAGCCTTGCATGCCAGGTGACATCACAGGAAGTGACCACTTATGATCTTTGACCTTTAGCTCTTTGTATCATCCATCAAGCCTACTGAGATGCTGGACACGGATACCTCAAGCAGAACATCACCAGACTACTAGGGTCTGCTAGTGCAGACAATAAGCACACAGATCTTTAGGAAAAACAAGTACAGAACCCTGGACTCTGCGGGAGGATCCCTCTGGAACAACCTTCCAATCATCCTGAGATCAGAAAGAAATATGCTCTTTGTTATGTCTTGATATCCCAGAGTGGATGCAGTGTGCATGGAATATTGGCGAGTGCCTGGCATGTTGCCTTCCCTAGGTTGCTGTTGTGTCAGTTGAAGAGAGCATGGCCCAGAATAAGGGGGATGGTGGATGTTCTCCCTCTATGTAATTTCCCTTCCCTCATGCCCTGTCATCCTGTACCTGTATCTTGAACCTAAGTAAAGGTCTTACCTGCAAAGTGGCTCCTGTCTCAGCTGTCCCAGAGCAGGTCTTATCACTCTTGCTCAGAAAAAGATAAAAAACAGGTATCTTTTAAAAAACGACCTTTCCTCCACGACCATATGATTTATTAGTTTCACCATTTGAAGACCTATCATGAACAAGTCTTCATCTTGATGTTTGTTACTATTATAAAATAACCATTTCTACCTTACAACAAAAAGTGGTTTATTGGCACTGTACTTCACTGCTTCCTGCTGTCTATTCAATTGTATGTACTTGATATACCCTGTACTTACTTTATTCATCATGAAAAGAAATGATATGAAATGATATTTTATTTATATCACGCTCGTATACAAGTGTTTCAGAGCGCGACCAGGCAAAAAGGGAGGGGAATAAGGGAGAGAAAAAAACAGCGATCTTACTAGGCCAGTGACATTTAAGAAAGCGCAAGTGCATGGGAAAGGAAAATGGGGGAAAAGTACAAGGAAGGGGCGGAAGTGGAAAGTGCGAAGCAGAGGAGAGAAAATATAAATAAATATTAAAATAGAATAAATAATAAATAAGGGCTTTAAACCAGGTAGTGCAGCCAGCAAGTGGCAGTTGAAAGTTAGTCAGAAAGGTATATCAGATAAGTGCAGAAGAAACGTGGGAGGGAGAATGTATGGGTACAGATACAGAGCCCTAGTGCAGATGGTGGCCTGGAGGCAGTGCAGTAGGGTGACAGGGTGAGCAGATACCTGGGCCCGAAAGAACAGAGGGTGGCCAGGTGCACAATGCCATGAGAAGAAACACATCAACGGGGAGAAGGGGGGCAAAGGCAGAGGCAAAGAGGAAGGTCTTGAGAATTTTCCGGAACCAAAGATGTTTTTCCTCAAGTTTCAATGTGGCCGGGAGGCTGTTCCAAAGGGATGCACCAGCCGAAGACAGGGATCTACCCCCAGCTCGTTTTTTTGCAAAACGACTAACCCTGATGGAGTTAGAAGTAGAGGAGCGAAGGGCTCGAGAGGGGAGGTATTTACGGAGGGATAGTTGAAGGTATTTTGGACCCAGGCCCCAGAAAGCCTTGTGGACAATGCAGAGGGTTTTAAATTTAATCCTTGCATCCACTGGTAGCCAATAAAGGGATTTCAAGGTTGGCGAGATACGATCCCAGGGCTTGAGGCCAAGGATTAGTCTTGCAGTCCTGTTCTGGATTAGTTGTAGAGGGCAGAGAGTGGAGGCAGGTAGATTTAGGAAGAGGCTGTTACAGTAATCCAGTCTGGAAAGAACCAGAGCTTGGGAGACAGTGAGCTTTTGAGGGAAGGAGAGGAAAGGTAGAGTACCTCTAAGGAGGTGAAGTAAAAAGTTAGATTTTTTGGAGACATCAGAGAGGTGTACAGAGAAGGAAAGTGTAGAGTCAAAGATAACCCCAAGTTTCTTAGCCACGCAAGTGGGGGTGGGAGGAGGGCCAAGGGAGGCCAGCCAGAGAGTGAGAGGAAAGGATGGAGATGGTGTACCAATAAGGAGGATCTCAGTCTTGTTGGCATTTAGACATAGATCATTGGCGGCACACCAATTTTGAATGGCGATTAGACAATCTGAGATGAGGGAAGGAGAGGAGGAGGCTGAAGGAAGCCTGAAAATGAGTTGGGTGTCGTCAGCATTGCACTGGAAACTTGAGCAGAACATTGAGATGCAGTAAGCGAGAGTTGCCAGGTATTAGTTGAAAAGCCAGGGCGAGAGGATAGACCCCTGGGGAACACCACATGTGGAGAGGGAGATAGAAGATAGGAAGGACCCAAGTTGTACCCGGGAGGGTCGATCAGAGAGAAAAGAGGTCAGCCAGGCCAGAGCCTGATCAGTGATACCAAGGTTGTCATGAAGACGATTGAGCAGGGTGGTATGGTTGACCGTGTCAAACGAAGAGGAGAGGTCAAGTAGGATGAGGACAGAGGGAATGTTAGAATTGAGGTTGGAGAGCAGGTTTTCACGGATGTTCAGGAGAGCAGTTTCCATATTTCTGGCAGTTCTGAAGCTAGATTGGTGGTCATGGAGGGAGCCAACAGAGTCAGAATGGAGATTAAGCTGAGATATGGCCAGCTTTTCCAGGAGCTTGCCCAAAAAGGGAGTAATGGAAATTGGGCGGTAGTTTGCCAGACATGACGGATCAACAGTGGATTTCTTGATGAGAGGATGCACAAGGGAGTGTTTAAGAGGGGTGGGGAAAGAGCCAGGGGCAAAGGAGAGGTTGCAGAAATCAGTGAGGGCCGGCGCAAGGGTGTCAATGTGGTCCTTAATGGTTTTAGAGGAACAGGGATGGACCTGTTTTGATGAGGTTTTCATAGATCGGACTTATCTAGATATCTCATCAGGGGAGAAAAGAGGAAAGGAGGAGAAAGGGGGATGGAGGGTAGCTGAGGGAGGGTCAGCAGGCTGAGAAGGAGAGGGAGGAGGAGGGGGAATGGAGGAGAGGGTGAACAGGATGTCCTGGGTTTTAGAGATAAAGTGAGAGGCAAGGGCATTGCAAAGATCCTGGGAGGAGAGAGGAGGGGTGGAGACTGCAGCAGGGTTGGACAGCTCCTTGCAGATTTTGAACAGTTTGGCCGAGTTGTTAGATGCCGCAGAGACGCAGGCTTGTATGTGTACTCTCTTCTTAGTGTGGACAGCAAGTCGGTATTGCCTTTGGAGCAGGCGGCAGGCCAGTTTGTCAGAGGATGAGCAAGAAGCCCTCCATTCCCTTTCTGCCGCCCTACACTTCCGTTTAAGTGTAGTTAGGTCAGAGTCATACCAAGAATTGCACTTGGCTTTGGACTTCAAACGGATCCTCATGATGGGGGCAAAAGTATCAAGAGTAGCATAAATAGAGGAGTATAGAAGAGAGAGGGCTGTGTCAGGGTGTGAGTCAGCCTGGGGTGGAGGAGGGGGTTAGAAGGTTGCAGCAAAGGCCTCGACTGACACATGCTTCATGGGTCAGATATCTGAGAAGGTGGGTGGCAATCTAGCAGTGGACTTGGCTTGGGGGGACGAGATGGAGAGATGAGAGGAGAGGAGGCAGTGATCACTCCAGGAGAGAGGAGTGGTAAGGGGGTAGAGAGGGGGAGGCTGGATGAGATCAAGACATCAAGTGTGTGGCCAGCCAAGTGAGTCGGGCCAGAAGGAAGGATGGAGAGGGAGAGTGAATCGCAGAGGTCGCGAAAGAGTGAAGATGAGGGACGGGTAGAATCAAGATGAATGTTGAGGTCACCAAGGAGGAGAAGTTGAGTGGTGGAGGCCGAGAGGGAAGAGGAGAGGTCAGCCCACTCAGAGAGAAAAGAGGTGATTTGACCAGGGGGCCGGTAGAGAGTAGCATCTGTAAGAGAGTGGCTAGGAGAGAGAGAGAGCCTGCAGACTAGGCATTGAAACGAGGAGTAGGCTTGAGTGGGAATGAGAGAGGTAGGGATCCACTCAGGGAAGATAAGGGCTACACCCCCTCCAGGCAGATTGGATCTGGGAGCTGAGAGGATCTTTTAGCCATCGGGGAGGAGAGTGTCAAAACTTGTGGTAGAGCTGGCTGTGAACCATGTCTTGGTGAGACCGAGTACATCAAGGTCGAGCTCTTCTAGGAGGTGACAGATGTTAGACAAGTGTTTAACGGCCGAGCGAGAATTTAGAGTGGCGAGATGGAGAAGGTTGCCAGACTTAAAGACCTTCTGGGTAGGGGTACAGATCATAGGTACGCCCTGCGGATGTGTGGAAGGAGCTTGAGATGGGGCAAAGGAGGAGGAGGGCAAGGTAGCCAGAGGAAGAGAGTAGGGGACAGCTGGAGATGAGAGGAAGTTGATGAGGTGAGGGAACTGCCTATCAAAGAGGAGGAGGTTGGCTTGAGGGCCTTGCACCATGACAGTACCATTTAGATAGATGTTAATAAAGACTCTAGAGGAATCAAAGAGATCCATACGTACTTCCCAGCGGGTGCCACTATTGATGGGCGAGGAGGAGACAGGACAGAGCACAGAGATCATATGAGGGGACCAGAGATCTTGTGAAGGAACAAAAAAGAGGATGTCAGTGAGGGTTTTTCTGGCAGAGGCGCTGGAATAGGTATCAGCGATGAGGAGATCAGGGTTAGAAACCAAGATATCCTTTTTGAATTTCTTGTTACCAGAATTAGTGAGAAAGGAAGGAAAGTTGATAGAGAAACAGTTGGAATAGATAGGAGAAACAGATAATGCCATGGGCAGGTAGAGAGAGGAGACAGTAGGAGAAATATACACGATCAGAGGTATGGAGCGGTCACTGGGCTAGCAGATAGCAATGTAGGTGAACAAAAACTCACCCAAATTTGACTTTCCCAAAACACACCCAAAATTGACTTTCCCCCAAAACACCCACAATTGACTTTCCCAAAACACACCCAAAATTGACTTTCCCAAAACACAGCCAAAATTGACTTTCCTTAAACAGACCCAAAATTGACTTTCCCCAAACACACCCACAATTGACTTTCCCCAAACTCACCCACAATTGACTTTCCCAAACACACCCACAATTGACTTTCCCAAATGCACACCCAGATATTGAAATTCAAGGCAATAGCTAAGGCACCAATTGCTAAAAGAAATGAGGTGGGATCATAGGTGAGTGCTTTGACGAGAGCATGAAGGGAAGACCAGTTAGGGAAACTAACCAATAGATGGGGAAACGGGACAGTCGTGGAAGTCCAGGTTCATAGTAGAAAAGAGATGGCAACCCCATGGAGGTTCAGGCTGTTGTATTAGCATCCCGGAAAGCAGACAGGTAAGCTGACAGAGGCCTTAGAAGTCGGCCTTTGAACAACAGGCCGCTCCCGCCTCCGGTTCCTCCTTCCATGATTCTGGCAATTAACAGATTCAGAATGTTCCAAGGCTGTGAATTAAGAGATCTTGTAACCTTACCTTTTCCTTCGCCTTTGGGCACCAGAAAGTGGCTGTGCTGGCTGTTGGTGCTTACTAATCAGTAATAATTAAATGACATCACAGGAAGAAACCTCACATCGCCTTTGGCCATAATGACATCACAGGAAGTGATATAACAGATGTAACCGGAGGCTTTGGTTCATAAAACAACAGTTACTTAAGCAGACAATAGACTTCAACACAGGTTCAGTGGTAGTGTTAAACACTTTGCAATCATCATTACCAGGTGCTTTAACACCAAATTAAGGGGCCGATTCATGGAACAAACGTGCGCCGAAAATCTTCGCGCAAGCAGGCGCAAGCGGAAAAAAACAGGCGCACGCGCACGCGTGCGATTCATGGAAGTCCCTGCGCGTGTTCACCGCGGGATGTGCGCCAAACCCATGCATGGCGCACAAGTCACTGCAACATCGCGAAAGGCGTGCGCGACGCGCACAGTGAAAGCGCACAACCTCAGCGCACACACCAGAAAGTGGGCGGGACATGGGGCGTAACGCGCGGAATGGGGAACAACACGGGAAAATAAGGGCGTAACTGGGGATGTACTGCAGGGAAGCAGACGGAACGCCCACACGCACTCGAACCACACGTATTCATGGAATCGAATAGGGCAAAGCCACGCACAGGCAAAGACACGCACAAGCTAAAACACGGCCGCCACACGAAGGCAGGCGGTAGAGTCCCAGCGCATCAAAAAAGTGGCGCGCGGGAAGTCAAATACGCGATTGAGCGGGGTATGTGGATCTCAGGGGTGCGCGAGAAATTCTACACGCGATTGGCCTGGGTACGTGTATTTCAGGGGTGCGCGTGAAGTTCCACACGCGAATGGGCTGGGTACGTGTATTACAGGGGTGCGCGAGAAAATCTACACGCGAATGGGCTGGGTACGTGTATTCCGGGGGTGCGCGTGAAGTTCCACACGCGAATAGCCTGGGCGCGTGTATTTCAGGGGTGCGCGTGAAGTTCCACACGCGATTTCAGCAGGGTACGTGTATTACAGGGGTGCGCGAGAAAATCTACACACGAATGGGCTGGGTACGTGTATTCCGGGGGTGCGCGTGAAGTTCCACACGCGAATAGCCTGGGCGCGTGTATTTCAGGGGTGCGCGTGAAGTTCCACACGCGATTTCAGCAGGGTAGGTGTATTTCAGGGGTGCGCGAGAAAATCTACA
Source organism: Ambystoma mexicanum (assembly GCF_040938575.1). NCBI lineage: Eukaryota > Metazoa > Chordata > Amphibia > Caudata > Ambystomatidae > Ambystoma > Ambystoma mexicanum. The sequence goes on from NC_090926.1 coordinate 722,724,713, forward strand.
CGCGAATGGGCTGGGTACGTGTATTCCGGGGGTGCGCGTGAAGTTCCACACGCGAATAGCCTGGGCGCGTGTATTTCAGGGGTGCGCGTGAAGTTCCACACGCGATTTCAGCAGGGTACGTGTATTTCAGGGGTGCGCGAGAAAATCTACACGCGAATGGGCTGGGTACGTGTATTCCGGGGGTGCGCGTGAAGTTCCACACGCGAATAGCCTGGGCGCGTGTATTTCAGGGGTGCGCGTGAAGTTCCACATGCGATTTCAGCAGGGTACGTGTATTTCAGGGGTGCGCGAGAAAATCTACACGCGAATGGGCTGGGTATGTGTGTTCCGGGGTGCCGTGAACTTTCACACGCGATTGGTTGAAATCCACGTGTGTACTGTCATCACGTGCAATGAGGGATACACCCTCGCACGTCACGTCACAGACGCGCTCACGCGCTGAGGGCCTTTGGTCCAATGAAAATGCGTATGCGTGCAGACGCGCTTACGCGCTAAGGGCCTTTCCTCGAATTACACGCTGACGTGCAGATTTTTCACGTGCCAAATCACTCGGTATCAAGCTGGCCACGCGAATACACACGGAAGACCACGCTCCTGCCCAGAAGGCCGAATCACTGCCCCCCCAGTGCCCCGAGCAGCCTCCCACGTGACATCTGCTGCTGCCTGCCTGCCTGCCTGCTGCCACCGTGCCCTGCCATTTGGTGCCTGCACATCAGCCATCTGCAGGGGTCCAGTTGCTGTGTCCACCCCTGCTGGACCAGTAGACTCCTGACTGGGATACCATCGCTCCACAGCCCAGCCCCAGGACCCAGTTGCCCACCCACGCCTGCCTCGGGGGTCGCCATGTCGGGGCAAGCACCATCTGAGACCAGTGGCGACCCCCAGCCAGAGAGGCAGAGGGCCACCAGCTTCAGTGAGAAGGAAGTTGGTGTCCTGGTGGAGCATGTCCTGGGGCATTATGATGCCCTCTTCGGAAGACCACGCGCCAACAAGGAAGGACGGGAGAGGATCTGGGACGATGTAGTGGTTGCCATCAACGCGGAGGGGGTGGCAACCCGCGACATCAAGCACATCAAGAAGCGCTGGGAAGACTTGAGGTCCAGGACCCTCAATAAGGCCCGGCGCCTCGCGGAGGGGGGCCGGGCACGCCTGAGTGACATCCAGATGAAGGTCCTGGAACGCGTAGACCCAGCGCTCCACGCCCAGATCCTTCGGAGGCAGACCCATCTGGAGTTGGCCGGTAAGTGGCCAAGCATTACTGTGTGAGACAGGGCATGTTGCAGTGTGCTGGTTGTCTGATACCTGCCTGTATGTGTGACATAGGCCATGTACGTATGTGTGTGTGCAGGGACATCATGGTCAGGCATGTGAGTACAGTGATGTGTTCTATTGCAACATGGGGGGCTCTGTGCGGAATGGACACATGGAAGCATGGCAGTCTCTGTTCCTGGACATGGGTGGGGGTGAGGGATGGGTGCTGGTCCCATGAACACGTATGGTGTCCATGTGTGTGTGTCTGACCTGCGTGTCTGTGACTTGTAAATGCCATGGATGCATGACACATGTCTGTGACAATGTTCAGATTCACTGATGCAGCCTAGTCATCCTTGTATCCACTGCGTCTGTGGTGTACGAGGCCAGATGGATGGAACTACGGTGAGGTGTGTGCATGTGATGGCAAGACCCATGATGCATGTGAGTTTAAAACCAACATTGTATGAATCATGAGTCCCTTGGTCATGTATGCCAATGTCCATGGCATGCGCCATGCCTGTTACTGTATGTGTTTTGCCTGCACTGACCCATGTGTTGTGGAGGGACATGATGGAAGTGATGTATGACAGTGCCACTCATCTGCTGTTGCCTCCTGTCTAGGGGACCATTGTACAGTACTCTGATGCTTGTGTTCTATGTCTCCCTCTACACAGTGGCAAGTGAAGAAGAGGGCGGAGAAGGCGCTGTGGAGCAGAGCGGCGGGGATGCCGCCACGGCTGCAGCGGAAGGGGTGGGTGAGCCCCCACAGGGGCTTGCACCGGCGGAAGACGGCGTGGAGACATCCAGGTTGGTGGTTTCCACAGAGGGGGAGGAGGCCGCTACTGAGCCACACATGGGGCCTGGTGGGGGCATCCCCGCTGGTGCAAGTAGTGCAGTCCAGGGCCAGGGGCAGGAGGCAGCACAGGTCGCCGTGGAGGTGCCTGTGCATGTCACTGTCCCTGACACTGTGACTGCACCACCATGCACCAGCAGGGATGCCCCATCCCAGGCCCGTCCGCAGGTAGGGGAGATGTCCATGTCATCTGACACTCCTCTACCTGCGGAAGAGGGGACCCCTGGCCGTGTGGAGAGGGTCCTGATTGGTGTCGCGTTGCGCACGGCTGGCATTCGTGATGAGGTGCATGCTTCCCGGGAGGAGCATGCACATCATCACGAAGAGCACCGTGCGTACGTGAACCATTTGGGAGCCGCCATGGTCGGGGGTTTCCTACATGTGTGTGGCCTTCTGGCGACCCTCTCCTCCTCTGTGGGGGCTATGCGCCAGTCGTGCTCCATGCCGTCTTCCGGCCCAGATGCCACCAGGGCCCCCTGTGGACCTGCCCCGACCAACGCAGCCAGCTCGGTGGGGACCCCATCCCTGCCACAGTCGGGAGTCGAAGGTCCAGCAGGGGTGGACACACCAGCAACTGTCCCCCTGCAGATGGAGGATGTGCCGGCATCATCTGGCAGGGCACGTGCGCGACGGCATCGGTGGATTCCATCAGCCTGGATGCCGTCGTGCTGGCAGAGGCAGTGGCGTCGGAGGCAGCAGCAGGCTCGACGTGGGAGGCATCATGGCTCGGGGCCATCAAGATCAGAGGGGCAGGCATCGGCCGGAGGGCAGGAGAACCTTGGGATGGCAGTGTCTTCCGTGTGGGAGCAGTTGGTCCAGCGGATAGGTGCGGAGCGGCAGCGGGCGGAAGAGGAGCGGCTCACCATGGTCAGGGCGGAGTTCTCCATGCGTCGGGCGTTGAGGCGGGCTGAGTGCCTCGAGGAAGCTCGCAGGGAGTTTGAGGTGGACACGGGGTTGACCCTGCGAGACCTCGGGGCCAGGACAGAGTCCCGCCTCCGGGACATCGACATGGAGTTCGATGATGCCCTGGCCGGCAACATCACAGAGTGAGCCGCAGGACTTGCCCGCTGCCATTGTATATAGTTATATAGTTAGTGGTAGGTTTCCTTTGAATTTTTTTTTTTTTTTATTTGGTTGCGATTGGACAATGCGCCACTTTTTTGTATATAGTTCAGTTTTTAGTTAGTTGACATAGTTAGGTTTCATTTGGTTGGGCTCATGGACCCGGGATTGTCTTGTAAATGGTTCTTCTATGGATTTTTGGATTTTTTGGATTTTTTTCATGGACATTCATCTTCTTTTTGTTGTTTTTCTTTGTGGTTTTTCTCATTTCATTTCCATTCTAGTTGATTTTCAATACATTTTTACTTTCATCCTTCAATGTGTCGTATCATCTCATTGCTTTCATGCATGTCATGTTGGGTGTTTTAACATTCACTTGCAGCCATTGTGTGTGACAGACATGTGTTCATTTGCATTATTTACATTGGGTGTGTAACATGTAATTGCCTTTGATATGTGGGTGGATGTGATAGTTGGTTGGGCCTTTTGGCAGGGGAGGATGGCCATTACGGACATGATTGGGGATTGTTGGGACCCAGGTGCAGGGGGCATGGATGGGACATGGGCGAGGGCCTGGTGGAGGGTGCCCCGCAATGCTGGGGGGTGGGGGTGGTGGGGGACATGAGTTGGACATGGGTGGGGCCTGCTGGCAGGTGCCCCACAGTGCTGGGGGGTGGGGGTGCAGGGGGACATGAGTGGGACATGGTTGGGGGCCTGCTGACAGGTGCCCCACAGTGCTGGGGGGTGGGGGTGCTGGGGGACATGAGTGGGGGCCTGCTGGGGGGTGGGGGTGCAAGGGGACATGAGTGGGGGCCTGCTGGGGGGTGGGGGTGCAAGGGGACATGTGGCTTGGCTGGGGGGCATGCCCATGGTGGATGTGCTGCCTGCGGGACATGACCAGGGGTGCAGGGTAGTCCCCTGTGGTGTGGGCTGCCTGCAGAGGTCGTGGAGGGGGTAGAGGGGAGACCTGGGAGGACCCACACTGGCAATTCACCTCTTCAACTTCCCGCACACCCATGTAATACACTGCCCCACTCGCACAGGCCCAATCGCGTGTAGGATTTCTCGCGCAGCCCTGAAATACACGTACCCTGCTGAAATCGCGTGTAGAATTTCTCGCGCACCCCTGAAATACACGTACCCTGCTGAAATCGCATGTAGAATTTCTCGCGCACCCCTGAAATCCACGTACCCAGGCCAATCGCGTGTAGAATTTCTCGCGCACCCCTGAAATACACGTACCCTGCTGAAATCGCGTGTAGAATTTCTCGCGCACCCCTGAAATACACGTACCCTGCTGAAATCGCGTGTAGAATTTCTCGCGCACCCCTGAAATACACGTACCCTGCTGAAATCGCGTGTAGAATTTCTCGCGCACCCCTGAAATACACGCGCCCAGGCTATTCGCGTGTAGAATTTCTCGCGCACCCCTGAAATACACGCGCCCAGGCTATTCGCGTGTGGAACTTCACGCGAACCCCTGAAATACACGTAGCACGCTCCCCCAGGCCCGATCGCGTGAATCAGTTCACGCGAACCCCTGAAATACACGTAGCCCGCTCCCCCAGGCCCGATCGCGTGAAAAAGTTCACGCGAACCCCTGAAATACACGTAGCACGCTCCCCCAGGCCCGATCGCGTGAATCAGTTCACGCGAACCCCTGAAATACACGTAGCCCGCTCCCCCAGGCCCGATCGCGTGAAAAAGTTCACGCGAACCCCTGAAATACACGTAGCCCGCTCCCCCAGGCCCGATCGCGTGAGTGACTTCACGTGAACCCCTGGAATACACGTAGCCCGCTTGCCGTGCTGGTACAGGGTTAGCGCAGCCCTTTGCGCTGGATTGGGGATTTTGATGGCTTTTCCCTGCGCGGAAGGCGTTCTTGGGGGCGTAACTGGCGCTGCTGCAAGGTCGCTGCGCCACTATGCGCCACGGCTGGTTTTGGTGGCTGGAATCCATGAATACGCTGTGCGCGGAAATGGGTTTTGGCGCACGCGGCTGGCGCAGGGATTCGCACGCGCACACTGTGCGCCAGCCGCGTGCGCCACTTGTGCGCCGAATTCTATGAATTGGCCCCTAAGAGTTTTATTTTTTGAAGTAATTGTTCCACCTCCGTTTGTGTGGTGGATTCTAATGCCACACAATAGCAGTACTACATGCAATAATTACTGGGTGTGGTATTACTGCATGTGCTAGTTACCATACTCCATGGAGGCCGATTGGACTGCAAAATATTGAATAACGGTTTGGTCTGCATGTATAAATACTAGACCACCTGGTAATTATCGCATGCGGTAACGGTACATATTTTGGAGGTATTAGCATGTGTAATGCATCCAAACTCATAATCAGGCATTATGTTTAGTTCACAGCCATTACATTGGGATCTGCCTTGATATGCTAAGGGGATGGTCATGATATTATAGTGGAACATCTAGTAAAACCCACATAGGCCCGTGCCTCTGCCTTCCTATGCCAGCACAGCTACACATTGCCAGTTACTGACTACTGATGTGATCTGCAGTGCCACATGCCAGGTACTGTCATTTTATAATAATTGCAGCCCGCATTCCTATGATCTGTTGTAATATGCAAAGAGTTTCCTCGGATGCAGGTGAGTAGTCTAACAAGGTCGATGTAGTCATAATATAAGAGGTACGTCCTTACATGTCCAGTTGCTTCTACTTTTTGCAAAGTGTAG